>NC_138379.1:74479833-74496458 GCF_054177405.1 Leptonychotes weddellii
GGGGTGGATGGGTGATAAATATTGGGGAGGGTATGTGCCATGGTGAGCGCTGTGAATTTTGTAAGACTGATGAATCACAGACCTGTACCTCTGAAACAAATAATACATTATATGTTAAAAAGAAAAAAAAGAAGATAGAAGGAAGGGAAAAATTAAGGGGGGGAAATTGGAGGAGGAGACGAACCATGAGAGACTATGGACCCTGAGAAATAAACTGAGGATTCTAGAAGGAAGGGGGGTGGGGGGATGTGTTAGCCTGGTAATGGGTATTAAGGAGGGCACGTACTGAATGGAGCACTGGGTGTTATATGCAAACAATGAATCATGGAACACTATATCAAAAACTAATGATGTAATGTATGGTGATTAACATAGCATAATAAAATTAAAAAAAAAAAAAGTAAGCCATATTATTTAGGCCAAGGGTTAAAGGAACTCAGAAAAAAGTGCCAGGAAAATTAGACAATGTGCCTAAAAACATTTTTCTTCTTTTTTATATAGACCCCATTTATAAGAAAATCTGTCAGTAGGATGATATTCAGAACATTGGCCATGAAAACAAAGATTGGTATTCTTAGAATCACATGACAGCAAACTAGAAGGCAGGAGGACGAAAAGGAAAAAAAGGAGATTTTCTGTTAATAATTTGGGGATTTACTTGTAAAAAAACTGGACTCTCTGAGTCAGTCTATATAAAGTGCTCATAAATTGGAAGGCAAGTGTGAACTTAGCCTCAGCTATCATACGTTGTGCCATGGAGAATGAGCTACCTTGGATGAGGAGGCAAAAGAATGGCCTGGGTCTAAATTCAGCCATGTTTACAGGACTAAGGCAGATGGCGCTGAGAGAGAAACAAGCAGACCAGCTTATAGTGGAGGAGCAGGCTGATCTCTAGCTATAAAATCCATAGATAATATGCAAAAAATCCTAACAAGAAGTGTGGAATGTCTTCACATATCAGAACAAGGTCACTCCAACTTAAAAACTTGTTGGACCATATGGAAAATGTTGAGGCTATTACAACATTTTGTGGGCTATAAGACTCCATAGGGGAGTATTTGGGATTTGGGGGCTAGGAAGACGCTCTTAGAATTGACCAGATGTAACCAGATAGGGGATACTTGAGCAGAACCAACTCCCTAAGATGTTTTAAGCAGGGAGGGTGCTTTGGACTGAACTCTGTCCCACCCCCCCAAATTCCTAAGTTGAAGCCCTAATCCTCAATATGATTGTATTTGTAGATAGGCTTTCAGGAGGTAATTAAGATTAAATAAAGTCATGAAAGTGGGGTCCTAATCCAATAGGACTGATGATCTTATGAGAAAAGGAAGAAAGAGAGATCTCTGTCTCCACGTGCATGCACTGAGGAAAGACCATGTGAGACTGGGCCATCTCTAAGCCAGGAAGAAGGTTTTTACCAGAACTCTACCGTGAGCACCCTGCTCTGATCTTGGACTTCCCTCCACTAGAACTGTAAGAAAATAAATTCCTTTTGTTTAAGCCACCCAGACTAAGGTATTTTGTTATGTCAGCCTGAGCAAACTAAGGCAGAGGGGAAATAAGAGCAAAGTCCTGTGTCATACGAGCAAATAGAATTTTTCCAGGTAGAGCAGGCCATATCAAATGGTGATTGCTTTTTGGAGTTTAAATGAAAGAGATGATCAAGTGCCTCCTCTTGCTTCTCCTCTCTAGGCCTTAGCCACCAGTAACCTCTGTGTCATTCTCATTTTGTTCACCCTGTGCCCACTTACCTTTCTCCTTTTCTTTCCCTTACTCTGTTTATAACATTGCTCAAGGGTCATTACCGTCAGTTTTAGACTGCTGGGTACCCATGCATGTGAGGAACATTAGAAGCATGGAATATCAGCAAAAACAGGAAGCTTCCTAGAGTGGAATGTCTGGGGACCTGTCTCTATATTATTCATGGAGCCCTAACTTGCCAGAGAGATTATCCCTAGGTGAGGGCAATGCATTCTGTCATTTTATAGAACTCCCAACAGGAGCTTCTACTCATATCTTTTACCTACTCTATATAGGAAGCAACTCAGTTGGTCAAATGCCAGGCTAACTATGTTGACTCCCTACCCTGTAGGGCATTATATAGGTTTGTGATAGCCCTTGAACTGAAAATAGAATAATTCTTTTAAACCAAATCCAAGAACTTGAATCCTGCAAACTGAGATAGATTTCCTTGTTCCTCAGGTATCTCTTTGCTGTTGGATCTTCTTCATGATGTTTACACCCTCTTGATAATGGATTTTGTGTAAGTCACTGGATGTTTTATTATTGGGAACTAGACCTATCTTTTTTTCCAGTGCCTATACCACTTCTAAAGCACATAGTTAGATCTGGTCACATCTTCTCCCGAATTGCCTTATCTTATTCAGTCTTACCAGTCCATCCTCAGCTATATGGCTGAAATCGCACAGATGGTCAATTTCAAGGCCAGACCAGATCTCTCAGAGAAGTTCCCTCAGCTATGGAAGTGCTAGAGCTTGGGACAAGACTGGGCACGGTGGTGGCAACAGGTATTTCAGATGCTTATAATAAGCACAAGAAGAGTTAGAGTTAAAAAGTGTAAAATAGGTGTTCAGTAAAAATCTGCTGAAAGGATGTATGGATGAATCTGGGGATAAAACTGATGAATTTCCACTGAAAGCTCTTTCCCATTTTGGATTTTATTTTCATACCAAACCAAAAATATTTTATATTTTTCTTAGTATCAGGACCTTGCTTACTAGGACATGGGGTGAAATGTGTCAAAGCTCTTTGGAGCTTAACTTTGGGAAGGTGAGCCATACCTCTTCTGTTTGGGTAACTTCTATCCAGGTAGACCAAATACTCATGAAGCCATGATGCTAGTAGGTATTTTGAGAGCTGGAAGAACACTGCTGCCTAATGCCTTCCTCCTCATTGAAATGCAAAAGTCCAGGTCATAAAAATGTTCTTCTTAGGGTCTTTGGGATGGCCATTTTAGTGACTCTTAGGAAAGAAAATTAGCTATACTGCTTCTCTCTATCCTTTCTCTCTTTCTTGAGGTATTCTTGTTTCTTAAATTGCATTGGTGTTATTTGCTCCAAGGAAGATTTATCCAAAGAATTTACAGCTGGAGTCAAAGAACTGTGGTTGGAGTCAGACTATTGGCCTCTTCTGTAGAATGAAGATTTTAATAGCAGCTAGTGCTGGAGGCCAACTCCCATGTTACTCCCTTTTGAGTAGCTCCTGCCTACACCAGCAATGTTACTCTAGCATCCATAATTAAATCCTAAACCCTAATGATGTCCTTTTGCTCTGTATGCTTCTGTCCAGTTAAAAGTTCTTTTAAAAGCAAATACATAATTTCTAAATGAAAGACACAAAAGAATTGACCCTAAGCTAAACAAAACTATATTCTGAAATCTTTGTATCACACTTTAGAATATTTCCTAGAAACACATTACTATTTCTAAGGACCGAACTCCTGCATGGAGGCTCATTTTAATGCAAAAAAAAAAAAAATGTATTCTGGAAGCATTCAAAATGCTCAAGTAGGATAGCTCAGGCCTGACCCAGGCAGTGTAATGTGGGGTTTGAGGGAGCAGGTCCACATAAAACTAAATAGGCACAAATCCTAGTTCAGCTACTTAATACCTATGCTACATTGAAGTGCTCTTTAATTTCTTTGTGTATCACCTTCTTCATCTGTACAAAGGGAATCATAATACAACTTTACAGGGACCTTGTGAAAATGGATTGACATAACTCATGTAAAATGTTTATCCCAGTGAACACCCCAAAATGGTTAGTTCTTGTGGCTGCTATTACTTTATGACTCCTACTCTTATTAACTATCTTACATCTATCTACTCAGTCCAAACCTGTAATTGTGTTTTGTGAATTATGGAAAGGCTTTTTAAAGGTCATCAGTTAATGGGACACTCTCATCTACAAATAAAGGTGAATCATCTTATCAAATAATAAAGGTTCTTTTTGGTGTGTGTGTGTGTGTGTGTGTGTTGTAAATAAGGACAATAATCTTTCAGAAAAAGCTGTAGTCTGATAATCAGATGAGCTAGATTCTAATCTCTATAGTAGCCCTGATTCTTAATTGGGTTTCAGTGTCTCTATAAGCAAAATGGAGAGAAAGTCCCCCATTTCTACTGATCTCATAGAGTTAGTATGAGCACAGCTAAGACAGATGGATTTTAGAGTTTTTAACATATCTTGTTAATAGCCCAAACTACTATTTTGTTTAGACTCATTCATTTTTAAAGGTCTTATTTTAGATTCATCATCATTAAGGTATTATTTTTAATCTCTCAAGGATGTTATACCTCCTTTCTTCTGGAATGACATGCTTGGAAAAATTTACCAAATATTACTTCATGTTGTTCTCATTATTGATAAGTCATTTTACTAATTACTGTATTGATATTTATTTTGCCACAAATGGTCTACTGTTTAACTCAATGGCAAGAGGACCCCAATCCTAACAATAACAGAGAAGACTGGAACCAAGACTGCTCTGTTTTTCTATAGCTTCTGTAGATCATGTGAAGGATGAATAAAAATTAGGGGAAGGGTAATTCTGATGTTTGCTTCATGTTTTGTAAAAATACAATTTATCTCTGTCATCCATTTCTTATTTGTTTTCCCTAAGATTCCATTATTTTATGCAAAAACATATGTAATTTTTTGTCCAATGACCTTATTTTAGAATGCTCTTATTTTTTATTCTCTAGGATAAAAATTAAATAGCAATTACATGTTCTGCTTCCAAGGAAGTTTTGTTTTTTCCACAATTGTTTCTTTCTTCAGTTTTCTGCCTTTTCACCCCCTGGGTCTGGTCTTCTTAATTTTTGAATGACATTTAAAGACATGTCATTGTGGGGTTCTAGTGCAAAGGGAGAAGCTGTAATGAAAAGACAGCAGGATATGTTAATAGCCTCCAGGAGGCCAGACAAATGCTTTTTTCTTAAAGTTTAGATGTCCTGTGCAATGTTCCATCCAACTTCCACTGAGGAAACTTGCCGTGCATAATGACTAAATTTCTGGGAAAAGGAGAGAGTTGGTATATTATGATAAACCAACGCACCTTGCAGCTATTCATTTGCTGTGCTTAGAACTTAATTTATTTCCAAGTCATTCAATGAGTATAATACAGAAAGAGTCTCCGGTTTTTATCTACTCTGGACAGCACAGCATATTGCTCCCGTAAGCATAATGGGTGGAAATTAGGCTCAGAATTCTGGCTGAAGAGTTCTGTCCATGTGAGGGAAGTAGATACAGGTAAATCACTCTTTCTGTATAATACCTTTACAGGAAACCAACGAATAATGCCACAGGGAGGAGATGGTGGCTACAGCTCAGTAGCTTCCATGAATAGCTCCAAGAAACAGGAACACTATGATCTAAGACCTGATGTTACTGTTATTAATTGCAGACTTAATGGGTCTGTGCATTTCATAGGACAGGTCTGTGCATTTTATAGGAAGGTAGCTGTATGGACTGAAGCTTAGTGTCACTTCCTCTAAACCCTGTCCTTGACTCACTCAGGAATGTTCTTTGGCTCAACTTTTCCATCTGCACCACAAAAGGATGGCACGTTTTGCCTGTCTAAAATGTTAGACACTACTAAGAAATCCTCTACTTTTGTAAAAATCAAGGCCAAAGTTATAGAATGATGGATCACAAAAACGAGCCAGGAAAACGGAGCTTTTATTCCAGGAGAAAAGCAAATGTAAGGAATCTTGGCGGGGGGCGGGGGGGTGGTGTTGGTGGTATTATGGAAGTAAGAAGTCAGATAAGTAAATCTAATGAAAAAGCATAATACCTGCCAAGCTTCTAAAATGTAGTTCAAATATCCTCTTTTATATATAAACATAATATGTATAAACTAATGTGTTTACACGTGTTTGTTTGGAATGTGTATAAACTCTAGTTTAAATAAACCAAAAATAAATAAAACTATACACTTATATGCTATCATATGTGTTTCAAATGACACCCACAATCACTATCTCATTTGAACCTCATGCTAAGGACTGTGGACAAATATAATTCTCTTAATTTTGCTGTTATAGAAGCTGAAACTCAAAGAGATAAAATGATTTGCATAATTTCACAGGATGAGTTTGTAAGACTCCTTACAATGCCTGGCAAAGAGAAATCACTAGGTAAATGTTTGTCAAGTGAATGGGCATATGATGAAGAGTCTGGTCCCTAATTCACTGTTTCTCTCTAGTACAGAACCTCATAAACTCCTGCTGCCTTCTGGTTGGTGAGGAAATTAATTGGGAACACCCTACTTAAAGAAGGATATGAACATTCAAAAATTTTCTTTGTATTTTTCATCGTCAGGTGGATTTTAAAATAGTTCTGTTATTGTATATCTTTGTATTCTTCTTTCTTCACCCCCTGATCAGATTGATTTTTTGCTTGTTTGTTTAAGAGGGGCAGTTTTTATAAAGCTCTAGAAATGAGAATATGAACATCTAGAATTGTCTTCTTCTTATAATTTTATTTATTTTTTTATTATATTCAGTTAGGCAACATATAGTAGTATATCATTAGTTTTTGATGTAGTGTTCAACAATTCATTAGTTTTATATTGAAAAAAGAAGGGCCACATGGGTGGCTCAGTTGGTTAAGCGTCTGCCTTCAGCTCAGGTCATGATCCCAGGGTCCTGGGATCAAGTCCCACATCGGACTCCTTGCTCAGCAGGGAGCCTGCTTCTCCCTCTCCCCTGCTCCCTCACTCCCCTGTTTATGCTCTATCTCTTGCTATCTCTCTCTCTCAAATAAATAAATAAAAATCTTAATAAAGTAAAAAAGACAAGGAATTTAAATTTCAGAACCACGTGATCTGTTTAGTTGCATTGTTTCAAGTACTTTGGCCACTAGATCACCTTCTAAAATCTAGGTTCCTAAATAGTCGTATTTTAAATTAAAATGGATCTCATAGTGAATTTTTTATACAGACTGTCTCTGAGGAAAATTTCTTAGGGAAGCCAGATGTCTAGAGGAAAGACAAAAACTAGGACACCAGAAGAATTTGAAGCATCTGGCATGAACAAACATTAAACACAGCCCAGACAGATGGGTAATATAAGCACAGAGATGGAAATACTAAGAAATAATCAAAAGGAAATGCTGGAAATGAAAAACACTGTAATAGAAGAGAATAGTGTCTTTGATGGTTTCATTAGTAGACTGGACAGAGCTGAGGAAAGCATCAGTGAGCTTGAACATAAGTCAATAGAACTTCCCAAGCTGAAATGCAAAAAGAAAAAGTAATGAAAAAATATTAAATAAGTATGCGATGGGGTGCCTGGCTGGCTCAGTCAGAAAAGCATGCGACTTTGGGGTCATGAGTTTGAGCCCCACATGTGGTGTAGAGATTGCTAAAACAAACAAATAAATAAGTAACTTGTAAAAAATATGAGTGTGTCCCCAGTACTGCATGGGGCGTACTTAAAAAAAATTAAAGAACCATGGGATAATTTCAAAAGGTGGAACATACACTTGATTAGTATAACAGAAGGAGAAGGAAGAATGAGCAGAAAAGAATATTTAAAGTAACAATGTCTGAAAACTTTCCAAACTTCATTACAAATGCTAAACCACAGATCCACGATGCTCAAAGAACACTAAGGGAGATAAATACCAAAAAGCACACCTAGGAAAATCATATTCCTAGAAATGGAAAATCAAAAGCAAAAATCAAAGGCAGAAAGAAATCTTGAAGAAAGTCAGAGGGAGGAATAAAGCCACCTTACTTATAGAGGAACAAGGATAATAAATATAGCAGGTTTCTGGGCAGAAACCATGCTGGCATAAAGAGTGACATGAAATCTTTAAAGTATAGAAAAAAGAAATTCCAACTAGAATTCTATGTTCAGTGAAATGATCCTTCAAAAACAAAGAAGAAATTAAGATTTTCAAAGATAAAAACAGATAATTTATTGGTGGCATACTTACCCTGAAAGAAATGATAAAAAACAAAAAACAAAAAACAAAAAAAAAACCCTTCAGGGAAAATGAAAATGAAACTCCTCACAACGAAAACTCAGATCTACATACAAATAGAAAGGTCATCAGAGAAAGAATAAGTAAAATAATGAAGCTGTAAAGAAAGCTGTATGCACTTAACAATGTGTTAGAATTAGCAAATCCTCTATGATAGTTGGAGACTCTAGCACCCCTCTTTTAGTAATTGATATGTCAAACAGGCAGAAAATCACTAAGAATCAAGTTCAGCTAAAGAGTACCAATCAACTTGATCTATTTGACAATTATAGAATTCTCCATACAGCAACAGCTAACTTCTTCTCAAGCTTACATGGAACATTTACTGATGATAAAGTCCATATTCTGGACCAGATCATAAAACACACCTTAAAAAATTTAGAAGACTAGAAATCATAAAAATATGGTCTTAGACCACAATGAAATTAAACTAGAAATCAATAACAAAAAGATAGCTAGAAAATCTGCAAATTTTTAGAAATTAAATAACACACTTCTAAACTTCACATAGGACAAAGATGTCTCAAGAGAAATTTTAAAATATTTTGGGGGCACCTGGGTGGCTCAGTTGGTTAGGCATCCAACTCTCGATTTTGGCTCAGGTCATGATTTCAGGGTCAAGCCCTATGTCAGGCTCTGTGCTGAGTGTGGAGCCTGCTTGAGATATTCTCTCTCTCCTTCTTCTGCCCCCCCCCACTATTCTCTCTCTCTCTCAAAAAAAAAAAAGTAGTTTGAACAAATGAAAATGAAAGCACAACTTATCAAAATCTGTAGGATATAGCAAAAACAGTATTTAGAGAGAAATATATAGTATTAATATATATATTAGAAAAGAAGAAATCCAAAATATATAACCCAAATTTCCATTTTATGAAAACTGGAAAAGGAAGAGCAATTTAAGCCTCAGCAAGCAGAAGAAAAGATGAATAAAAATCAATGACATTGAAAACAGGGAATCAATAGAGAAAAATCAATGAAACCAAAATTTAGTTCTTTTACATTATCAATAAAAGTGATGAACCTTTATCTAGGCACAAATTTCTAATATCTGAAATGAAAAATGGGGCATTACTATTGATCTCATGGGTATTATAATGATAACAAAGTAACATTATAAACAACTTATTTTTAAACAAATTTGATAACATAGATGAAATGAGCCAATTTCTTGTAAGACACAATCAAAACTCACAAAAGGGGCATAATCTTAATAGGTCTATAGCTGCTAAAGAAATTGAGCCAATAACTAGGAACTTTTCAAAATAGACAACAAAGAACTCCTTCCAAAAAAGAAAGCACTAATGAATTCTACCCAACATTTAAGCAAGAAATGATACCAATTCTCAACAGTCTTTGCCAGAAAATAGATACAGAGGGAATACTTCCTAATTTATTTTATAAGGCCAGCATTACCCCAATACTAAAATGTATAAAGACATTATAAGAAAGGAAAACCATGTACCAAAATAACTTATGAATATAGATGCACAAATCCTCAACAAAATAGTAGCAAATTGAATTCAATAATGTATAAAAGAATTACAGACCATGATAAGTTGAATTTATTCCAAGTATACAAGGGTGGTTCAGCATTTGAAAATTAATCAGTGTAATACATGATATCAACTAACTTAAGAAGAAAAAAAATCATATAATCACATACTTTGGACAATTCTCCCCTAAGACCAAGATCAAGGCAAGGATGTCGACTCTCACCACTCATATTCATCACCATAGTGGATTCCTAGCTAGTGCAATAGGACAAATATAAATATATATATATATATGATTAGAATATAGAATATATAGGGCGCCTGGGTGGCTCAGTTGGTTAAGCGACTGCCTTCGGCTCAGGTCATGATCCTGGAGTCCCTGGATCGAGTCCCGCATCGGGCTCCCTGCTTGGCAGGGAGTCTGCTTCTCCCTCTCCCACTCCCTGTTTGTGTTCCCTCTCTCGCTGTGTCTTTCTCTGTCAAATAAATAAATAAAATCTTAAAAAAAAAAAAGAATATAGAATATATATATAGGACAAATATATAGTGCAATATATATATAGCTAGTGCAATAGGACAAATATACATATATATATATGATTAGAAAGGAAAAAATAAAACTGACATTATTATCTATATAGAAAAAAAATAAAGTAGCAACAAAAAATAATTCCCAGAACAAATAAACATGCACACATGGTAAGTTTGCAGAATACAACTTTAATCTACGAAAGTTAACTTATTTCCTATATACCTGCAATTAACTATTGGAATTTGAATACAAACAAAACATTCTTGTTACAATAAAACTAAAGCCATGAAGTACTTAGTCATAAATCTAAAAATATATAGCATGTCTATTTGCAAAAACTTACAGAACTCTGAAGAAAACAAAAATCTAAATAAGTGGAGAGATATTCCATGTTCATAGATTGGGAGACTTCCTATCATTAGGATGTCAGTTGTTTCCAACTTGATCTCTACATTCAACAAAATTCCAATTAAAATCCAGCAATCTATTTTGCAGATATTGACAGGTTGATTCTAAAATTTATGTGGAAAGTCACAAGATCTAAAAGAGCTAACACAGTGCTGGAGAAGAAAAACAAAGAGGAAAGATTCATGTTATCCATTTTCAAGACTTACTATGAAGGTACAGTAATGAAGATAGTATGGTATTCAGAAAAAAAAAAAAAAAAGACATGTAGATTAATGGAATGGAAGAGAAGGCCCAGAAAAAGACTCAAAAAATACAGTCAACTGATCTTTGACAAAGTCACAAAGGCAATTCCATGGAAAAAGGATGGTCTTTCAGCTGAAACAACTGGGCAACCATTTGTGAAAGAAAGAAAGAAAGAAAGAGAAGAAAAGAAAAGAAAACAAGAAGGAAGGAAGGAAAAAAGGAAGAAATGAACATAGGCACCAACTTTACACCTTTCACAAAAATGAACTCAAAATAAATCTTAGACCTTAATGTAAAATGAAATCTGTAAAAATAAAAAATAACAAGAGAAAATTTTTTGGACCTTAAGCTTGAATTTTTAGATATAACACCAAGACAAGGATCCACAAAAGAATAAAAGTGATAAATTTGACTTTATCAAAATCAAATACTTCTACTATGAGGGAAACACTATTAAGAGGATGGAAAGAAAGCCACAGACTGGGAGAAAATATTTGTAAAACACATATTTGATGAAAGACTCACAGTAAAAATATACAAAGAACATTTAAAAGCCAACAATGAAAAAACAAACAACCCCACTGGGGAAAAGTTCAGACAGATACCTCGACAAAGAAAATATACTGATAAGAAAGAAACATATAAAAAAGTTTCTCAACATCATTTGTCATTAGAGAATTACAAATTAAAACAATGAGATACTAATGCATATTTATTAAAGTGGCTAAAATTAAAAAAAAAAACTGATAATACCAATTGCTGGCAAGGATGTAGAGCAAGAAGAACCCTCCTTCATTACTGAAGAGAATGCAAATCACCCAGCAACTCTGCAGCATGGTATAGCAGGTTCTTACAGAGCTAAACATGGTCTCGCCACAAGATCCAGCAAAAGCACTCCTAGCTGTTTATACAACTGATTTTAAGACCTGTTTAGATGGACCTTGAAAGTGTTCTGCTAAGTGAAATAAGTCAGATGGAGAAAGACAAATACTGTATGAGATCACTTACATACGGCATCTAAAAAAGCCAAATTCAAAGAAACAAAGACTAAAATGGTAGTGTCCAGGAACCAGAGGGTGGAGGGTGGAGAGTAGTGGAAAAGATAAAAATAAATGAACCAAGACATGGGTGAGCCTTAAATATATATTTCCAAGTGATAGAAGCCAGTCTCAAAAAGACTACATACTCTCTGATTTAAATTATATGACATTCTGGAGAAGGCAAAACTAAAGAGACAGTAAAAATCAATGGGTGCTAGGGGGATTGGGGAGTGCAATGTTGAATAGATGAAGCACAGAACACTTTTTTTAGGGAGCTGAGAATACTCTGTATGACACTATAATGGCAAGTATATGATACTATGCTCTTGTCAAAATCCAGAAGACTTTACAACATAGAACTTTACATCATTAAGGAGTGAAACTTGATGTATGTAATTTTTTTGGGGGGGGGCAGCAAAGTAAGATTTATTGAGCGATAGCAAAGTGGTTAAGTGATCATACAAAGCTCCCAAAGAGGGAGGGGACCCGAGAAGGTTGCCCTGTATGTAATTTTTTTTTAGAAATTTATTTAAGGGGCGCCTGGGTGGCTCAGTCGGTAAGCATCTGATTCTTGATTTCAGCTCAGGTCTTGATCTCAGGATTGTGAGCCCAAGCCCTGCATTGGGCTCCATGCTGGACACGGAACCTACTTAAAAATAAAAATAAATAAATAAAAATAAATAAATCCATTTAGAAGGTCACAGGATTTCATGATGGAATGCAGACATGGACAAAACAATCTGACTGCATTACAAATCTATGGAACACCACACTGAAGGAGGTGAGGGGCACAGGTGCTGACCTATGCAACTAGAAATGATTCTGTAAGACTAAAGGCAAGAGAGACTGTACATAAGCACTGTGTTCACTTGATAAAGATGTTCCCACAGGAGTGCAGACTGACAATTCTGATACTGCCATACATTTTTTAAAATTTTATTTTATTATGTTATGTTAATCCCCATACATTACATCATTAGTTTTTGATGTAGTGTTCCATGATTCATTGTTTGTGCATAACACCCAGTGCTCCATGCAGTACGTGCCCTCCTCAATACCCATCACCAGGCTAACCCATCCCCCCACCTCCTTCCCCTCTAGAACCCTCAGTTTGTTTCTCAGAGTCCATAGTCTCTCATGGTTCGTCTCCCCCTCTGATTCCCCCCGCCCTTTCATTTTTCCCTTCTTACTATCTTCTTTTTTTTTTTTTTAAGATATAATGTATTATTTGTTTCAGAGGTACAGGTCTGCGATTCAACAGTCTCACACAATTCACAGCGCTATGGTGAGCACTGTGAATTGCCATACATTTGTATTTGAAGTGAACGACCAACATGACGGCAGATGGTGGGAGCCAGGTTGCTCACTGTTGAAGTGGGAGGTTACATATAAATAAGAAAGGAATGAAGACTAGAATAATCAATGTGGATATGGGTTAGTTAGAGACATCACTATGGACACATGTCTGGCTCAAGACACACAGTTGGCCTGAGAGATGTGTATCTGGAACATGGGTTAGTATGTACACGTATATTTCCTTAGAGAAGCTACAGGCAATAATACCCAGTGGCAATATTCTGATATCAATGAGGAGAAAATACAAAATGAGGTTCAGACTCCCATAGCCTGTCCATAGCTCTCACTTAATTATTTAAACCTCTGTTATGTCATGAGATGGACCATGAGATTCCATTTGCTGGAATCACAGATATTCACTTTTCTCTTTAACAGTTTGGAATGATATTCTAAGTTTGTAATGAGGTTCGTTCCAGTTTTCTTAAAAACAACAATGGGGTTATTACCCTCTGGTGATGTAAACCTTCAGGATTCAGCGGACTTTTATGCTATGAATAGGGCACAAACAAATAGACACTGGTAAAAATAACATTATAACTGATAATAAAATTAGTAGTAAAACTATGGGCCAGGCATGGCTAAAAGCTTTATATGCATCCTCTCATTACCACATTGAACACTCACAACAACGTGTTGAGGTAATTACTGCCAATATTTCCATTTCACTGCTAGAGAAGCTAAGGAGAAGAGAAATTTAATGACTTACCCAAGGTTAAACAATAAGTAAATGAAGGAGCTGGACTATAACCTGCATAATTTGACTTCTGAGCACACACTCTTAACTAGCAAGGAAATTGCTTTGCAAAGGTAAGGCCCTATTAAACCATCCTTGCTCATTGTAGGAAGGACACTATATCACTGACAGCACCATCCGCTATGGAGCACCCACATTTAGAAAGAATGGAGACTTTTTAATGATCAAGCTAGTCTTTGAAGCGTGAGATTTGATTGCCCATCATTTAGAACGTAAGTGCTTTAATGGCACGAAATAATTTGGATCACGTGGATTTTTCTTTCCCCCCCAACAATTTAGAATATAGAGAGCATGCCTGAGAAGGCAGTGTTGCTAGAAGACCAGAAGAAATGTTAGCGCTGGAAAATGGAAATGAATCAATTCACTCCTTAATGTCTCTGTAAGTAGACGCGAAGCGAATAATAATAAAAGCTTCAGCTGAATGAGTACCTACTATGTGCTAGACACTGTTCTAAGCTTTATTGTATATTATCTCATTTAAACCTCACAACAGCACTCCAAGGCAGATATTATTATTTACAAAGGAGGAACACAGACCCGGTAATTTATACTCCTAAGATCACACGGCTAGAAAACAGTAGAGGCAGGATGTCTGATTGCAAAACGTGTTCTATTAATGACAAAGCTATATAATCTCCCTGTGTGCAATTCACATCAAATGAGGATTAGAGAATGACAGTTTTCAAGAAGATAGATCTGAGTTTCACAGAGACATCAGAATTCTGTTTGCTTATAGATAACTATGTTTTTTTCCCCTTCCTCCTAAAAAATATCCTTGTAATAGGCATTCTGTTAATGTAATTAAGAAAAGCTAATTAGATATTCAGATTGAGTGAGATCCTTGCCTATCCCATAGAAATAGAGCATATGTTCCAGAATGTCTGTCTAATTCAGTTAGTTTTAAAATTGTGGTTGTGATTCCAGAGTTCAGGTTATGATCGCTTCATGGGCCAGTAAATTGTGTGTGTGTGTTTCCATTGCCAAGGAAAGCATCCTTTCCAGCCACCAGTCGGTAAATGGCCTATTGTCTTAAGAATCAAAGGATCCACATTATGTCAAAACTGGGTAGAGTTCCTGTGGTATATAGGATGCATTGGTGGTGATCTTTTTATTTACAAAGACAGCTTATAATTCTAGCAAGAAACTACATCTCCTTGTGTAGTAACCCAATAGATTTCTTGAGGCAAAATAATGACTCAAAGAGAGTGCCCCTCTCTTGGCCCCAGGGCAACATGAGGAGAGACCTGGTAATTTATTTTTGTAGAGCACTTCACTGTGCCAATGGATTCACAGATCTCAACCAGTCCTCATGCTGACAGGGAAGGCTGAAAACACATTTTATGGGGATAAAACAGACTATTAGGAGCTAAGATAACTTGTCAAGTTTATCTAGGATGTGGCTGAATTAGTCCTTGAATTAATCTTGAATTAGTCTTGAATTTTGTCCGCTCGAAATGTAATATGTACTCAAGGATAAATTTTTGTTTGCAGTAGTTTGCTAAAGGTACAAAATAGCTCTTCATTCGTTCATTTGTTCATGTTTTTCATGTGGGGTGAGGATAAACAGATTTCCCTCAAGCTGCACCAATAGCTATGATTTCTCAGTGTAGGAGAGACAGAATTTGGGGAAACTTTTTTACTGATCAGAAACACTAATCTTTTTCTAACCACAGCACTTTATATAGATTTTACCTCTGATTAACAAATGTTTTGAAAAATATTTTTTTACACACATGAATTATTGTGAGTGAAAACTATAAAGTAAAAAAAAAATTAATACTGGTCAAAAAATATAGCTAAGATAACTATATGTCTTATAGACAACATAAGGAGAGGTATAAGTTCACCTTCACAAGCTGCCTGAGACATTGACAGAGACATTATCTAAAAATATTAACCATTTTTAAGTCTGTGCTTGAAATTATGCCCAGAGAGAAAATGCTCTGTAATATTAGGGAAATACCATGTACTAAGACAAGGAGCCCAGAGAATAGGGAGGGTGGGTGGAATGGGCCTAAGGAAAGATGGAAAGCACAGGCATCTACCCCAATTAAAGATTCACCAGCTGAGACTGACCTTGTATGTGCATAGTTATCATTTCAAATGCTTGTCTAATCCATGTTCTGAGGAGGAAAAAGCACAAGTAACCTGCAAAGCGAGGACCTCTATAGGCTGACTCTATATATGCTGAAATTCCAGGATGAGCACCTCAACATGTTAGCCCGTCAGCACAGGAGCCCCAGAAAGCTGCTCTAAACTGTTGGATCATCCGTGGAGGTGTCGGTCCTCATGCCAAGCTCCAGGATGGACTGTATAATGTTTTTTCCCTCATATGCTCATATGTTGTTCCTGTGGTTTGTCTCCAGGTAAATAAAAGTGTGTAGGCAGAATTTTTTTTAAGATTTTATTTATTAATTTGAGAGAGAGAGAAAGAGAAAGAGTGAGAGAGAGAGAGTGCACAAGCAGGGGGAGGGGCAGAGAGAGAGGGAGAGGCAGACTCCCCGCTGAGCAGGGAGCCAGATGCTGGGCTTGATCCCAGGATCCTGGGATCACGACCTGAGCCTAAGGCAGACGCCTAATGCATTGAGCCACCCCAGGTATACCCATTTTTTTTTTAAGTGTGATTCTCAGCATAGTGTGGAGGGGAAAGGAGAAAAACTTGAAAGGAGAATGAGGGAATTTCCAGGCACAGATAATATTTTGTTTCTTGATCTGGGTGCTGTACACACACATGTTCAAGTTTGTGGTAGGAACACTTTTCTGAATATGTATATTTCAATAAAAAAAAAAAA
>NC_138379.1:74496958-74526912 GCF_054177405.1 Leptonychotes weddellii
CATGACCTGAGCTGAAACCAAGAATCAGATGCTTAACTGACTGAGCCACCCAGGCGTCCCAGAGTACATGCAATTCTTTACTATATTCTTGTGTCAACACGTTGGTCCTTTAATTCCTATGACAATTTTGGCCCTTGTCTTAAGGCAAATCAAATACAGTATATTGGAAGATGGGCCTTTTAAAACAGAGATACATACAGAGTAGCAAAAGTAATGCAGATAGTAATGCTATTCTAGAATTTAAGCAATGGTGCATTAGAAAATTATTCTTTTAGGAAGCAGACATGAGCTGATGGAATTGCAGCACACCTTCTCTCTGAAGGAGCCCAATGCACTTTCAGCCTCATTGCATAACTTTGTCCCATACTTTCGAGGTGCCTATTAAATTTAGCTATAAGACATATTCACTGAATCAGGGAAAAGCATCTTACAAACCACGCTGTGGCTCCATCATTGGAGGTACTGGCTGATAACGTATACTCTGTGTGTCCTTCTGTGCCTCATAGGAGGTATACCTGAGTTCCTGAATGATAGAGAGTAGAGAGAAAGGAAACACATAGAGACATCCCTTCTTCCCACTCAACTTCTCAGAGAATAGGGGTAACATACCCTCCCCAATGTCTCTCTCAATGTAGATTTCTCCCCTTTCTGTTAAAGTTTCTATTCACTATTCTTTCACTATTCTAGCTTCTCATTTCTACAACTTCTTTGAAACAACCCTGTAAATATCATCATCAACTGTATTTGCTTGTGGAGGGAGTGAACATTTTCCAGCTTGTGAGATACTTAAGGTCTCTGGAAGAGTTGATCAGTTGACCACCTCTCCCTTAAAAATTTAATTTCTTGGCTTTTCTGACATCACTTCTTCTGTTTGTTGTTGTTGTTGTTTTTGCTTTGTTTTTGTTTTTTTGTGTGTGTGTTTTTGTTTTGTTTTTTAAATCTTAGTTCCTCTACGCTCTCCAGATTTCTATCCTTAAGCTTAGTCCCCTCTTTACCATATGCATTCTTCCTGGATAATTTCATCCAATGCCATGTCTTCAGCTATTATCTTCAGGCCAACAGCTCTCCAAACTCAAGATTCATCACGCCTTACCCCACAGCATACATGTACATCCCCATGTAGTTGTTTTCTATGCAACTCAAATTCATCATTTTCAAACTTCAACTTCTTGTCTCTCCTGCCAATAGGCCTGATGCTTCTTCCATATTTCTTATATCAGAAAATGATATCACCATTAACTAAGTTGCCCCAGACAAAAATTTCTTCCCCGTCACCTCCTTTACTTACAAACATCAATTTTCCTCAGTTTTATTACTTATAGACTCCATACCTGTCTACTTTTTAAGTTTAACTTCTCCCACTGTAGATAATGTCCATATTAATTTTTGGCCTTTATTTATTGCAACTACATCCTAATTCATATTCCTGTCTCAATTATGCATCTGGCTTACTTCAGTCTACTCTTATTTCAGACAGCAATATCCTTCTTAGTATAAAAATTGACTATGTCATCCTCTTCCTTTAATAATTTTAGTGACTTCATAGCCTTTAGAATAAAGTCTAACCCTCTATTATAGTATTTAAGGCACTTTATAGCTGACTCCTACTTTCCTCTCTTGATTCATCTTATGCCACTCCTATCTTTAATCTTTGTTTCTAATGACACTAAGCATTTCCGGGGTCTACTTAGATTATTCCACATCTCAGGAACTTCTTATCTGCTATTTCAATGTCTAGAAATCCCTTTGTCTATGAGATTGCAAAAAGGATTAAATTGCCAAGTCAGATTCATAAGAATTAGAGATCTTATCCAGTATCTAGTTTCAGAATATCTACCTGGAAAACTATTCTGGTCAGAGAACATCTTATTTTTCTACTCTAGTAATTACATTGGTTACATGAAGCCTCAATGTGTTGCCACTTCTTTCAGGAAGCATTTTTAAATCTCTTACCTCCAGGTTTAGTTAGTGTTTTCTTTTATGTTCTCATCATAGCTTTTTTAAAAAATCATTTTTTACAGAACTATTAGGACAAATTTCATGTACCATAAAATTCATCCATTTAAATTGCAGAGTTCGGTGGGTTTTGGTATACTGAGAGTTGTGCAGCCATTACTACAATCATTTTTTTAAAAAAACATTTTCATCACTCCAGAAAGAGACCCCATAGTCTTTAGCAATCATTGTCCATTCCCACTTCTTCCTCTGCCCCAGTGCCAGGTAACCACTAATCTACCTTCTGTCTCTATGGATTTGCCTAAATGGATATTTCACATAAACGGAATCACATAGTATGTAATCCTTTGTGACTGCTTATTTCACTAGCAGAGTAATTTCAGGTTCTTCTATGTTAGAGTAAGTATCTGTACTTCATTTTTTTTTTTATTGCTGAATAATATTCTGTCATATGGATATACCACATTTTAGAAATCCATTCTTTAGTTAATGGACATGTAGGTTGTTTCTACATTTTGGCTATGTGGATAATGCTGCTATGAACATTCATTTACAAATTTTTTTGTCTACATATATTTTCATTTCTTTTGGATCTATATCTAGGATTGGAATGCTGGGTCACATGGCAATTTATGTTGAGCATTTTAAGGAACTGATAAACTGTTTTCTCCAAAGTGTCTGAACTATTTTACATTCCATATATAATGTATGAGGGCTCAAATTTTTGGATCCTTTCCAAAATGTGTTATTGTCTTTTTTATTTTAGCCATCTTAACAAGTGTAAAGTGGTATCTTACAGGGATTTTGATTTGCATTTCCCTCATAGTTAATGATGTTGAGGATCTTTTAATTAATGTGTTGCTTGGACATTTTTGTATCTTTGGAGAAATATCTAAGTATTTAACATTCTAAGTATTCCAGTCCTTCACTCACTTTTAAAATTAAGGTATCTTTTATTATTGAGAAGTAAATGTACTTTAAAGTCCAATTTCTCTATTTTTTTTCTTTTCTCACTTGTATTTTGGTGTTGCATGTAAGAAACAATTCCCTAACCCAAGGTCATAGGATGTAATTCTATATTTTCTTCAAGAAGTTTATAGTTGTAGCTCAAACATTTAGGTCCATGATCCATACTGAGCTCCTTTTTGTGTATGATGTAATAAAGGGAACAAACTGATTTTTTGCATGTGGATATCCAGAAAGATTATTCTTTCATTCTTTGACATTCTTGTCAAAAATCAGCTAAACATTAATGTGAGAGTTTAACCGCAGGCTGTCAGTTCTATACCATTAACCTATATATCAATTATTTTTTGCCAGTAACACACCATTTTAATTACTGTGTTTTTGTAGTCAGTTTTGATATTAGAATATGTAAGTCCTTCAAACTTGTTTTCCTTTTTCAAATTTGTTTCATCTGTTCTGAGTTCCTTGTCAATTCTCCAAAAAAGACAGCTGAAAGTTTGTAGGGATTGTCATGAATTTGCAGAGCAATTTGTTGAGGATTTCTGTTTTAACAATATGAAGTCTTCTGATCTATGAACATGATATGAATTCCCATTTCCTTAGATTTTATTTAAAAATTTTCAACAATACAGTTTTAGTGTAGAAATCTTGCAGGGTTTTTTTTTTGTTGTTGTTACATTTATTTATGTATATTTTGTTCTTTCCGTTATTATAAATGAATTTTTCTATCACTGTTAGTGTATAAAATATAATGCCACATTATTGATTTTTCAAATTATTGCTAGTAGCTTTTTAGCAGAATCCTTAGGATTTTCTATATAGAAGATTATGCCATCTGGAAGTAGAGATGATTTTACTTCTTTATCAAATTAGGACCCATTTCATTCCTTTTTCTTGCCTATTCGCAATGGCTAGAACCTCCAGTGTAATGTCAAATAGCAGTGGTGAGAGAAGGCATCTTTGTTTTGTTCCTGACCTTGGAGAGTAAGATTCAGTCTTCCTCAATTAAATATAATTTTAACTGTGCATTTTTCATAAATAACCCACTCTCAGATTGAGGAAGTTCCCTTCTATTCCTAGTTTGCTGAGTGTTTTTTTTAATAATTTTTTTCAGCTTTTTTGAGGTATAATTGACAAGTAAAACTGTATATATTTAAAGTGTACAATGTGATGATTTGACATAAGTATACCTTGTGAATGAATACCAAAATCAGATCAACACATCCATCACCTTATATAGTTCCCTTTTGTGCATGTGGGAGATGAGAATGCTTAACATTTACTCTTTTAGCAAATTTCAAGTACACAACACAGTATTATTAATTATAGTCACGATGTTGTGCATTAGAGCCCCAGAGCTTATTAACCTTATAATTAAAGTCTTGTACATTTGAATAGTATTTCCCCATCTCCCTCACCTTCCAGCCCCTAGTAACCACCATTTTACTCTCTTTTTCTATGAAATCAGATTTTTTCTTTTTTTAGATTCCACACATAAGTGAGATGACACAGTATTGGACTTATGGGTTATTTCACTTGGTATAATGTCCTCTAAGCATAATGTCCTCTAAGTTCATCTATTGTAAATGGAAGTATTTCCTTCTTTCTCATAGTTGGATAATATTCTACTGTGTATATATACCACATCTTCTTATCCATTCATCCATTGATGGACATTTAGGTTTTTTTTTTTTTTTTTAATATTTTGGCTATTGTTAATAATGCTTGAAAAAACATGGGGGGTTGCAGATATCTTTTGGAGATAGTGATTTCATTATCCAGAAGTGGGATTGCTGGATCATTTGATAGTTCTATTTGTAGTTTTTGAGGAATCTCCACAGTGGTTTCCATAATGGCTGTACACTTCTACCCACGGTGTATAAGAAGTCCCCTTTTTCCACATTCTCACCAACACTTACCTGTTGTCTTTTTGATAAAAAAGGCATTCTAAGAGGTGTGACAGTCTATCTCATTGTGCTTTGATTTGATTTCCTTGATGATTAGTGATGTTGAGCATCTTTGCATGTACCTGTTTTTTTCATGTACATTTTCATGTGCCTGCCATTTGTGTATCTTTTTTGGAGAAATATCTATTCAGGTCTACTGCCCATTTTTAATTAGATTATTTGTATTTTGTTATTGAATTGTATATATTATATATTTTGGAAAGAAATCCCTCTTCAGACATATGGTTTGCAAGCATTTCCACCCATTCTACGGGTTGCCTTTTCAATTTTTTGATTGTTTCCTTTGCTGTGAGGCAGTTCTTTTAGTTTGACATAGTCGTGCTTATTTATTGTTGCTCTCATTGATTATGCTTTGGTGTCATAGCCCCAAAAATTATTGTCAAAACCAACGTCAAGAAAGTTTTTCTTTTTGTTTTCTCCTAGTAGTTTTACAATTTCAGGTCTTACATTTAAGTGTTTAATATGTTTTGAGTTAATTTTGTGAGTGGCGTAAGATAGAGGTCCAGTTTTATTCTTTTGCATGCAGGCATCCAATTTCCCAACTTTATTGAAGAGACTGTCCTTTCCCCTTTGAGGGGTGTGAATTCCTTGTCAAATATTAGTTGACTGTATACATAAGGGCTTACTTCTGGGCTCTCAATTCAGTTCCACTGGTCTATGTGTCTATTTTTATGCCAGTATTATACTGTTTGGATTACTATATCTTAGTAATATAGTTTGAAATCAGAATGTGGCACCTCCAGTGTTGTTCTTTCTCAAGATTGCTTTGGCTATTCAAGGTCTTTTGTAGTTTTATACAAATTCTAGATTGCTCTTTCCTTTTTGTGAGACTGCCAATGGAATTTTGATAGGGTTGCATTGAATTTGTAGATTGCTTTGGGTAGCCTGCATATTTTAACAATATAAATTCCATGATGACTTTATAACTTCTCATTTATTTGTGTCCTTCCTCTTTTCTTTTTTCATCAGTATCTATAGTTTCAGTAGAATGGTTAAATTTATTCCTAAGTGTTTTATTGCTTTTTATACTCTTGTAAGTGAAAATGTTTTCTTAATTTCTCTTTCCAATAGTTTGTTGTTAGTGCACAGAAATGCAACTGGTTATTATACATCAATTTTGTATCCTGTAACTTTGCTGAATTTTTTAATTAATATCTTAGTGGAGTCTTCAAGAATTTTCTGTGTGTAAAATTACATAATCTTTGACTAGAGACAATTTCACTTCTTCTTTTCTGATTTGGATGGCTTTTCTTTTTCTAGTCTGATTGTTCTGACTCACACTTCCAGTACCATTTAGAGTAGAAGTGATGTGACCGAGAACCCTTGTCTAGTTTTTGATCTTAGAGAAAAAGTTTTCAGGTTTTCAACATTGAGTATTATGTTTTTTTTTTTTTAAAGATTTTATTTATTTACTTGAGAGAGAGAATGAGACAGAGAGAGAGAGCACGAGATGGGGGAGGGTCAGAGGGAGAAGCAGGCTCCCCGCCGAGCAGGGAGCCCGATGTGGGACTCGATCCCGGGACTCCAGGATCATGACCTGAGCCGAAGGCAGTCGCTTAACCAACTGAGCCACCCAGGCGCCCTGAGTATTATGTTAAGTGCAGATTTGTCATATATGATCTTTATTATGGTGAGGTAAATTCCTTCTATTTCTAATTTTTGGAGATTTTTTTTATCATGAAAGGTGGAATTTTGTCACACACTTTTTCTACATCTATTAAGATAATCATATAAATTTTGTCTTTCATTGTGTTAATGTAGTTTATGGATTTGTGTATGTTGAACCATCCTTAGATCCCAGAAATAAATCCAACTCAATTATGTAGTGTGATCCTTTAGTGTGATGTTCAATTCGGTTTGTTAGCATTTTGTTAAGAACATTTTCATCTATGTTCATCAGGGATATTGGCCTGTGATTTTCTTTTCCTGTGGTGTCTTTGTCTGACTTTGTCTGACTATTAGGATAATGTTAGCCTCATAAGATGATTTTGGGAGTTACTTCCCCCTTTAACTTTTTGGAGAAATTTGAGAAGAATTGGTATTAATTCTTCTTTAAATGTTTGGTAGAATTCACGAGTAAAGCCATCAGGTCCTGGGGTTTTCTTTGTTGAGGATTTTTAAATTACTGATTCAATTTCTTTTCTCATTATCGGCCTGTTCAGATTTTCTATTTCTTCAGGATTCATTCTTTCTGCTGTATGTTTCTAAGAATTTATCAATTTCTTCAATGTTATCCAATTTCTTAGTTATTCATAATGCTCTCTTAAGATCATTTGCATTTCTGTGGTGTTAGCTGTAATGTCTCCTCTTTCATTTCTGATTTTATTTATTTGAGTTTTCTCTCATTTTTTTCTTAGTCTAGCTAAAGGTATGCCATTTTTTTAATCTTTAATAAAACAGAATTGGTTTTGTTGATCTTTTCTATTGGTTTTCTAGTGTCTATTTCATTTAGTTCTACTCTAATCTTTGTTATTTCCTTCCTTCTGCTAACTTTGGATTTTGTTCTTATTTTCCTAGTCCTTCAGCTAGCTTAAAGTTAGGTTAAAATTAGATTGTTTATTTGAGATCTTTCTTGGTTCTTAATATAAGCATTTATTGCTATAAACTTCCCCCTTAGAACTGCTTTTGCTATATCCCCTAAGTTTTGGTACACCGTGCTTCCATTTTCATTTGTTACAAAATATTTTGTATTTACCTTTTGATTTCTTCTTTGATACATTGGTTGTTCAAGAGAACTTTTTAATTTCCATATATTTGTGAATTTCCCATTATTATTCCTGTTATCGATTTCTAGTTTCATAACAATTTAGTCAAAAGATACTTGGTATTATTCCAATCTTCTTAAATTTGTTGACTTGTTTTGTGATCTAATATACGATCTATCCTTGAGAATGCTCCATGTGCACTTAGGAAAAATATTTATTCTGCTGCTGGTGGATGGGCTATTCTACATATATATCTGTTAGGTACATTTGATCTAAAGTATAGTTTGAGTCCAGTGTTTTCTTATTGATTTTCTGCTTGGATGATATATTTATTATTAAAAGTGATGTATTAAAGTCCCCTATTACTATTATATTGTCTATTTCTCTCTTCAGATTTGCTAGGATTTGTTTAATATATCTAGGTGCTCTGTTGTTGAGTGCATATATATTTACAATTTTTATATCTTCTTGAAGAACTAACCCTTTTATCATTATATAATGACTCTCTCTCTCTACCCATGAGCAGGTGTAGGGACAATGGAAGAAGGAGAGAATCTCAAGCAGACTCACCGCTGAGCATGGAGCCTGACTCGGGGCTTGATCTCACAACCCATGAGATCATGACCTCAGCTGAAATCATGAGTATGATGCTCAGCCAACGCTCATCCCTACCTTCTTTGTCTCTTATTAAAGGTTTTGGCTGAAAATCTATTTGCATGAAATATCTTTTTCCATTCTTTAATTTTGAACCTCTGTGTATTATTAGAACTGATGTAAGTGTCTTGTAAGTAGCATTTAAAATCCATTCAGCCAGTCTTTGCCTGTTGATTGGAGAATTTCAACCATTTATAAAGTAATTATTGATATGGAAGAACTTACTAATGATGTCTTATTAATTGATTATTTAGCTGTTTCATTACTCCTTTCTTGCTTTATTCCTTTGTGCATTGATGATATTCTGCAGTAGTATGCTTTGATTTTCTTCCTTTATCTTCTGCACATCTAATGAAGGTTTTGGATTTGTGGTTACCATGAGACTTACTTAAAATATCTCATAGTTATAACGGTCTATTTTAAGCTGATAACATAACTTCTATCACATACAAAAGCTCTATTATTTAGGACCCCCTCCACATTAGATGTTTTTGATGTCACAATGTTTATCTTTTTATATTGTATCTATTAACAAATTACTGTAGCTAGAGGTACTTTTAATACTTGGATTCTTTAACTTTTGTATTACGGTTAATTGATGAATACATCACCCCATTATAGTATTAGAGTATTCTGAATTTGACTATATAGTTACCTTTAGCAGTGTGTTTTATATTTCCATGTTGTCATGTTACTAATTAGTGTCCTTTCAATTCAACTTGAAAATCTCCTCTTTCAATATTTCCTGTAAGGCAGGTCTAGTAGTAATAAACCCCCTCAGCTTTTATTTGTACAGGAAAATCTTTATCTCTCCTTAATTTTAAAGGATAGCTATACCAGGTAAAATATTCTTGGTTTACAGTTTTCTTTTTCTTTAAGCACTTTGAATCTATCACCCCACTCTCTCCTAGCCTACAAGGTTTCTGTGAAGATATTCACTGATGGCCTTCCCTTTTACTTGAGGAAGTTCTTCTCTCTTGCTGCTTTTAAATTTTTTCTTTGTCTTTGATTTTAGACATCTTTTTTTATAATGTATCTTAAAGAAGATAGTTGGGGGCTGAATTTTTGGGGGGGCATGGATTGTTTCCTTGATCCTATCTCATAATTTGTGTAGGCCTTCTTCATTCTTTTTCATTCATTTTTCCTTGTTCTCCTTTGACTGGATAATTTCAAATGACTTGTCTTCAACTTTATACATTCTTTCTTTTCATTGAATCAATTTTGTTGAGGTTTTGATTATACATGTATAATCAAAAGGGATTTTAGCCTGTAGTTTTCATTTCTTGTGAGTCTTTGTCTGATTTTAGTATTGGGGTAACACTGGCCTCCTAGAATGAGTTCAGAAGTTTTTACTATTCTCCTTTTTGGAAGAGTTTATAAGAAAAAATGATACTAATTCATCTTCTAATGTTTGGTAGAACTCATCATTGAATCATTTCAGCCTTGGATTTGTCGTTGTTGTTGTTGTTGTTTTTGTTGTTTGGAGGGAGGAAATTTTATATTACTAATTCAATCTTTTTTGCTTGTTTTATGTCTATTGTTATCTCCAATTATTATTTATTCCTGAATCAGTTTCATTAGTTTGCATCTTTTTAGTAAACTGTCCACTTTGTCTAAGTTATCTAATTTGTTGATAGTGAATTCTTCATACTTTTTGTTGTTATTTATATTTCTGCAAAGAAAGTATTGATATTTCCTCTTTCATTCCTGATTTTAGTAATTTGTGTCTTCATTATTTTTCTGCTTGTCAATCTGGTTAATTTTTTTTTTTAATTTTGTTGATCTTTTCAAAAAATGAACTTTGGTTTTATCATTTTCCATGTTTTTCTGTCTCCATTTCATTTATTATTTTTTAAGATGTATTTCTTATTTTTTAGAGAGAGAGACAGAGTGCATGAGTGGGGGCAAGGGGCAAAGGGAGAGGGAATAAAAGAAAGAAAGACTCCTCAAACTAACTCCCTACTGATCATGAAGCCTGATGCAGGGCTCAATTCCAGAACCCTGAGATCATGACCTGAGCTGAAATCAGATCTAGCAGCTTAACTGACTTGAGCCACCCAGACACTCCATCCATTTCATTTATATTTACTCTATTTTTTATTATGTCTTTTCTTTTGCTCTTTGAGTTTTTATTTGTTTATTTTTTTGTTTTAGAAAGTGGAAGATGGGGTTACTAATTTGAGGTTTTTCTTATTTTTTAAGATGGGTATTTATAGCTACAAATTGCTCTGTAAGCAGTGCTTTAGCTGCACTCCAGTTGTATTGTATGCTTTGTTTTCATTGTCATTAATTTCCAAATATTTTCTTTTTTGTTTTTTAATTTCCAAATATTTTCTAATTTTCCATATAATGTCTTCTTTGTCTTTTGATTTTCAGGGGTGTTCTTTTAATTTTTTTCACATTTGTGAATTTTCCAGATTTTCTTCTGCTGTTGATTTCTAATTTAATTTCATTATAGACAGAGAAAACACTGCATATCACTTCCATAATTTTAAATTTATTCATACTTGTCTTATTGCCTAGAATATTGCTGATCCTAGAGAATGATACATGTGTACTTGACAATATTGACAATATTCTACTTTTGTTGAATGAATGAAGTGTTCTAGTTGTTAGGTCTACTTGGTTTATAGTGGGTTCAAGTAGTCTATTTTTTTGTTGATCTGCCTTGTTCCATCCATTTTTGAAAGTGATATATTAAAATCTCCAATTATTATTTTTGAATTGTCTATCTTCCCTTCTATCAATTTTTGCTTTGTGTACTTTGTAGCACTCTTGTTAGATGTATTTACATTTATAATTTTTATATCTTTAGGATGAATTGACTCATAATAAAATTCCCTTTTTTGTCTTAAGTAACAAATTTTGTCTTATTATTTTGTCTGATATTAGTGTAGCTACTCTACCTCTCTTTTGTTTATTGCTTGAATAGCATATCCTTCCTGTATCCTTTTAATTTAAAAAATTTTTGACTTTGTATCTAAAATATGCATTCTGTTGAGAGCATATAAATGGATCATGTGTTATTTTTTAGCCTATTCTGCCAAGTTCTGCCTTTGAGGTGTTTAATCCAAGTACATTTAACATAATTTCTAATAAGGTAAGAGGTTGTACATCTACCATGTTTAAAGTGTTTTTTCTATATGTCTTATTTATTGTTTATTCCTCTATTCTATGGTTTATGCTTTAATTTTTGTTAAATAGATGCTTTCTAGTGTACATTTTTAATTCCCTTGACACTATATTTTTCTTAGGTGTGTTCTTAATGGCTACCCTGGAGATTCCAATTAGCATCTTAAAACAATGTGGTGCAGGTTAATACTAACTTAATTTCAGTATTATAGAAAAACTTGTTTTAATATATCTCCATCTCCCCTCCCTTTAAAATATTATTTGTATATAAATCACATCTCTATAGATTGCATGCCTATCAGCACTGCTTTATAATGATTGCTTTATTGTTATCTTTTAGAATAGATAAGAGGTAAAAAGTTACATAAAACAAAACAAAACAAAAATGCATATTTCTTTCATAATATCTATATGTTATCTTTACTGTTGTTCTCCATTTTTTAACATGGGTTTGAATTAGTGTCTAACGTCCTTTCATTTCTGTATAAAGGACTGCCATAGTATTTCTTGAAAAGTGAGTTTCTTATTAAAAAAATCAGTTATTGTTTGTCTATACATGTTTTAATTTATTTCACTTTTGTTGGGGAGTTTTGCTTTTGCAAGGCATAGATTCTTGGCTGACAGTCTTTTCCAGTGTCATTCCATTCTCTCCTATTCTCCATAGTTTCTGATGAAAAATCATAGGTTAACCTTATTGAGGGTCCCTCATACCTGAAAAGTAATTTTATATTGCTGCTTCCAAGATACTCTTTTTGATCTCCATTTTCACCAATTTTACTGTGAAGTGTTAAGAGGTGGATCTCTTTGTGTTTATTATACTTGGAATTTGTTGAGCTTTTTGAATGTAAAAATTAATGTTTTTCATTCAATTTGGGCTTTTTAAGCCATTATTTGTTCAAGTACTTTTTCTGCCTCTTTTCTTTTTCTGAGACTTCTACTATGTCTTTGTTGGTACACTTACCGGTGTCTCAAAGGATTCAAAGTCTCTGTTCCTTTTTCTTCCTTTTTTTTTTTTCTTTATGCTACTCAGACTGGATAGTCTCTATTGGCCTATATTTGCAGATTCTTTATTCCACCAGCTAAAATCTGCTATTGTGACCCTATAATTGTGCCACTTTTAACTTTTATTGTTTTCATTTTATATTTTTATAGTTTTCAACTCTAGAATTCCAATTGAATTGTTTATTGTAAGTTCTACCTCTGTATTGATATTCTCTATTTGTGAGACATTATTGGCATACTTTTAATTTTTCAGATATGGCTTCTTTTAGTTATCTGAACATACTCATACTAGCCAATTCAAAGGTTTTGTCTACTAAGTACAGAATCTGCCACACACACCCTTGGGGACATTTTCTGTAAGCTGACGTTTTCCATGTTATAATTTCCTGTTTCTTTGCATATCTTGCATTTTTTTTATTGAAAACTTGATAAACTAGACAATATATTGAAACAACTCTATATTTAGATCTTTCCACCTTCAGAAGTTGTTGTTGCTAGCCACATTTGTTGTCATATTTCTTAATGCTACTTATTGTTTAGCACTTTCTTGTACTAATTCTATAGATTTTGAGATTGTCTACTGAGCTCTGTGCAATTTCCACCCCTGTTTAATATTTGTTTTTATTTTTCAGTCTGGCTTCCTAGGAGTCATACCTTGCTCAGTATAATTTAGAGAGCAAATAATGAGTGTACATATTTCCTTAAAACACCTTGTCTATGTCTTCTGCCTTTTCTCCAAGAGGGTCTGTGTGAAAAGGCACAATTTCACACTTCAGACGGAAGTTTGCTTTCATTTAGCTTTTACTTTTTTCTTAGACATGGCCTCGAGGTAATCTAGTGGTGTCTGATGTTTCCTCTTTTCCCAGGACTTTTCCTGAACATGCATAGAGCCTTGGGTAAACTTTTAGATTCCCCAGGAATTTGTTGGAGCTTTCTAAAGTTCCTTATGTTTCTCTAGTTCTACAGGACTTCTTTGAAATTCATAGGCAAGCTTTTGTTTGTCCCAACTGAAATCATAACCTTAGGAAGTTGAGATATGGCCAGTTGTTTGCCTTTGTTTTAGTGATGCCCTGAAGTTAAGTTCTCCCTACCCCACCCAAGCTGTGCTCTGACTCAAATCAAATAGCCAACCACATTTTGCTTTGTATGGGAATCCCAAGTTTGGACAACAAATTAAAACTGTGCTCTGGGGGTTGTGCTTTTAACAGAGTTCCAAAAACAATCAGATTTCTCTATTGTCTACAATGCTTTTTGACTTTGGTTACCATGCCATTGAGCTGGGAAGAGAGGGAAGTGAGAATAGATCCAAGTTAAAACTTTAGAGATACCACTGTTTTATAAAGTTTTAGTAATTTTTCTTGGATAAATTAGTTTCAGTTCTTACAGTATCTTTGGTATTTGCCAGAGTTCTGAAATTATTGATTTTACTTGTTTTGCCTTTATTTTCATTGTTTCAGAGGGAAAGCAACTTCATTAAGTTACTCACCATTCCAGAAGTTCATCTCTGTACCTTTCTTTTACCTCTATGTAGTAAAGAATTCAGTGCCTCAATGAATGGAAATTCAATCCACCATGAAAAAAAGGTAAAAAAAAAAAAAAGAGAAAAAGAAAATGAGAGATAAGAAAAATAAAAGTCTTCACAAATTGTGCATACACAGGCAAAGTTGTCTGACTGAATGGCTACTCTTCCTTAGTATTGTGGTTGACATTTTCTCAGAATTGAAGATAGCCCTGTGGAGACTTTTAGAATTTAATTGGCCTAATTAGGTTTTCAAAAGTGAAACAGTCTGTGAGGACTGGAAGAACCAATATCTCAATCAAATATACTCCCATCAATTTGCATGACCAAATTAAAAACGGTCCCAGCTAGACAATCTGTCATAAAACAATAATTTAATCTTCTATGTAAAATTTTTATTTAATATTTTTTCTAAAGAGTTATGTTTTATGTAAAAGGACACTTTTTTTTTAAGAAAATAGTATCTGAAAACCTTTATATAACAGAGAACTTATATATAGAGAAAATTACAAGTTTTTTTTTTTCAGTATGTTCCTCAGGAACGTATTGTATTAAAATTATAATTTGCTTCTCAAAGCATCAGTTTTCTCATCTATAAGAGGTGTTTAACAATACGGATAAACTTTATAGGACTCATCATTTGATTAAATGTTGCAGTGCACATCAAATACCTCTCAGTATTTCCTTCAGCTATTATTTTCATCCATACTTCTCATTACCCACTGAGGAATTTCATATGCATCTCTTTCTCTCTCAGAGTCACTGTGCCAAAGGACCAGAATTTTGCAGCCCATACAACTAAGTTTGAAAAATCTCCTCATATTTCAGACAGGGTAGGGGTAAAGATATATATGGAGTATTTTGATATATGGAGCATTTTCCATAGGAAAGGACTGTCCTCTAATACAAATGACTTCACCAGAGTCTCATTTGACCTAGGGGAAGGGCAATTAGACAATTCTAATCTCTTTTACCTTTCCAGTCTCATGGGGGGTGGGGGGGGAGAAAACACATCCAAGAAAAGCATCTGAAGGCCACAGCCCAGGGAACCAGACCCAACAAAAACTGATATTTAATCATAATAGTATAGAATACTTCCCCATCCCAACACCTCAACAACACATAAACAGAGCTCTAGTATAATAAGAGAGCTGCAAGGCATAAACTCTATTTAAGAAGGAATTATTAAGGAATCCCAAAGCCAACAGGGTAAAATAAAAAGAAAATTGGAGAAAATTGAAACGTCTAAGCACCTAAAGTTACAGGAAACATTAAACACAGCCCAGTGTCTAGAGAGATTGACATAAAACCTCACACTAAAAACTCTAAATATCTTAGTTTCTGTTTTTCAATAAATCATGTCCAGATTGCAACAAAAAATTACAAGGCATAGTAAAAGGCAAGAAAAAATAGTCTCGAGGGAAAAACAAATCTGAACCAGACTCAGATACGACAAAGAGGTTGGAATTATCAGATAAAGAATGTAAAATAACTATGATTAATATACTAAGGGCTATAATGGAAAAGGGAGCAATATGCAGAACACATGAGTACTATAAGAAGAGAAATGGAAACCTCTAAAAAAGCATCAAAGTGTAATGTTAGAAATCAAAAACACTGTAACAGAAATGGACAGTGCCTTTGATAGGCTCATCTGTAGACTGGCCATGGCCAAGGAAATAATCAGAGAGCTTTAAGATATGTTAATAGAAATTTCCCAAGCTGAAAAACAAAGAGGAAAAAAAATGAAAAACAAACAGAAGACAATACCCAAGAATTATGGGACAATTAAAAAGATGTAACATATGCGTAATGGGAAGACTAGAAGGAGAAGAAAGAGAGAATTGATAGAATAAATATTGATGCTATAATGGCTGAAAAGTTTATAAAATTACTGGCAAACATCAAACCATGGATTCAGAAAGCTCAAAATCAGCAAATGGGATAAATATTAAAAAGTGTACACATAGGCATATCATATTCAAATTGTAAGACCCAAAGAAGGAGGAAAAATCTTCAAAGAAACCAGGCTGAGAAGGCACATAGTCCAATTGCATTGGACTTCTTTCCAGAAACCATGCTAACAAGAAGCACATAGAGTGAAATAAACTGATGAAAGAAGAACAAAAAGCAACAAAAAACAACCTAGAAATTGATACAGAGTGTAAATTTCCTTCAAAAGTGAATGAAAAATAAAAATTTTCTCAGACTAACCAAAACTGAGAAAATTTGTTGTCAGTATACCTGCCTTGCAAGAATTATTAAAATAAGTTCTTGAGAGGAAAGAGAAGTGATATAGGTCAGAAATTTGTATTTGCATTTGGATATATATATATAGAGAGAGAGAGAGAGAGAGTGCACAAGAGCACATTAGAGGAAAAAATAAAGGTAAAATAAAGTCTTCCATTTTACTTACACTTATTTACTTATTCTTATGATCTAATAAACATTCAAATTAATAAGAACAACAATGTACCAGGTGATTATAGCACATAACTAAGTTAAATGAATGGCAGCAATGTTACAAAAGATGAGAGGGAAGAATAGGAATACTCTTATAAGGCACCTGCACTACATGTAAAGAGGTACTGTGTGATTAACAAATGGATTTAGATTAGTAGTTAATGTATACTGCAAACTCCAGGCAAACCTAGATTGATTTTTTTTTTGAGAGAGAGAGAGTGTGCAAATGGGGGGGTGCATAAGGAGCAGAAGAGAGAAAATCTTAAGTAGGCTCCACACTCAGCTTGGAGCCAGATGTGGGGCTCGATCTCATAACCCTGAGATCATGACCTGAGCTGAAACCAAGAGTCTGACACTCAACCAACTGAGCCACCCAGGGGCCAAAGATTTAATTTTCTTAAGTTTAATTGATATACTAAGAGAAGATAGAAAATGGGAGTCATACAAAATGCTCAAATAAAACAGAGAAGTCAGAAAAAGAGAAGTTAAAAAAGAAACAGAGAAATAGTGAAGAAAGTAAGAAATATGGTAGATATTTATCCAACTATATAATCATTTTAAATATAAGTGGTCTAAACACACCAATTAAAAGACAGAGACTGTTAATGTGAATAAAGGAACAAGACTAACTACATGTTGTTTACAAGAAACTCACTTTAAATATAAAAAAAGATATCAGTTGTTGCCAAGCCTTCTGGTGGAGGAGGGATAAGTCGGTAAAGCACAAGGGACCTCCAGGATGGTAACTTATTCTGTATGACATTGTAATGGTGAATGCATGGCATTAGGCACTTGTTAAAACCTATAGAACCTTACTTCACAAAAAGCAAATGGTAATATAAAATATGGATTTTAGTTAATAATATATTAATATTGGTTCATTAATTGTAATGAATGTATCAACCTAATACAAGATGTTAATAATAGGAAAATTGTGTGTGTGTGGAGATATATAGGGATATACAGGGACTCTCTGTAGTATGTACTCAATTTTTATGTAAATTTAAAACTTTTCTAAAAAATAAAGTCTACTAGTTAAAAAAAATCTGTTCCTAATTAGAACTAATCAACCAACCAAAGAAGATGGATAAAAACTCTTAGCAAATTTCCATAATCTGAAACATTATATCTAGAAAAAAAATAGGGCAAACATTATTTTTAATATTAAATCATTTAATGTCCCCTCCCCCACCCCTGCCCTGCTCTGAATCTGGAAAACATAAAAGACTTCTTGCTATCACTATTTATCAGGCTATACCAGAGTCCTAGCCAGTGCATTATGGCAAAAAAAATAAAAAATAAAGTAGAAGGATATAAGCACTGGGAAGGAAGAAAAGCTTGCTTTACAGGCAATATGGTTGTGTGTGCAGAACATCACAAAATATCTATAAAGTAAATTATTAGAATTAATGAATGATTATAGTATGGCTACTGGAATTATAATGTCAAAATATAAAATCAATCTATAAAAATTTTACAAATAATTTTTAAAAAGACAGAAAACCAATTAAAAGAAAACTAGGCAAAAGTATAAACAGACACCTGACCATTGAGATACATAAATGGCCTATTTCAAAAGATGTTTAACATCATAACATTTTAGAGAGATACATTAGCCGCTGGAATATGTAAAATGAAAAGAAACATGTTGGTGATACCAAATTTAGGCAAATATATTTAGCAAAATGGGAACCGTCTGACACTGCTGGTGGTAATAGTATAAGATGGAAATTTTAGAAAAAATTCTTCCCTATTAAAGCTGAATATGAATATACCCTTGATTCAGCAATTCTATTCATAAATATATACTCAAAGAGAAATGCATACACATATTCACTGAAAAAATATAGATAAAATTATTTATAATGATACTATTTAAAAGACTCCAAATTGGAAACACCATGTACATTTATTGTAAAATGATATATTCTTAAAATACAATAACATACAGCAATGAAAATAGAGAAGTTCTACTATTCAAAATCACATAGATTATCACAAACACAAGAAGGAACATAAATAAATTCATTGATTACAAAGTTCAAATCCAGACACAATTAATTGATTGTTACAGAAATCAGGCTAGTGCTTACCTCTGGCAGGAAGAGTGACAAAGAGAGATGGCAAGGTAGAATTCAAGGGTACTGTTATGTTCTATATTTTTATCTGGTAAGTGGTTATACAAAGTGGTTATTCACTTTCAGAGAATTAAAAGACCTATACACTTATAATGTGCACACTTTTCTTAATAACACACAATTCAGTAAAAAATTACCTCCAAACCTCAGACCTTTTGAGTTGTTTGGAGGAGAAGTAACATCTGTAAAGCATCTATCATATAACAGTGGTAATTATGATTACCATATATGACTTCAAGCAAGATATGTGATATTTATAAACCCCAATTTCTTTATTTGTAGAATGAGACACCTCCAAATTTAACTGAGCAGTGATAATGGCTAAATGTGGTAAAGTCTAAAAGCTGTCACATCTTCTTACCTGTATTAAGAACATAATAAATGTCTAAAAATAAACAAAACTAAAGCCACGCCCAGAACCCAATCAAAACAAACAAAAAGCCTGGATAATTGAAAGGAAGCATATGTTGGTTTTTCTTTCATACAATAGAAAATTGCCTTCTTTCAAATGAGAGAAATTGTCTCAATCAAATTTAAAATTTTGACCTAAAGCTATATAGTATATTATCTTTGTTTTATTTTTTAAAATTCCCTTCATTTGTGAACAAAAGTGGAATTTTGAGAGCTGACTCTGAAAAAGGCAAAAATTAGACCCTCCCGCTAATTAAAAGTTCATCTCCAATAGCTTCCTGGTCCTCTCACCAACATCCATCCACTGAGAAAATTATAAATATATGATCCCAGATGACCTCCTAGTCCAATAAAAAATGAAATTTTATATTTCAAAATATCCTATCATATTCAAATTTAATTTCCTGTAATGTCTACATATGGAACCTAGTTCAAAGTTTTGGAGTAACAAGAACAGCAACAGGAATAAGATCACTTAACTTTTTATAAGATATCCTTTCATATTTTTGAACATAGCTGTTTTGGTATCCCATAGCATTTTTTTTCTGACATAACATTAAATATTACTCAAATTTATTAGGTCATTAATTTTTGAATTTACCCAATCATAAGGCAAATCTGATTGACTCCCAACTGGAGCAGTTTGGGATAATCCAGGGGAGAGTAAAATGTCAAAAAAGAAGACTATGATATTCTGTAATATCCTGTATGTGTTTTTTTTAAAGATTTATTTATTAATTTGAGGGGGGAGGGGCAGAGGGAGAGAATGTCAAGCAACACCACCCCCCCCTCCAAGCATGATGCCTGTTGTGGGGCTCAATCTCATGACACTGAGATCGTGACCTCAGCCCAAATCAAGAGTCAAATGCTTAACCAACTAAGCCACCCAGAAGTCCCATCCTGTAAATGTTTTGAGGGCACTTATGGGAACACATGAAGGCACATCCTACTTAGGAGAGTCAGGAAGTCTTCAAATGGATATCAAATTTGAAATGATACTTGGTGGTTGATTAAGAGCCTGTCCCTAGCTGGCCCTTGAAAGCACCCCAGGGGGGACGTTGGGGCACCTCATTACAGCCTGGTGGGTGTGCAAATCTATGTGCCCCACTCAGCTTTTACTAAAATGGGTGATGGTGAGACTAAAGCTTTTTCTATGATGCTTGGTTGAAGTGGAGTGGTATCATTTAAAAGTTTTCTATCTTTCTAGGGGCACCTGTATGGGTTAGCAGGTTAAGCGCTGGACTCTTGGTTTTGGCTCAGGTCGTGATTTCATGGGTTGTGAGATCCAGCCCTGAACCCAGTGGGAGTCCAGCCCTCAGTCAAGCCCCACCTGCACGTTCAGCGGGGAGTCTGCTTTGAAGATTCTGTCCCTCAGCCCCTCCCTCCATTAGCTCTCGCTCTCAAATAAATAAATAAATATTTTAAAAAATAAAAGTTTTCTGCCTTTCTAGGCTGCTCCTTTTCTAGTCCTTTGTCTCAGCCAGCAAGCCTTTGTTGGGGCTTTTTTTTCTGTTCTGTCTACACCTGTTGGTGTTTTTCAGTTGCCGGTATCTTTACCTGCATGTCTGGGATACATGAGGCGAAATGGAAACTTAAAACTCACCAACTGTGTTTCGCAGACCTCGAGGTCCCTTGCCAGTCTTTCTTCTTCTCTTCACCTTTTCAGAGTCGTCTTTTGTTGTTTTATATACGAAGGCCAAGGAACAGGGAAAAGTATACCCACTCTACTTTCCTAGAAGTAAAATGTCCTTAAACTGTTTTTTAAATAAGCAACTCAGTGAATGTAAATAATCCTTACTATGAGATAAATTTCCACATTTATCTTCAGCATTTACCTCAGCTCTATCTACTTGTCTTTATTGTCACCTTTCCCCAGAAAATACCATATTTCTTCTTACCATTTCCCAAGATAGCTTTAATTTCTCCTAACTTCTAAGAATCAGTTGGGAGATAAAAGAAAATCAGCTTGACCATTCATTCTTTCCCTGTGTCTTTTCTTGAAAATAAATCACTTCTACTTCTTATCATTTGGGTTCCAGGCCATCCATTTTTTGAAAATTCAAATGCAATCTAATGTGAAATATTTTAATCATCATCGAGGACTTCATTCATTCAGTAGATTAATGGTTTTTCACACATTTTAGCAACGTTCCAGGTTTCAAAATTTCACTTTATTATAACTCATCCAAAGAGAGCAAGGGGCTATTTTATAATGTGGAAAATTTTTAATCCTGGTATCTTATAGTGAGGTAAGGATACAAGTTAATTCTACATTTCTATGTGTGTGCCCAGCATTGAGAATTGTACCACATAGATGGATAAGAAGTTGCAAATGATATATACGTAATTTTTCCTTGACAGCTCTCCTTGCAATGTTAGAATACCTCCTTAACTTACCCCAAAGACACAGATGTAGTGAAAAGAAGGGCCTTATGCACCCCAATGTTCATAGCAGCAATGTCCACAATAGCCAAACTGTGGAAAGAGCCGAGATGCCATTCAACAGATGAATGGATAAAGATGTGGTCCATATATACAAAGGAATATTACTCAGTCATCAGAAAGGATGAATACCAACTTTTACATCAACATGGATGGGACTGGAGGAGATTATGCTAAGTGAAATAAGTCAAGCAGAGAAAGTCAATTATCATATGGTTTCACTTATTTGTGGAACATAAGGAATAGCATGGAGGACATTAGGAGGAGGAAGGGTAAAATGTGGGAGGGGAATTGGAGGGAGAGATGAACCATGAGAGACTATGGACTCAGAGAAAAAAACAGGGTTTTAGAGGGGACAGGGGAGGGGGGATTGGTTAGCCCAGTGGTGGGTATTAAGGAGGGCACGTACTGCATGGAGCACTGGGTGTTATACGAAAACAATGGATCATGGATCACCACATCAAAAACTAATGATGTATTGTATGGTGACTAACATAACATAAAAAATAAAAAAAAATAAAAAAAAACTAATGATGTATTGTATGGTGACTAACATAACATAATAAAATTAAAAAAAATAGAATACCCCCTTAATAAAACTTATCCAAAAGTCTGAAAGAATAATATTGGAGACTTTGCTTCAGACTTGAATTACTAGCCAGACCTAATGAATGCTGGGATTTCTTAATTTGGAGAGTGTCAATGAATAGATTATGTAATCATTTAAAGGCATCATTGTTAGGAAAGATGTACTTGGTATCTTGTAACCTTTTAAGCTGTTCAGTATCATAGGAAAAATAAGAACTTAGAATACCTTTGTCATCTATGTCAAAATATCAAATTATTTCAGGTTATTTCAATTATTTATGAAACCCAAAATCAAAATTTCTGATTTTTTCCCCTGCAAATTTTTCTACAAATATAAGCTCAAAAATATCAAGACTTTACTTCTCTTTAACTTCTTACAAATTTTTAAAAAGAAAATAAGTTAACAAAAATTACAATAAATACTAAATCTTAGAATACTAAACTATCATAAACAACACATTTTATCTTACACAGAGGAACCTGGCAGATTCAGGACTTCTCTGCCATTTAAAGAAGTATAACGTTGTCCTTCGTTATACAATTTTACCTTAGACATTTTTTTTTAGATTTTATTTAAATTCAAGTTAGTTAACATATAGTGTATTATTAGTTTAGTTTCAGGGGTAGAATTTAGTGATTCATCAGTTGCATATCACACCCAGTGCTCATTCTATCATGTGCCCTTCTTAATGCTCATCACCCAGTTACCCCATGTCCTCACCCCTCTCCCCTCCAGCAACCCTCTCTGTGAAGGCCGAATTACAAAGATCATTGCCAAGCCACATCTTTCCTAATCAATGACACATTTATAGAAAGTTGATTATCTGAACGAAGATAGAAGACATAATTTTATTCTAAGATCTGCTTCAAACCAAGTTTATCTGGCAGGACAAGTGAGTGAATTAAAAAAAAATGAAATAGAATACATTCAAGCGTGTTATTTCTATTATAGTTTTAAAAGTAGTTTAAGTATAAAAGTAGGGGCACCTACGTGGCTCATGGGTTAAGCATCTGACTCTTGGTTTCAGCTCAGGTCGTGACCTCCGTGTGGAGCTATCAAACCCTGTGTTGAGCTCCGTGCTCAGCGTGGAGTCTGTTTGAGATTCTCTCTCCCTCTGTCCCTCCCGCTGATACTTTCTCTCTCAAATAAAGTCTATAAAAAATTTAAAAAAATAAAAGTAGTTTAAATATTAAAGTAAAATAAAAGTTTAATCAAATATTTGGGAAAACTTTTAACATGAAAGTCACTTGAAAACTACTGAACCAAACAGCAAACCTCCTAGAAAAAGGAACTGTCACTCATTTGGAACACCTCTGTTAATCAGCAGTGTTTTTCATACAATTTAGGTCCATAATAAATGGTGGTGATTTGTAAGTGATCATTTTAAGTGATTCAGGAGGCTGGAGGTTATATGCACTCCATAGGGGAAGTTTCTGAACATTTCATCTCCAACATTTCTCTTTGCAATTGAGTCTTAGAAGTAAACAGAAGCCAACCCTTCTAGATATCTGCATGCACTGATTTAAACATAATTCTAAGAATCTTCTGAGACAAAAAATATTGAGACACTACTCTCCCACTCCCTCTATAAAAATATGTCTGATAAATAAAAACAAGTCTGAAAAATCCAACTGAGATGTGATTACGGGAAGGGATGAAAGTCAATAAATAGAAATGTACCTTAAGAGAAGAGAGTCTGGACTAGACTGGACTCATGAGCTGATCTAGACTGATGGAGGAGAGTGTTAGTTAGTAGTGTTAGTGGAGGACACAATGGACCCGACCCTGGAAGCCATTTTGTTCTGCTATCCTGGTATGCGGGTTGTGCCCTGACTGTCCATGTTATCAAAAAGCCATAAAACTGGGGCATAGCTAGTTTTTCAGAGAACTTCCAGTGACTGGTTCTTTTTATCTTGAGAAATGAATGGAAGGCAAAGGAGGGCCAGAGAGTGGTAACGTACTGGCATTAGAACAGGTAGAGAGCAAAGCTGTAGAATCAGCTGCTCCACTGGGATCACGTATCTGTGGGATGGCAGGGTATTCAGTGCAGCTATTCCCTCAACAGGCACCAGAGCACCATTCACCTGAAGCTGTTCACTTCTTGATCTCTGGCAGCTGAGTGACGGTTGAGTGATGGTAAGCACAGGTTCAATGACCCATGTAATAATTTGGGGGGATTCTCGGACATATTTTGGACAGGGAACCTATATAAAAGACAGGTTACTGCTAGTTACAGTTAAGTGGGTGGAGGTTAAAATACATTCTAATTTGCTTATTAAAGAACATGCAATCTCATTTTACACTCAAAGCTTTTAGGCCTAAATTTATTCATATACCGGTTACGGTTTTATGAGTGACTAAGGCCATTTAAATTCAGTTCTTTTAATAAAAGTAATTTTTTTTCTAAGAATTTAAAGCATTTATGGTTGGAACTGTCACCTTAAGCAGACATAGGACCATATATGTACCTTCTGACCCATATAGAGATGTATCCATAGAAACCTTTCAATGCTGGCCTCCTGATAGTGGAAATAAGAAAAAAACAAAAATAACTACTGGCTTTTTTTTTCAGCTTACAGTTTGTTTATTTTACATTTAAAAATTTATCAGCCATGAGAAAAACAGTGAATACTTCCCTTAAATACTACAAAAAGCAGAAGTCCACATTTAATCTGTTGCCTTCAAAAGTTTCTTGGAAAGCTTAATTAAAAAGCAATTCATCTGTGCATTCTGTTCAGTCTTCTAAAGCCTGATAATGTTGTAGTCTTAATTAAAGGGGAAAAAAAGAATGCAGTTTTTTAGTTTTTATTCTGTTAGATCAAGAGGCAAAAGCACTCAGCACCTCTGTCAGCACGACTCAGGGCTGTTCAATTACAGGTTGATTTTCTTCAGTTAAATATCAGGCCAGAAAATCACATTGGAGTACATGGTATACATTTACTCATGTTTTTGCTTCAAGGTTAAGTATGAGTGCTGAACCTCTTGATGGTAGATCTAAGACCATCACAGTTGATTAAGTCCTCAACCTGTTGTGGTTCAACTATCTAGTTAGCCAGGAGACTGCAGAAGAGACTTAAGCTATGTTGCTTCACCTCGCTCTAACAGTGAAGCACTCTTTATGGCGGTCCATTTACCCATTATTGTCCTTTAGAAAGTCTGGATCCAGACCGGAATTTGCATCTCCACTCGAAATTTGAGCTGTCACAAGAGTCTATGACGGTGCCTTAGTTGAAGTCCTGGTAGGACGGACTTGTGGATTCATCAATAAAGAGCATACCTCCCCCCTCTTTTTTAAAGATTTTATTTATTTATTTGAGAGAAAGAGAGTCAGAGACAGCATGAGTGGGGGGCAAGGAGAGGGAGAAACAGACTCCCCTCTGAACAGGAAGCCTGATGAGAGGCTCAATCCCAAGACCCCGAGATCATGACCTGAGCTGAAGGCAGACTCTTAACTGACTGAGCCACTCAGGCACCCCAAGAGCATACCCTTTTGACCCTGTTCTCATTAAAAGAACTGATGTGCTTTTCTGGAAACTAGGGAATACCATTGACTCATAGATGCATGGAGCTCCAGAGCTGGAAGGTATCTCGAGATCGCCCCATAGAGTCTTCAAGCACATAACGTTCTAAAAAGACTCTCTAGGCTATCACTAAAAGAGTCTCACACTTTAAGAGTTCAAATTGTAAAATGGTTCTATCATTGTTTTGAAAAAGAACAGATGAAAATTTGCAATAAAAACAAAATGCACAATGTATACTGCAATACAGGCATGCACTATGTTCAATATTCTTTTTTGCTTCATTGATCTCTGCATGGGAAAGCAGATTGAGTGATGACCATATCCTTTTTTGCTTTAATTAGGAAGAATTTCTTAGGTAGTAGAGGGTTTTCAGGTAGTATTTGAGTGAAGAAGCGATAGTGATGGATTTGGGGTTAGAAGCCTAGAGCCCGCTGAGAAAAGCATATAAAGAGAATTAACAGAAGCTGAGGAAATAAGACCCAAAAGGAAATCTATCTGGACATTTAGTTGGCGTGAGGAAATATATAAAGAATTGACGATGTAGTCGTCAAGTGAAATTTTTTGGGGATCTGTTTGGTTTAGGTTTTGCTTACAGGGAGTTAAGATTCTGAATCTTTTTTTGGTAATCCCTGACTCAATCTTCATCTGAAGTAAAATTTGAAGAAGAGAGAGAGGAAGGGAGGGATAGGAAAAGAGAGGAAGTTAAGTAGTATTTATTGAAAGCCTAATAAGTTCTTGGCACTTTATTTATATTATCTAAGTAACTGTTCACAATAGCCCTATTAGTTGGAAGTTGTTACCTCATTTTACCAAAGAGAAAACTAGTTAAAATAGCATGTCCAAACTATGGTGGGATCCAGACCTGTGGTCATTTAAAATGTATTTCACTGGCAGTTTCTTCTGGCCCCATTGTCCTTAGAGGACAATCAACCGTCATTCCCTAAAATGTGCTCTTGCATTGTTTTAAAACAATGTATAGTTAGGGTAACCATCTCCAGGAGGCAGCCTCTCTCTTCTCTGTCTCTTTAGGCGCAGGCAAGTGGGGGGGAACTTTGCTTAATTCTGCGTTTAAAACCACTTCTCCTCTTCTAGGAACAAGCAATGATTTAAAGGCCTGTTTAATTCTAATTAATTTAATGACAAAATAAATTAATGTCTATGAAAAGAAAGTTGTTAATTATATCCTAATAATAGGGATGTCTCTCTCAACCCCAGATGCTGACAGCAGCCAGCCCTGCTCTTTTCTCCTTCGAAACCCCATTAGCTCTCTTTACTACTCAGCTAAGGACTTCTTTGTTTGGACTGGGTAGAATAGACACTAGGAGTTAGACTCTGGGAATCTGATTTTGAATCTCTCAAACTCAGGCCCTTCATGGTGAAAGTATTCAAACTCTCTTTCCTGGATTAAAATCTATTCATTCATTTCTTTTTTTTTTTTACATTTTTTTTAATTAACATATAATGTATTATTTGTTTCAGGGGTATAGGTCTGTGATTCATCAGTCTTACACAATTCACAGCGCTCACCATAGCATTCATTCATTTCTTAATGTAATTCATGCTTCATGAGCTTATGCCAGTTGCCTGGCTGTGCGAGGCACCCAGGGTATAAAATGAATGAAACATTTCTGTCCTCATTCATTGAGTTCTGAGTTTAGAATGATAAATCAACACTCAAGCCAACCTTACATAGTGGAAAATGTAGAGACAGTTCAAGTCCTATGGGAACAGGGGGAAGGGGCATCTCACCCAACACAGATAGAGGGTGGAGGTTGAGGAAGGAGATTAGAGTACTTCTACCTTACTGATGGAGATGCATTGGGCAGGTAGGGGCCACAGGGCAATGGATGCAGTGGCACTTATTCCAAGCGAAGGGTAGAGAAAGAACAAAGGCAAACACCAGCATGATGTGTTCAGGAACTGCAGGCTGTTCCGAGTATAAATGTGAATCAAAGAATAGCAAGAGATGAGACTGGAGATTTGCCTTTCTAGCAACTATCCCAATCTTTGTGTAAATATTCACCCTCCATGTGTCTGGGGGAGGAAAAACCCCAGTCCCACCCCTGTGCAGATGGCAAACCACGATTAGTTCAGGCATGCATGGTCCCATTTTAGCTCTCAAAAGAGTCTCTGTTTGGAAGATAAATTATTTAGTCACCCTAGCTATGTTCCTTCTGGAAAGCATTTTCCTTTTTCTTAAAAAAATGTTCAAGAAGAGAGTCCCTATTTTTCTCTGGACAGCAATGTGCAATGTGTGTTGCCTGGACTGGATGTAACCATCTTGTAATCACTTTGCCACGGATGGCAGAGTGGAAAGACAGAAGAAATCTGGCCCCATGAAAATATCATGAGCCGCTGAATAAATCAACTCTAAAATCACCCTTTGTTCAGTCTTCTTGTTATTTGAGGTAATACATTCCTTATTGTTTGCATCACATAAGTTGGGGTTTACTGTCCCTGAAGATAAAAGTATACTAACTGGTTGTAGTGATTTGGAGTTCTTGATTTGAAGAACTACGTAAAGAAAAAGTATGTTACATACACAGAAGGTATAACATACATAGGATTTCTAGAGCTCAAGAAAAATCCCTAAAAATATATTGTTCAAGCACTTATTTTTTTTTCCAAATGAGTAAACTTAAAACCCAAAGAAGTGAAGAAAATTACCTCAGGTTTTATATCTTGTTAGCTGGAGGGTTGACGCTAGTACCTAATCCCCTGACTGTGTCTAAAGGTTATTTTCTGCTGTATTGTGTGCTATAATAGGAGATCAGGGCTCATCTGTACTGTAAAGTAGGGCTTTGTCCCATGAATGCCCATCATAGCACCTCTGAGTCTAGTTTCTAAAAGAATAAACAGATGTTAAGAACCTTCTATGTGTCAGACTCTAATCTAGAAGATTTACAAATATTACTTCACTTAATAATTTAATTTAGATTAAAATTAAAAAGATTGACACTCTCATGATCTTTCATACTGATGAAAACATTGTGAGGTTCCCAGCTGTTTAGATGACTTGTTGAAGGCCACAAAGCCAGTGATGGGGTGAACAGTGGTTATGGGCCTCAGGAAGCAAAAGCATGGCTAGAGCAAATAGCAAGAAAGAAGAAAAAGATGGAGGATTTTTAAGAATCCTGAATAACTTCCAGTTGCAACTTAAGCTCTTAGTAAACCAACTAGTGACTCTTCTTAGTGTTGCTGGGGATAATTTTTCCAAAGAAACTGATACCATTTTGCATCTTTTAAAATGTATGTAACACTCTCATGGATTGGGACTGCCATCAATGGGAAAACTTTTCTTGGGAGAAGTAGTTTTATCTCCAGTGATACCAGAAGACTTCTCCTACTTTTATGAATCTGATTAAAGCCAATGGTAAAATGTTTCATGAAGACTTGTGGATGGATATTTTCGTCATCATTTCTAGGAAAATGACTGAAAATTAAGTCAATCCATGAGAAAACAAAGCTAAAAGATGGAAAGAAGAAGATTCCTAAAGACTTCTTTTTTTGAACATCTGGCTCCAGCTGTTCCTGAATTCTACTTACCTGTATACCTTTTAGTTTCATGAACAAATAGATGTCCTTTCTTACTTAAATCAATTTGCATTAGTTTCTTTCACTTGTACTTGAAAGTGACGTAACATATTTACCATTATGATGACTCACTTAGGGCTTTATTTTTATTTATTTATTTTCACTTCTGCTGACTGTATCTTTCTACCTCTTTGTAGAACTCATATTCAAATTAGTCATGAGTTATGGTCAGATGGCATTGGCAATTCACCCTCTGGGACTGCGCTACTTGGGCAGAGTCCTCCTTCTAGGTCCCTCAAAGACACCTATTCTGTGGGTCTTATTCTCTGGATCCCCATCCAGTAGTTGTGACCATTGCAGCATGGTTGCATGATACAGTTTATGCATAAAAAAGTATGTATTCTTGCTTTGCTTTAATGGTAACCTGTAGACTGTGGGCTTTGTAGGTATTTATAGAGCCACGGGTCCAACTTTGGACCTCTAAACAGTGTTGTGCCCCATTGCTTCATGGTGTGGCATTTAAAGAGCGGACTCAACTGGCTTACAAGTTGACCTTGTTTGGTACAATAGGAGAGTTTCCAAAGAGTTGCATGTAAATTGAATTCTATTTTAAATATGCAAGAGAGTTTTCTATTGACTTATGTCCTACTGTGAATGCTTTAAAAAGTGAATAATTAGTTTCTAAATTTAGTCTTTATATAAACCCAGATTTTTAAACATTGGGATTGCCTAAAGTAAGATCCTCTGTAGAAGGGAACATAGCTCTCTTTCATTTGTGTTTTTCATAACACTGATATGAGGAATTCTTAATCTCAGGAAACAAACTGAGGGTTGCTGGAGTGGGGGGTGGGGTGGGAGGGATGGGGTGACTGGGTGATAGACACTGGGGAGGGTATGTGCTTTGGTAAGCGCTGTGAATTGTGCAAGACTGTTGAATCTCAGATCTGTACCTCCT
>NC_138379.1:74527012-74546122 GCF_054177405.1 Leptonychotes weddellii
ACGATGGACTCTGAAAAACAAACTGAGGGTTCTAGAGGGGAGGGGGGTGGGAGGATGGGTTAGCCTGGTGGTGGGTATTGAGGAGGGCACATTCTGCATGGAGCACTGGGTGTTATGCACAAACAATGAATCATGGAACACTTCATCTAAAACTAATGATGTAATGTATGGGGATTAACATAAGAATAAAAAAAAAATGCCTACCCCTTGAAAGTTGCTGAATGTCCTTTTTCAGACCTATGCAGGCTTATTCCATTTTTCTATTTAATGAGTAAGCAGACCTTTCTTGCCCATACCATAAAAGTGATCTCACTTTTTACAGCAAGGAAAGATTGGACTACAACCTCATGGTAAGTCTCTGTTGATTGAGAAAATATACACCCTACCCCCTAATTCCTTGTCACACACATAAACTAGCATGGATGGTGGAACCCTTCCAAACTATTTTTGTACCAGAACTATATTTCCATGCATTTTGAAAAATAGCAGTGTATTTATGTGGAAAACAATTTTTTAAGCATTGATATCAATTCTCATCTGTCTTAGAAATACTTTTCAGCTCCCAGACATTTGCTCACCCCAAGTTGGGAGCTCCTAAGTTTAGATCACTGGAGAGAACTTAATCATGTCATGCCTCTTTTAAAAATTCTAGCTATGTATCACTTTTTTGCAAATAATGCCCAACATGAGTTCACTCTAGAAGTCCCTTTGCAACCTGGCCCTAGCCTCATCTGTCATTAATTTCACATGTATATGCTGTGTCTTTCTACATGTTGGCTTCTTTGTCATTGTTCAGGAATTAAATATCACTCCCTCTGATAGCCTTACTTTCTTTGCTGGAAAGCTAATTATACATTTCACTACATAGAACATGGTGGCTATTTCATGGGACTATGCATGTGTACTGTGGTAAGTTATGTCTGTTAGAGTCACTCTCTAGTGCAGTGGGTCTCAAGCTGGAGTGCTCTTAGAAGTAGGATAAGCAAGGCTTTCTAAAGGACATATAGAGGGAGGATGGTACTTAGAGAACCAAGTTTCATATTCTCAACTTCCATTTGTACTCTTTTCTAAAATTGATTTTCCTCTGAACCCCATTATAGTTATGCTGCTTCTTTCTTATGTGTCCCTTCATTGTTGCATTTCTCACTCACACTTAACAAAATAAAGACAAAGCTTTCACCTCATCTTACAATTGAGCATGACCCTGAGTTAAGCAAGATCTAATCTGAAATACTATTATTGTCTAAACCTTCCTTTACTCAATGCTTCATAGGTTCCCATCTCTTTTACCATTACCCCCCAAAAGCATTCTGTTTTTATCAATTACTTATCAAATTTTGTAATAGAATAATTTTTCTTGATCAATTGCAATTCAGCTTGATCCAGAAGAAAGTTGTGACAGTTAGATGTGTGTATATAAATATTTCTAAAGCAAATAATTTTGATAATGATAAATAAGAGGTTTTTTTTAGTATAAATTTAATTTAGGGTGAAATTCTTTGGGAAAAATGAAATTTTGACTTCAGGAATGAAAAGAAAAGATGTAAATTGTGACTATTAGAGAAGAGTTTGTTTATATATTTTTATAAATGGGTGGTTATAGGTATCAATTCACCATTCTATTATATTCCATCAGATAGATATGGAAAAGTTTGAATTTAAAGTAACAATACTTAAAATACAAAAATCACATCCTTTGAAATTACTTACAGCTTATGATGCTTTTATAAAATGCTTAAAACTTGTATCAATTTTAAAATGTGTGCGGTCTACATCTTTTTGCAAAATTCTTCTAGGAGATATAAAATCCTCTTAGAATGAATCTGAGAGTACTGTGTCTTAGACTTAAATGTACATGAATTATTTGGAGTATCTTGTTAAAAGGCAGATTCTAATTCTATATATCTGGAGATAGGGGCAGGCTGACAGTCTGCTGTTCTAATGAGCTCCAAAAAGATGGTCATGCTGGTTGGTGTCCTTAGACTATACTTGGAGTAGCATGCTTCTAGAGCAATACTTTTCAAACTGCAGGTCACCACCCTTTACAGGGTAATAAAATCTAGTGGCTGCTGATTGGCTGGCTGGCTTTCTTTCTTTCTTTCTCTCTCTCTCTTTCCTTCCTTCCTTCCTTCCTTCCTTCCTTCCTTCCTTCCTTCCTTCCTTCCTTCCTTCCTTCCTTCCTCCTTGCCTCCCTTCTTCTTTCTTTCTTTCTTTCTTTTCTTTCTTTCTTTCTTTCTTTCTTTCTTTCTTTCTTTCTTTCTTTCTTCTTTCTTTCTTTCTTTCTTTCTTCTTTCTTTCTCTTTCTTCTTTCCTCTTTTTTAATAACAGAGAAGAATAGAGATGCAAAGAGAGATGCAAAAAAAGAGAACAAGAGAAGATAAAATTAAAGAGTGCTATTAGGATATTATTCCATGAAGCTTTCTGTTTTGTGGATATTTGTATTTAGGTCTCAACATAAAATGTATTTCTTACTGTATATTACGGGCAAAAAGTTTAAAAGCCTGTTATAGAGGAAAGAGTTTGCCTTAATTATTTGTTCCTTAGTGTCCGTCACGGTACCTAGTAGATAGCAGACAGAGAAGCAAATTTGTTGGGTGAACAAATGTATACACCAACAAACACATTGTTGTCACCCTTATACCCAAAACCACACAAGACTTTAAAATTGGCAACCTTAGATTTTTGTGCATTTATTTTGGCAAATCTAAGTAACAGAGAAGGAATAGGCTCTCTGTGATTGCTCCATGCTTAGGAGGGTACCTTACAGAAAACATCAGAATGCCAGAGAAGAAAAGACGTATTTCTTGTTCCTAAGGTGTGTTCAGTCTCACTGGGACATAAAGTCAATTCATAAGAAACATTGATCAAAGGAAATTGCACAGCCCTGACCTTTTTATGAATTTGGTGATCTACACTTTTGGCCTCTCCTGAATGAGATAGTAATCTAAACCCTGGATGGTTTGTGGTAGTAGGACCATGTAGATATTTATGTATCTATTTTTAAGATGAGATTTCTTCTCTTTATGTTTTCTGCTAAAGTAATCTACTTGTCATATTTACTGAATTCATTTTTGTTGGACACTGTGTAACAAACAGATAATAAATAACTTATCTAAGAGAGTTTGGGGGATAATTCTGCCTGCAGGTGGGAGGCAAAAATATATGACCTCTCAAGCTCCTTTCTTGAGATATGTTTCCATTTAATTCATTTTTTCAGATTTTTTAAATTATGCTCTCTGCAAAAGTGCCTCAAGGTGTGAACACAATAGAGACACAGTGAATTCAAATATTTTTAAGAGTTTATGGCAGCATTAAATACACATAAATAAAAGCAACTAAAAACAGGATTTCAGCATTATCTATGCCCACCTGGAGCACGCCGATCTCACAAAAGCAACACGGTTCCATTTTTGCATTGAGATTTCCGGAAGTAAGTTCTCTGGAAAATATAAAGGACCAGGACTCTAAGAACCAGATTCCAAAATGAGATTTGTGTCAGAAAATTTAGGTAGATGTTGAGGTTGCAAAGATGCAGAGTTGCATTGTTAGATAAAGACCAGTAAGAACTGAAGATGCAGTATTTCTCTCCCTTGACTCCTCGAATGGCTTTGTGCATATCATGTAACTTCTCCGAGCTTCAGTCTTTTCAACCCTAATGAGAGTGATGATGTTTATCCAATACTCATCTCATGGAAATGTGTAAACTAATATCTGGAAAATATTTTAGATGCACTATATATGGGCTCTCTAAATATAAACAGTTGGATGGGGTGGGAGGCAGAACAATATCCCCCCAAAGATGTCCATGTACTGATCCCTGAGACATGTGAATTTAACTGATACGGCAAATGGGACTTTGCAGATGTGATTTAGTTAAGGATATTGAAATGGGAAGATTGCCCTGAATTATAGAGGTGTGTTTGATATAATCACAAGGTTCCTTATAAGGCAGGACACTCAGGATAATTCCATGTACTCAACCCCTCCATTGCTACATTTGAAGGTGGGGAAGGGATCACGAGTCAAGGAATTTGGATAGCTTCCAGAAACTGGAAAAGGTATGGGATGGATTACTCCCTAGAACCTCCAGGATAAGTGCTACCATGTTGACGCCTGGAGTTTAGCTCAGTGGGCCTTCTGACTTCCAGAAGTATAAGATAATAAAATTGTATTGTTGGAGCCATTGTTTGTTTTAATTTTCCAAAGCAGCAAGAGGAAACTGATATAGATGGTAAAACAAACATAAGTATAGGTGGTAAAACAAATATAGGTGTAAAACAAACAAACAAAAAACCAAAACAGCTTACCTGGGATATAAATAGAAATTTTCAGTTGCCACTATCTCATGGATTGGTTAGAATATGGTGCTAATGAGAGCATGGTCTGATTTTATTCTGTTTATGAGCAAGTTCCACTAAATGGGAAAAAATAAACCAAGTACATGTGCATACAAAACACTTACATCATGGTTTCATTCCTAATCCTGGCCAAATATGTCAAAAATACATTCTAAGGCTTAAATATAATAGGGGAGAAAAAGACAGAATATTTTAACTAATTCCTAAGATTCTGTTTATGAATAAAAGTAACTTTATGGTTTTAAGAATTCCTAAATGTAAATATACAAATCTACTTTCACATAGTTAATACCATTTGATTAATTCAGATGTTACAGGTTTAATTATATGCATTTTACCAAGGAAGGAATTGAGGTTTAAAGAGTGAAGGAAACTGATAAAAATCACAATGCTAGTTAATGGGAGAGCCAGGATTTTGTAACCCAGGCATTTCAATTTCTAAATTCCACCTTTCAGCTCTATGCTTCTTTCAAATCTATGGTCTATATTGGAAATGATCCAAATACAGGTCGATATGCCAATTTACAAATGGGTCTCTTAGCCGTGTAAAAAATGGAAAGATGCATTTAGGTATTCTTGAAACCACTGGAATTATTTGATATGACTCCAAAATTAATAAAATTGTTACTAGTTCTGCTGGTTGTCTTTTCTTTGCAAACTATTAAATTCTAAAATCAGGGCAGTTGTCTGTGATGGGTACTATTATTGTGTTAACTATGCTTTTCAAAAAAGCAAATTGACTGGTCCTACGTTTATATTGTCAAATGTCTTCCTGCAACATATACTGACATCTCAGTTAGTTTTGAAAGGAAAAAACTGTGTGTGGGCTTCTATGTTCATGTGTGTATAAATGTTTGTATATGTGAGTATGTATGCTTGTCAGTATGTGTGATGAACGCATGTGTATTTATGGCATTTGGACCAGATGGGCCAGTTAAACCACATAGCTGAGAATTTGTTGCTTTTACTTACAGTCTTGCAATGAACTAAAATATTTCTTGGGAACTTGAATCAGATAATTGTTAGTGGATCAGTGTGTTATAGTACTATTCCTTATATAAAAAGGTTACTTTCACTTCACTTTTGCTTTTCCTTTTTGTTTCTATTTTTAAATGATTTCTCACTTACACATACCTTGCAAAAATAATTCAAAGAATTCCTGTGTACCTTTCATTCAGATTCTGAACATGTTAACATTCTATCTCTCTTGTTTTATGATTTATTCTCTTCTCTCTCTACACACACATATTTACATATACATATTCACATATGTATTTTTTTAAATATTCCAGAGGCAGTTGCAGATATGATGGCCTTTTAGCTCCAAATTCTTGCTCTTACTTCCTAAAAACAAAAGCATTTTCTTTTTTTTTTTTTTTTAAGATTTTTATTTATTTATTGAGAGAGAGAGAGAGCATGAGAGGGAGGAGGGTCAGAGAGAGAAGCAGACCCTCTGCTGAGCAGGGAGCCTGACGCGGGACTCGATCCCAGGACTCCAGGATCATGACCTGAGCCGAAGGCAGTTGCTTAAACAACTGAGCCACCCAGGCGCCCCAACAAAAGCATTTTCTTTTAAAACCATGGTACAGTTATCAAAATCTGGAAACATATTGATAAAACACTGCAGTCTAATTTATAGATCTTATTCAAATTTCACCAATTATCCCACTAATTCAATGGACTTTTTCTAGTCCAAGATTAACCCAGGCCCACATAGTACTTACAGTTGTCATATCTTTTTGTCTTTTCTAAAGACATTTGTAAGATTTAACATTTTCTTTCATGATCTTGAGAATTTCAATACTGACCAGTTATCTGGTAGAATGTACCCTAGTTTTGGTTGTCTGCTGTTTCTGCATGATTAGATTATTTTATATAATTTATATTCACATGCTAAATCTGTTTAGGCTTTTTATTAAATGGTATATTCTTGATGTTTGGGGAAATTCATTTAATTCTTCTGAATCTTCCCATTATCTGATCTTAGGCACTAAGGGAACTCTTTTTGCAGAGGAAAACTGATCTGTCTTCTGTTCTCTTGCACATTCAGAAAACCACAGAAGATATTTATCCACAATATCACAAATATCAAGGGGGTACCACTTTGCCCCTGTACAAACCTGTTTTCTAGGCTATCAATGTCCTTACTGGGCCATATTGGCCTTTAGGGATCATATGTTAGTTTTACTTTCTAGTGTTTGTCTGAAACACAAGATCCTTCAATGCATCAGGAAAGGCAAGCCAGACCAAACAAGCCCTCTTGGGCCTTGAGAAAAGGGGAGGATATCTATAGTCAAATTTATTTTGTCAAACTCAGTGATGGCTTGATGTGAAAGAAAAAAAAAAACACAACTTATGAGTAAAGAAAAGAGAATGTAGCTGTCAGAAAACCTGTTAATCTTGTAAAATAGAACATTCTTACAGAAGATGCAAATCTTAATATCAATGCTCTCATCCACAGGGTAAAATGAGAAAACTAGAAATCCACAATGTTTGGGCTGAAAGAAATCTTTAAGAGCGCATACTCCCATTCCAATTTCTCATATAAAGAAGTGGTAATGACAAACATTATAAAAGTAGTAAGTACAGTTTATTGGACACATTAAGTGTCAGATACTGTGCTACATATTTTGCATACATTATCTTCACAACAACCTGCTGAAATGCATTGTAATAGATATTATTGGATCCTTATCTAGTATTCATTTTTCACTAATCCCTTTCTAATAGAATTTTTCATGTACTCTGAAGTAGATATGTACTCCTTCCTCTACCCCCTGAGCATGGGAATTTCATGTACTCCACAGTAGATATTGTTAGTACTGAATAATATCCCCTAATTTCCCGGTCTTTGTTATAGTTGGGTTGGCAATCTGAATAATCCTGGACAGTGAAGTAAGTGTAATGTAAGTGTAAGTGATGTAAGGGTAAAATGTACTACTTCTAGGTTGGGGCGGGTGTTATTTATAGTTTAGTATCCAATGTGCCTTCTCCATATTCACTATCTTTCCCAAATCTGCAGGTAGAACGAAGCCAGAGTGACATGGAATTTACAAGATAGTAGAGCCATAAGACGAAAGCATCCTGGGCTCTAAATCACCACTTAGAGGACAGTTGCTAAACCTACAATGGATTGAATAAGAAACATAAACTTCTGTTGTGTTAAACCCCTGAGATTTGAGAGTTTATTGGTTACTGTGGCATAGGGTATTGTACACACTATGACTAACTGAAAATTTGACACTGGGGTGGTGTACTAACCCAGCAACCACAGTAATAAAACACCTAAAGTATATGGCACTGGGCTATGAGTCAGGGAGCACTGAGAGAAAACTGATGGCTGAACCTGGAAAGTTGAAGATCCATTTTAGGCAGAGGCAAAAATGTTTTGTAAAAGGGATTTCTGCTATAACTAGAAAGACAGATTAAATCTACTGAATTTATAACTCTAGGGGGTAAGGTTGGAAAAAAGACTATTGATAGTACCTGCTAACTACCATTGGCTATGTTTGGCAAAGTATTACAGAACAAGATGAGATTAAGAAATATTTGGATGGGATGGGTTAGCCAGGTGATGGGTATTAAGGAAGGCATGTATTGAATGGAGCACTGGGTGTTATCCACAAACAATGAATCATGGAACACTACATCAAAAACTAATGATGTAATGTATAGTGACTAACATGACATAATAAAATAAAATAAAATAAAATAAATATTTGGATGTTTTGCAAGCAGAAGTTAAAGGAATATACAAAGGCCAGAAACTCAGATCCTTGGATGGTTGAAAATCTTACTGCTCCTAGCCCCCAAATATTAAGATTAAGGTTTAAAAATGACAGTAAAGAAACCAAAGTCCAGTGAAACTTCTCAGTTGATTAAAGTAATTCAAGATACAACTCTTCAGTGGAAAGAAGTTACTCAGATTAAGTGTCTGGTTTTCTTGTCTCCTGTTCCAGGTAGACTTAGGGGAGTCACTTCTAAATTGAAAAGGGGGAGGATGCAGAGTTAAGGAAACAGAATCAGCCAGATTCTAGAATTATATCTGAAAAATAACTAGGCTTGTGGTTCCTGTCCATGGAACTAAACAGAAATATATAAATCAGAGACCTAATAATTTTGGGGGAAAATTACATTGTGAAAACAAACAGAAATCAGAGTATGGACAAAAGAGACTTTGCTATCTAAGTGTTAAAAGAACAGTGGGGTTCCCAAGCAGTTCATGACTAAAAGGCAAGAATTAAAGTTTATGGAGTCTTCCAGGAGGGCATGCTTACAAAGTCCAGAGTAGACAAGGCTAGAGCGGACAAAGAGAATGCCAAAATCTCCAATGGACAGAGGAATCACTCCCCTATAGGAGTGCAGAATCCAATCAAAGAACTTCCTCTACCCCCTAAGCATGGGAATTTCATGTTCCTAGAATCTCAGGATTTCATAATCCACTGAATAAACAATGTCTAGTACATTTCTTATTTTTCCCTTTTCTAAATGAGAGTGTCTCAAAGAGAATTTCAACTATCTTCATTTTGACCTCAGTCTGTACTTTCTAATTGATTAAGTTTTTCTTTCCAGCTTATCTCTTAATTCAGGCAAATGACCCCATGGGCAAAGCATCCTGTGATGGGAACCAAAACCACCCCCTCAAGCAATAGGGATTGCCCTGAGCCAGCAAAACCCTGCATGAGCGACCCCTAGACAATGTTCAACCTGACCTTAACTGCCTAGCTCCACGTACTCACTGACCTTGCCTCATATTTTCCTTATATAAACCTGGAAGTATTTTCAGCCCTTTGGAGACAGTTTTTGAGATAGAGTCCGCTATTTTCCTGGTGTTGGCCTCACTGAAATAAATTTTTTTCTTGTTTCACCACTGCTCCTCTCTCTGCCTTTGGATTTTGTCAGTGGCAAGTGGCCACAGGCCACCTGGTCTGTTTGGGACTCCAGGAGACAGGTGCTCTTGCGCCCCTGTGCCCTGGTTACATATCCAGTATGATTATACTGTCCTGGTCCATTGTATATTCAATGCAGATATGTAAAAATAGATAAGTCTGCCTTTTAGTTTGCAGGTTGAACATCTGGGAAGAGACACATCCAGATCTGATAGAGAAGTCCATGTGTCAGCTGGATCTTGTGATGGACGTACGATATGGATGACATTTTAGAGTATGTCTCTTGAGGAGGGGGCGAGTGTGTTCTATATGTGGGTAGAAAAAAGAAAAAGGATTTTTAAACACCAGATCAAAAACCAAGGACAGTTTAAAGGAGAGTTGCTTGACCAACAAGAGAGTATGACTTGAACCAGCAATTAGTTTCCATTATGTTAAGCCCTTAAAATTCATTACATATTATTACTGTAGTAAAGCTCTACCTATCTTGACTCTTACAACTCCTGAACGCAGTTCCAAGTCAAGGGTAGGTCCCTGTTGACCTGAGCCAATTATCACATTCCATTCCTATGGTCTTAGTTCTTTGTTCAGGGTTGGCATGAGATCTTGTTTAAGATGTTGACCAAAGGTTCTCTCCCTCTTCTGGATGATAAATCATGGGCACATCAGCCCTGAAACTGCTACAGACATTCTGTCACCACAAAGGAAGCCAAATTTAGAATATACTGCCACAGTGGGTAACATGGAGAGAAGAAATAGAAGGATCTTTAGATCCTTGAACCACTGAATCAAAAAAACCCTGACAACTATCCTACCTCTGTTCTTCAATATGCAAGCCAATACAACATTTTTATTGTTTAAGCCAGCTAAATAGAATTTTCTATTGCTTGCAACTGAATGAATAATACATACATAGGGGCTATATTCACCCCTATTTTAATGATGAGGACACCAAGAGCTGAGCTGTTCAGAGAGCTGAGCTAAATGGTATAACATCATCCAGCTGATAAGCAGCTACCCCAGGAGTAGAATCCCCAATTGTCCAACTCTAAATCCCATTCTTTTAATCTCCATGTGTTATGTTATGATATTGTTTTCCATTCTGAGCTATTCTTACAATCTGCCATTGTGAGCGTTAGAGAAAAAAACAAAACCAGAAAACAGGATTCCTGTCTCTCAAGATCCTGTTCTTTCTGAAACGCTTACATCTATTTTCAGCAAGACAAATTAGAAAATTGATTCCTCTTTTCAAGCCCTGATCATCATAGAGGGGCCTCTATTATCTTTGAAGGAGTGTAGCCATAATAACAAGGCCCAGTGATTATTGGATTCGAGTTCACCGCCCTTGCTCAAGAGGAACTACAGAAAAGGGAACGTGCTGTGGAATCAATAAATGCCATTGCTAAAAACAGCCATCAGCTGTGTCTGATGAACATCTGGGCAATGTTTTTCCTGGGTGGGGGGAGGGGCCATGGATACATTAGTTACTGCATTCCATAAAAATTAACAGCTCAAATCTTCAGGTCAGCATGTTTAACAAAAACAAATCGTTTATTTCTAGAGTGTGGAGCAGATGTGAATGTGCTTGAAAAATATGTGTGTCTGTGGGTGTGTGTTATGAAAAGGATAGAGATGTGTTTTTCCCATACGCATATGGTCATAAGACTAGAGGCCCATGTTGATGCCTGGGAATCACAGGGAATGGAGGATGGCAGGTAGGAGGTGGGTTGGAGAGGAGGTAGCCTGGAGGTGAAGAAAAGGTAAAATGAACTAAGCAGATACCTTGTGTAAACAGTAGGTTTTAGAGGCCCAGCATTTATAATGTTCGTATGCCAAAGGAATCCAAAATATAACAAATATTTTTGCTGTTGGAAGACAGATTTTCATTTTTTCCTCTAATTGTAAGTGAAATTCCATCCTTCAGAGTTGAAAACACACTCTCTGACCATTGCCCTGCAATTTTAGTAATATCTCCTCTTTAACTCTTGGGATTCACCATCCTTCACTTAATAATGCCATATAAAGAAAAGAATACATGGAAATACTTTTCAGGCGCTGCATATTTTAAAAAAATAATACATCAGCAGAATACCACAATCATCCAGTGTCAGAGCTGGAGGGACCTCCAAGTTCATATAGTGCAGCAGTGAAGTTGCTTGGGGTCATTTACTGTTTCTACCTGAGATGGGACCCAACTGAGTCACTCCAAAAAGCTCTGTGCCCATGGCAAAAGCCACTGCAGATCTGGCTCCACTTTTAAAAATCACACACAGGCATGTGTGCATGCACATACACACACATACACGCACACACGCACATCACTAGCCAGCATTTTATCCTTCTTTCATTCAGTCAGAAATAATTTTCTTAGCATCAACTCAATTAGCTGCCAGTTCTCTTTTAATGGCCTGTAGTTGCTCTGTTCTAACCTCCCTCTAAGGACTGCTAAAGGAGTCACGATTGCCATTCTCAGCTCTGAGGCTGGAAGGGGCTGGGGCTGTGTCCTATTAACCTGTGATAACAGAGTTGCATTAAATGTGTCTTCTCTCTGTCCCTGAAATCTTGGGAGAATTAGAGTCTATCAACTACCCGAATAAGTCTTCGTGAACTCAAGGTTGTCAGGAAAGAAAACCAGAGAGGAGAGAGGAAAGGAAGAAGGACGGAACCTCAGGATGCAAGCACACAAACACCTCTTTGCTTTGCTGAGTTACCAACGTTACAAGGGGAAGAGGTTAATCTGTCTGGGCAAGGTGGGTCACATCCTTTTCACAGTGAATAGCATCATATACAGCTTTCCCTAAGTATGCCCTAGGATAGACTCTTTCAGTGACCCCTGAGTGTCAGTTTGGGCACTAATCTAAAATAAAGCACTTCCTGTCATTCTGTCATCAGGATAGGGCAACTGTCCATAAACTCCCACCCTGAGCCAAACCCTCTGCTCCCCTGTTTTTATACTAAGAATGGCTGTTCTGTTTTTCAGTGTTTGAAAAGAATCAGAATAATAGTGTTTTATGACATATGAGAATTCGGTGAAATTCAGTTTTCTATGTCCATTGAATGGAATCCAGTCGTGCCCATTGATTTATGTACACCTGCTTTCATGCTGCTGACAGAGACTGTATGGCCCACAAAGCCTAAAATACTTACTTTCTGTCCCTTATAGAAAACACTGCTGACCTGTTGGCATGAACCACACAAGGTAACCTCTTAGGAGGAAGTTAATGGAAGTGAGATGAGCATGTGTATTTGAAGGTGTGAGGAAAGTCTCTCCAGAGTTTATTTAGAGCACATAAGAGGATGATTTCACATTTTTCTCTTGGAAGATGATGCAAAATTTTAGTATCAAAAATACTAAGTTGGGAGACTACCTGCAATTATTTTTTTAAGATTTTATTTATTTATTTGAGAGAGAGAGAGAGAACGAGCATGAGTAGGGGGGAGAGGCAGAGGGAGAAGCAGTCTCCCTGCTGAGCAGGAGCTAGATCCCAGGATCCATGAGATCATGACCTGAGCTGAAGGCAGCTGCTTAATCAACTGAGCCACCCAGGCACCCCTACCAGCAACTATTTATTCAGGCATTTACTCATTCAGCATGTTTTATTAAGCACCTAATGCATATGAAAGATAGTATCTGAGGTGATGGGTAGTGCAGTGGGGCTAAAGGCCGAAAGGGCTCTGCTCTTGTTGAAGCTAAGACCTCTTGGATCTCAAACATACTTCTTCCAAAATAATTATTTATAATTATTTATAATTATTCATCAGGTATCTCTCTGATTTAAGCATACACACTCTTCTTCTTTCAGTTTAAAAAATAAAGAATAACATTTACTATTCAATTACTTGTCCCTTGTATATGCCAAAAAAAAAAAAAATCCTCTTATCAGTTTCCCATAAAACAAGTCTTTGGTTTTCTCCACCTTGCCCAATGTAAAGATATTAACTTAACCCTGGACAGCTCTCTTTTGCGTAGAAAGAAGTTTTACATGGACCAACATATCTGTCATTTGAGTTAGGTACTACTAGTATTTATAATTTACAGATGAGTAAACCAAGGTTTGGGGGGCTCTCTAGTAAGTGACTAAAATGGGGCCCCAAACCAGGTCATCTATTTCAAACTCAATACCTCTTCCTCTTGGCAATGGAGAAGTTATTTATTTTCTACTTGAACTTCACTTATTACGCTAGTTAAGAATTGAAGGAACAAGAAAGACAAAGCCCTAAGACGTGTTCTTGAGGACTGTTAACTACTGCTGCTAATTGGAAAAATTATGACTCCTATGAGCTATTGGCTCCAATCTGGACAAACGGATAATCTACTTTTGGATTTTCAAAACTATACATTTTTTAAAAAAATATTTAATTTATTTATTTGAGAATGAGAGAAAGAAAGATAGTGACAGAGAGATAGCATGAGCAGGGGGGAGAGAGAGAAGCAATCTTCCCGCTGAGCAGGGAGCTGGACGTGGGGCTCGATCCCAGGACCCTAATATCCTGACTGAGCCACTCAAGCACCCTTAACACTATACATTTTATTTTTAAATTCTGCTTTGCAAAATGGAAGGGAGAGAGATGATATGCTACAATAAAAATGGTAGTTGCCGGAGGGGGGTAGGATGGGCGAAATAGGTGGACGGGATTAGGAGGTACATACTTCCATTTATAAAATAAGTAAGTCACAGAGATGAAAAGATGAAAAGTTCAGCATAGGGAATATAGTCAATAATATTGTAATAATGTTGTATGGGGACTATACTTACCATGGTGGGCATTGCATAATGTGTAGAATTATGTAAGTACTATGTAGTGCACCCGAAACCAATATACCATTATATATCAACTATACCTAAGTAATAAAAGATTTTTAAAAAATAACTCAATTCGGCCACAGAACACGTGGGTTCTAGTTCTGGTCTGCCACTAATCAGCTGTGTGTCCTTCAGTGTTTGGGTAAATCACCTCAAATCTCTGAACCCCAATCTTTTTTTGTCTGTGAAAGGGAGTGTTGAATTACTTACACTCTTAAGTTCTTTCTAGTTACAATACTCTGAGATTTCATAAATTCTTTTTTCAGTAATTTTGAATCAGTGTTTTAATTTATAACTGTTATAAAGAGATCTACTTTGTCCAAACATTGTATTTTGGTAATGATTATTCTTTTGTGACAAACATTAACTTTATGAAGAGTGTTTTTTTCATAAATACTACTTTGTGATAAAAGGGAAGTGTTTTTTCTGGACCTGATCTAGTTCTTTCTCTAATTTCATTAAGTGAGTGAACATGCAGTTCAGTTACTACTTCCTCCTGGAAGTGGCACCAAGGAGACCTCAGCCTATCTTGCTCTCCTCTGACCCATATTGCCATCCTAGTGGCTGAATTGGGCTTGAGCACATCCTACTCTGTGGCATCTTTTTTTATTGTATCCTTTTATTCTGTAACTTAGCTTTTAGTCAACGGAATGCATGTCTGATTCTTGCCTTCCCAGGTCGACGCTGATCCTCTTGTGTAGGAGGGAGACCCATGTCTTGTATCTACAATTCTCAGAGAATTGATCAAATACATAATATGTGCAGAGTTAGTGCTCTGTGGCCAGTCTTGACCAAACCTCCTTGTATTAATATACATCTAACAAGTTGAGTGAATAGGAAGGAACAAATGCCAGTGTGAAAATCTTAGGAATATAAATAAATATTTAATATGCCTACCCTCAGCACTAAAATAGTTTTGACATTAGTATAATACACATGGTTACTCTATCTCCTGAAATGTATGTATCTTTGTTGCGATACTTAATAGAAGGTGAATGAGCATTGCCCAAATTATTCTTTTATTCTAACACTTTAATTTTTGACAAAACCCCACATTTTTCTAAAAATTACGATTCTTTATTTTTCCCTGGCTCAGTTGGTTAAGCGATTGCCTTCGGCTCGGGTCATGATCCTGGAGTCCCGGGATCGAGTCCCGCATCGGGCTCCCTGCTCGGCGGGGAGTCTGCTTCTCCCTCTCCCGCTCCCCCCTCTTGTGCTCTCTCTCTCTCTCACTCTCTCTCTCAAATAAATAAATAAAATCTTAAAAAAAAAAATTTAAAAAAAATATAATCAAAACACCATTGTTAAAGAAAGGATCCACAGCATTGTCCTCCTAATTTGTTAGTTTATTTTTGACTCCCATTAAAATTTGGATATCAATTTATTCATGTCATGTTTTAGCCCCAGGATTTTGGACAGCATCTTGACACAGAGGTACCTGGCGACAGTTCTTATAAGCAAAGAATAATTTGGTTTGGAAATTGCTGACTTTTAAATTATTAACACAAGAGCACACCAGGAAAAAGAAGGGTTTCCTTAGCAAAATGATAGAATCACAGTCTTTTCTCTTGAAGTTGTCACCATTCAATGTGAAAGATTGTTTGATGTTGCTGAGGTTGAAAAACACCCATTCATTTTTTTTCCTAAAGAAAAGCCTTTGTTTCTCAGTTTGATATTTTTCATGAATAATTGGAGACTGGGGAAATTGAAAAGGATTTTTGTCTCTGGCTGAACTAAAATGGTAAACATTCTTGGAAATCAAAACCTTCAAAACAGCAAGTACTTTTTTTTTCTCAACTGTTTAAACAGAACCTAGATATTGGAAAGCAAACAAAAACAAAAACAAAAACAAAAACAAACAAAAACCCACAATAGCAGCAGGGTATCTGCTCCATACTTTATAAAGCCACAAGAAAAGTGTTTATCCAGGAGGTCTCTATGGTCTATTTATAATGCAATTGCTGTTATCCTAGAAAGTGTTTCCTGCCTCATCCAAGGAGAATCTCTTCAGTTCACCTAAACAGGTATTCAGTCTTACAAAGCTTACAAATACAGGTATTGGATCCTGTCATTAATATCAGTTCATTGTTTGCCATATGGTCTAATTCATGTTATCTCTCCACTCTCTGTGGTCAACTTGATGAGTAATAATAATAATAATAATAATAATGATAATAGCAGCCACCAGTTAAAGAGTACTGATTTACCAGGCATGCTAACTTTGGCATGGCTCATGCATGAGTTAATTCTCACAACACCCTTCCAAAAAATGTATTATTAGTGCCATCACACAAATGAAGAATTTGAAATGAGATAATTTCTCCCAATACAGATACTAATTGTGAATAGAGCTAGAATTAAAACTCAGGTCAGCTTAACTCCAAAGAAGTTGCTAAATCCTCTTAGGATGCTCTGAGATCTGGATGAGACATTTGGACACACTTAGAAGAAGGAGGACAAGAAAGTGAGCATTGCTTCTACTGGATGAATGACCTAGACAATGTTCAGGGAAGGGATTATTCAGTTAAAGGAGGGGCAGTGAGGATAACTCAGTGGAGGAGGTTGTGGGAATAGTAAGTAGAACTAATAAAGACCCTAACGGGCCGGCAGAAAATATAATGTTTTGAAGTAGGAGAGGAGGTAGTAATGAGTGATGATGAAGAGGTTCCTATTGATTGTGCCCATTCCTTTGATTGAAGGAGACTAATGCCTTCTCAGATATACCTGCCCTTTCAACTAACTCCCAACCAGAAAAGAACATTAAGGCAAAACTATTGCTTTAACAAAATGCCATTTCTATAACCCCTTCCATATGCTTTTGATGTGTTTTTAGAGTAGGGTTGTTGGGGTCCAGAGCCAAAGGCCAAGAAAAAATTCTTGAGACATCTCTGGTACAAAAAAGATGGTTTTATTAAAGCACAGGCACAGCACCAGTGGGCAGAACCAACTTCAAACTAGCCCCAAACCACACCTGTCTGAAACCTGCCTTTTTCCCAGGCTTCCAAAGTTTGTTTTCTGCTGTGAGAACACCAGGCTGGTGACCTCGCCCCTTTATTGGCTTGTGTCTCTGCAGTACCCAGGACATTTTTATTCCTCTCTTTTGCATATATTTGTCTTCTGTGACTGGGTTAAGATGAAGAACTGGACCCCAAGTAACTGGGAGAGGCCTGTTGCCTGACTCCCCTCTGGTAGCTGTTTCCTTTGAAACTGAAGTCCTTTCTCCTTTTCATTTTGTTTTCTGGTGCAAAATTCCTGAAATGAGCTTGTTCCATGCCAGACACACTCGTTATATCTGCTTGGAACTTCTGAAGTTATAAACCCAACACATTATCTGGGTCTTGGACTATATGTGCCCCATGGGTCATTCATCCCCCACCAGAGGACTATTACTTCTGTCTCCACTGGGTCTCAGCTTGCCTAAATTTCTTCTACATCCCTCCATCCACAGCCTCCACAGCCAAGTCCCAAGGCCAGCACTGTCCCTGGTGCATTCTAACCTCACATGGTGCCCCTAGGTCTCCTTCTTTTAGTTCTTACACACTGTTTCCCTCCTCTTTAGCCACCATGCCTGTGGGGTAGTTTAACATCTTAAAAAAAAAAAAAAAAGATGAAGACTTCCTGAAAGGCAGGGTTCACACCTTCTTTTGTTTTATTTATTTATTTATTTGGTTTTCAGTATCCCTGAGAACCTAACCTGGAGGCTTGCACAAAGTAATGATCCATCAGTGATTTTTTTAACTGGTGGGCACTTAATGAATGTATGAATAAAAGAGAATAGACAGGCAGACAGGAAAATGGTACATGGCAATCATGTGTTCTTCAATAGAGAGAACTAGAAAAGGCTTCTTGTATTGCTTTTCACTCCCTGCAATCCTGACCTTGGCTAGTTGAAATGCAAATGGCATGAGCTGGATGGAGGGATGTGCATGTGAGTGAGCAACTTTCCATCTATCTGCCTGACGCCAAGGGGGAGATAGCCTGTAGCAGTGACAGCACCCATCCATCAGGCAAATGGGTACAGCTTCCACGACACCCTGACTGTTCAGCCGTCACGGGTAGATACAGCATATCTGCGCACCATGGCTATGGGCCGAGGACCTCGCCCGGAGAGAGCACACAGCTACATTTGCACTTGCCTGTAGTTCAAGGGAGGGAAGAAGGGAAGTAGAGGAGAAGGATAACCCCAGAACACAAAGCAAAAGAACATGCCCAGCACCTAACTAAAACAGAGAGAGGTCCTGGGGGGAAAACAGTTTCAAAGATATTAAGTTGCCAAGCTTAAGGCCTCATTCTTGCTATTGTGTTAGGGCAGAATCCTTCGGAAAATAGCTTGCGCGCTCCCCCACCCCTGGAGTTTGTCTCCTGGCCTCTGCCAAAGACTCCCAGACTAAGGCGTCAGCAACCTGAGAACTTGTAAGCAATGCAATTGTTCGGGCTGCACCCTGGGCCTACTGAATCAGAAACTCCAGAAGCGGGGCCCAAAGATCTCTGTTTTAACAAGTCCTGCAGGTGATCATAATACTCTCTGAAGTTTGAGAACCACTGGTGTAATCTATGACTGAAGCAAATGGTTCCTCTGAACTCCTGTAGGTCTGAACCATCTGAGGTCCTTCCACTCAAGAGAGACCCAGGGAGTAGACCCAGGGTCAGGACCACTCAGTTGTTTCTTGAGATAAAGGTCAATGTGACTCTAGCAGACATTGGAGATGGTCCTGACTTTCACTTCAGGAAAAATTAGTTCAAACTCTTGTCAAAATACACTTTCCCGGGTACCTGGGTGGCCTAGTAGGTTAAGGGTCCAACTCTTGGTTTCGGCTCAGGTCTGATCTCATGGGTCATGATACTGAGCCCCGCACTGGGCTCTGCGCTCAGTGGGGAGTCTGCTTGAAGATTCTCTCCCTCTGCCCCTCCCCCCACTCATTCTCTCTCTCTCTCGTTCTCAAATAAATAAATTTTTAAAAAAATACACTTTCCAAAAAGTTAGAAACATGGCCCAAATATACAATTAGTACATGTCAAAGATTTTATTTATTTATTTATTTATTTATTTATTTATTTATT
>NC_138379.1:74546622-74563819 GCF_054177405.1 Leptonychotes weddellii
CTGTCACTTTCCTTCACTGCTTTTTGTGTCTTCATTTTGTTCTCCCAGAGAGTTCTCTGCAGAGAATAGCAACAAGTATTGGTTCAAGTTCAAAAAGAAGCAGCACTGGGGAGATTTCCATGTTCTTAAAGGCCCCTAACTCGGAACTTGATCATTGCTGGGGATTTTTTTCAAGATGTTTATCATGTCTCTGGTAAGCCAGAGGCCACCTTTTTATATAGGGGGTGAGTTTTAAACATCAGGACTTAAGAGACATAGAGGGTGCTGATGTGAGTGGAATCTTGATGCGGAAGCAGCTGGGTAGCAGGAACCAAAGAAAAGCAGGACCTCAAAGAGAGAAGCAGGACACCTGCTGAACACTTAACTACTTTAATTTCTTTTAGCAGAAAAGCTGAGAAACACCCAGACCTGGCTGTCATCTTGGATCCACATCCTGCCCCCTGTCACTGTATTGCCAGGCTTCTTAACTGAGAGTCCAGGAACTCCCCAAATGAGCTGAGGATAGAATCCAGGGGGTCCACAAACTTGGATGGAGAAAAGGTTGAATCTTTAGTTCAGTAAATTCTAACTGGAATAGAGCATTTCTTTGTATTAATGAAGCAACAAACTAGAATAGTATTATCAGTACTTGTGACTTTGTTATGGATATTTTCACATCACTACTTTGTCCCTCTGCTTGATTCTGTTATTTAAATTGCCAGGGCACCTGGGTGGCTCAGTCAGTTCAGTGCCCAACTTGATTTTGGCTCAGGTCATGATCTCAAGGTCTTGAGATCGAGCCCCGAGTCAGGCTCTGTGCTGGGCATGGAGCCTGCTTAAGATTCTCTCTCTCCCTCTCCTTCTGCCCCTACCTCCCCACCACCCCTGCCCATGGGCACACTCTTTCTCAAAAATAAAATAAAGTGTTATAAAGAAGTACATGTAGAACTATACAACTCATTTAAAAATAGTTTGGTAACTATATTTTGATACAAATAGTTTACTTTGTAATCCTATGTATTTTATTGTATGCATTGAAAAACATTCTAGAAAGAGATTCATATGCTACGTCAGATTTCTGAAGGGTTCGTGGAACAAAGAAGCTCAATAATCCTTGTGTATTTTAACTTCAAACAAAAGAAAACCAAACAAAAATCAGTTTTGTTTAGTTTGCTGCCTACTTGGGCTTTGTAGATTTTGTGGTGATATTTTCTTTTGCTTCAGCTAAACTTGGAAAACAGCATGCCCTTGGTTACTATGTACTAAATGTTTTCCTGCTGAATATATATGTATATACATATATATTCTTTTTGAAAGGATTCTTGGTGCTTAAAGGTATAAGGCAGTATTTATGGTTAGGATTCAGGGAAGAGCTGTTCTGAATATTTCAGGTCCCAACACAAACTCGAGCAACTAATAACCACCCATTAATGCGGAATCTAGGCAACTGGTTCTCTTGACCTTACTAAATCCTTTCCAGAGTAAGAAACTTTTATTCTTCTTCAAGCCTCAGGTGGCAGATCCAGGGCAAAATAGACTTTCTTCCCAATTATGTGCTTTCACAGTCATTGTCTATAAAAGGAATAGGGGATAATGAAAGGGATGTGATTTTAGTTCATGATCAAACTGGATTTTTTTTTTCCATTTCTGATTCATATTCAGTGTTAGGCAGTCTGTAGAAACTCCTTTTTATTTGGGAAAAAAAGGGACAAGGACAAGCATTTATCATCCTCTTCTTTTCAAATTTGCTGAAGAGATGAGAAGCCCGCAACAAAGGCTTTTACGTGAAACCACTTTGAGACTTAGGGTCAGAGCTGAGAAGGAAAGTGTTCAGAGGTAAGAACTGGATTCAAATGCCTTTTTTGCTACTTGCTAATTGTGTGATCAGAGATGTGTTATTTAATCACTCAGGTTCTTGCGCAGTATGAATGTGCTTGCTATGTCTACCTTGAAGGGTTATTGGGAATGAAGGGTATATCCCTATAGACCCCAGGGTCTCATTTACCAGCTTTAGTTTGCTGGGTAAGAAGGGCATCAGAGGCTCATGTCTAAGTAGGGTAGGTAAAACTGGAGGCAGTGGGGCGCGGAGCAGAGAGACTGGAATTTGATCTCTGTCTCTGGTTCCCCACCACAAACACTGCCTGAGCTCTCCTGGATAAAGTACTGCAGGCGTAGCTGAGAGAGGCTCTGTAAGATGCAGGACATGGATACCCTAGTGTCCAAGTGAAGAAATAGGAAAGAGTGGGGCAGATAAGCCATGCCTCTTTCCATGCAAGGGAAACAGCATATGGCTCCAGAGTAATCAGGATGGAAGGAAGGAGATTCTCAAGTATGACTGATGTTTCTTTGGGAAGGAGAATCAGGACAAGGCATCCAGAGAATCTGCGTCTCAGGAGACGGTGCCAGGATCATCAGTAGGGAGACTCTCCAGTGACTTTATGGGCTTTAGACACCAGTGAAAACTGAGGGGATTAAATAACTTTCTTTTTCACCATTATACAGGTGAGGTTCTTAGGTACTGCCGGAAATGATTAGTAGAGAGAATGGAGAGGAATCTTGAGGTGCTTAGCTATAGAGGTGGGGGCAATGTGCCAGTAGAGCTGGGTTATTTTTGTTACTGTGCCCACTCACAAACTGGACAGAGCCTGGGGAAATGGGGGACTATATGAAGATAAATTAGAAGCAGTGTACTATGAGATATCTCTTAAGCTATAAAGCCTTATAAAATATAGAATCTTGAGGTGTTTTTCTTTTCCAGGAAATTTCCTAGCACCTTGTGGACAGTAAATAAATGCCTGTTGGTTGAATGAAAATGAACACAAGAGGCCTAATTTTAGGGTCCGAAGAAATTGATCAAACTAATAATGTATACACAAGATCCATATTTAAGCTAATCACTCTAAAAAAAGAGAATATTTGCTACATTTGAAGGCCAACAAAATAATTATTCATGTGCCTCTTATAAGCTCATAAAAAGGAACAAGCAATGGAGAAGAAGAAAGGGGGAGAAATTGGAATTCTGGCCTGAGCAGCCAACCCATTTTCTCCTTCTCTATGGAAATAATACTCATAGGTCCTGTCTTTTACTACTTTTCATGTTCTGTTTTCAGCCAATTAAGATTCCTATTGAAGGCCCTATACTGAGTGCATACCCATGGTTTTCAGTCCTACATATATTTAGAACCCAGAAAGATAAGAATAAATGTAGTTTTATGACATTTTAGATTTTTTTAATGAGAAAGCTCAAAGATTATTTTTTTTAAAGGTTGTACAAATATTCACGAATTATTTTATGGTTTACTAGTTAAGTGTGAAACATATCTGTCAAGAAAATAAGTGGATTTCCAAACTTCCCTGAGCCCATTTGATTATGTGCAACTCTTCTTTTTGGAAATGAGAGTTGTTTGAAGGAGGTGGGCGTTAGTAAGTCATCTACAATCTTACCACCTACTTGTAATGAAGTAAAACCTCAGACTAAATTCTATCACTCACACAGATATTTACTGAGCCAACATCCATTAGTAAGGAGGCACACAACAGTTCACTGGACCAGTTATGAAAGCTCGTGAATTTCTGACTCTGATATTTTTGGGTGAGCCAACTACCTAGAAGATTTATTTAAGGCAGTCACAGTAACTTTCCAGAGGCAAGATTCTGTTAGGCCTACAGTCATTATAAGCCACACAGAAATCCCCCAACTCAATGGCTGGCTAAAAGACTACTTAGGGAAGAATCCTCAGGTATCTCCAGAAGATGCAGTTCACTCTATATCCTAACATTCCATTTTTGCAAGGATGCAAGATGTCTAAAATATTTTAGCCAACTCATATGTCTTATATCACCACTATATATGGTAATACATATATACACATATGAACATATGTACATATAGGACATGTACACACACATTATAATAACATTGGCTAGGTCAGGGGTCAGCAAACTTTTTTTTGTAAAAGGCCAGATAGTAAATATTTTGGGCTTTTCGGTTTCTGTTGCAGTGTCTATGTCCCAATGACTCAAGCCTGGCATTGTAGGGTGCAAGCAGTTGTAGATGATGTGTAAGGGAACAAACATGAATGTGTTCTGGTACTTTATTTAAGGACAATGAAATGTAAATTTCATAAAATTTCCGCATATCATGAAATATTATTTTTCTTTTGACTTTTTAAAACACTTAGAAATGTGAAGGTGTTCTCAGCTCACAGTTTATAAAGCCCATCTCAAAACAGGCAGTGGGCAATATTTGCTCTGCAGGGGGGATAGTTTGCAGATTTCTCATCTAAGCTATGAAACTTTCAAGTCAATTTCTGACATTGTAGCATAAGTCCTGTGACTGGAAAAGGTGAAAAGTGAAAAGATGAAAATCAGAGAACATGCATTTGTAGATGTTACCTGATTTACTCACTAGAAAACCACTTGGAGTTATGTATGATGTTATTTTCATTGTTTTATGCAAGTGGAAAGGAGAGCTCTGTGACATTTTAAACACAGACCAGAGAAGAGAGTCAAGTACAGGTCTATCCTGATTTCAAAGCTCACGTGCTTCTTTAGAGTCATGCTTGTAAGTTTTCGCTTAGAGAAGATCCATGGACCTTTTACAATGGAGGGGATCTGAGCTTTTTTTTTTTTTTAAGATTTTATTTATTTATGTGACAGAGAGAGAGAGCACAAGCAGGGGGAGCAGCAGAGGGAGAGGGAGAAGCAGGATCCCTGCTGAGCAGGAAGCCTGATGGTGGGGCTCTATCCCAGGACCCTGGGATCATGACCTGAGTTGAAGACAGACACTTAACTGACTAAGCCACCCAGTTCCCTGGGTCTGAGCTTTTTCTGGTCAGAGTTGCTCCTGCCCAATTCCAGGGGCATCACTGTTGTGTTATGCATGACCGTGCCCTTTGAACACAATGTGGATGGACTTGCTTGATGTTGTACAAAGATCCTGCCTTGGTTGATTGTTTGTTTGGTTTGGTTTGGTTTTTAACCGAGTAGGTTTTTGGAGGCTGTAAGGAACCATTGAAGGGCTTTAAGCACTGAATTGACATGATCAAATTTGTGTTTTAGAAATGTAGTGTGGTGATTTGGGGCCGCATTTTGGAATAAGAACTCAGTACCAAATGAATCAATGATATGACCAACTTTATATAACTAAAGCAAAGGCACAACTATAAAATCCTATACTCATTTGATATAGTAAAAGTATATTCTGTTTAAAAAATGGGCATATATATTTTGTGCATAAAGGGAGCTAACAAAATCTATATATAAAGCACATACAGAATAGAACTGTTCTTTATCTTATATTTAACCTAAATGCTACATAAAATAAATATTTCATAGTTGACATTCATTTTGTTTTACTTCTTGGAATTTTTGAAATAGAATCATTCCAAATGTTCTTTGGAAGTACAATCTTATAATATTAAAAATTCATATAATCTTGACTCAGAAATACTACCTGTAGGTATTATTTCTGTTGTGTGAAATAATGCATATATTAGTCTATAAATTGAAGAATTGTATATAATCACTGGACAAAAATATAAATATCTTCAATACAGGACTGGTTAATAAGTTATTATATATCCATATAATGAAACTGTATGAAGTTTTTAAGAAGATAAGATGGTTCTGTATATATTGCCATTGAAAGAGCTCTAAGATATATATTGTTTCAGTTTTTAAATAGTTACATGTCAGTATATATCATTTATATAAAACATATCTCTATCTATCAATGTCAATCTATGTTTGTGTGCATGGGTGTTTTGTCTGGATATGTTAAAGGATACATTATTTCTAGGAGGGGGAATACATGAGGGAAAAACAAAACAAAACACAGCAGAATAAAAACTAATTACTTCAAAAGAGGAAAAGGATGATTCTAGGAGGCCAGGGAAAAGAGAAAGGCTTTTTTCTTTTTTTTTTAATTTTATAGCCGTTCATATCTTTTGAATTTTAAATATAACTATCAAAGGAAATCTGATATAAATGGCTGATTTATTTATTTTATTTCAGTAAATATCCATGTAGCAAGCCAACACAATAAAAATTCCTCCATCAAATTTAGTTCTTTGCTTAAAGTAACAAATGTTCAAGGGATATGTATTTGTTGTAGATGATGATGCTTCTGCTACTGATGTTTCTTCCTCATTTGAAAGGACAGAGTTGATACATCACCCACAGCTTTCGCTGAAGTTCCCAGTTTACACAAATAGAACCCCACAGTCCCAGCAGAGCATGCTGTATTGATAGCAATCATTCACATTTATTGAATACTTACTTACATATGAATTACTCTTACCATATGCCACTCCCTATTCTGAGAGCATGTACAGATTCATTCAATTCTTTAAACAGTGCTCTTCCAAAGTGTTATTTGTAGATGAGGAAACTGAGTCACAAAAAGCTTAGATAACATCCACGGTCACAGAGCTGCTAAGTACAGGGCCTGGTTTTAACCCAGTCTGGCTTCACAATGCTCAGCCACATACTCTGCATCCCTGGGGCCAGTAAGTTTGTCATTATCAAGCACCCAAATCTTCTGCCTTGATCATGACCATTCCCAACAGTCCTGCTTCCTTCCATGAGGTTCCACTGAGTAATGTTACAACCACTTAGGTTAGCACAGATGCTTCCTCATGACCTTGTATCTTTCCCTGGAGCTATCTCTTCAGCCTTGTCTCTCACCACTTCCTTCTTCCCAATGGAAAGCTGTGCTGAGCTGCATAAAGTTTCCCAAAGGGTCCACGCTCATTCTTGCTTCCCTGAATTTATATGACTTCCCTCATATGGAGCATCCTTCTTTCATTCCTCTATGCCTGGATGACTCCTGCTCACCCAGAAGAACCCAGGCCTTTCTTTGAAACAATCTTCCTATACCCTCAAACCCCAAGTGCACACACACCAGCCTGGAATGTTAATCTGAGTGTTCTTCTATGAAAACGTTTGTCCAGGTGTGGTCTGGTTGCTTGATGGCATCCCTTTTTTCCTCAACACTAAGTATTCACTATTGGCAATAACCTTATGTTTCCAGCTGATTGTTCAGTGTATTGGTCAATATTAGGAGTTCAATAAAAGTATTGTAAATGAATAAGTAAATGAAAGCTTCTAGAGGAGAACTGAATCTGCTTGATGATGCCCTGCTGTATGATTAATTTTCCAAGGGTACTCTATGAAGAAAGGCAGAGACTGCCATTCCTTCTAAGTTGATTTAAATAGCGGAAACAATAGATATGAAGGTCTGCTGTTAATTAAAAAAAAAACCAACCACTTCCTAAAATTTTGCCTGGGCACCCAACAATTCAATCATTTTAACTTCTCACCTCGTCCATAAAATATCTTGGGAAATATTTCAGACAAGGACAGCAACTCTTGCTGACCTCCTTGGAGCCAATTTCATTCTTTTGGCACATTTTTAATTAGAATCAACACTGGATCACATACAGTTCTGATTTATTCTGAACTATTTCTTAGGTGTTATTCTTGACTCTTAACTGGCAGTCCCTTTTAAATGTGTATGTATGATATGTGTTTGCAGCTGTTTCCTCTCAAGGCCCTCAAACCCTATTTCCCTGTTTTGTCATCCACTGAATTAGAAATCTTATGGCTCTCTAACTGCTTCTAGAATGACCAAATCAATCTTCTCATATAAGAGATTTGCTCACATAAACATTTGTCTAAGAGATTTACCCATAAGGACTTATTTTATTCTCACTAAAACCCTATGATGTAGTTTTATTCTTACACCCAGGGTAACGGGCACAAAAAAGCCACAGACCGGTGCAAAGTTACATGGCTAACAAGAGGCAGAGCCAGGATTCGAACCAAGGAGTCACCACCAGAGACCATGCTCATAAACACTACGCCACTGTGCCACTCATAGGTGGCTATGCTTTAAAGGGTTAAAAAAAAATCCTACATAAATGTAATAAAATGATTCACTCACTGAGATAAATGAATAACTGTGTTTTTACCCCCAGCACTACCTCTTACAGGCTATGTGATCTTTAACAGTGCGCTGAATTTCTCTTGAACTCTCTCAGGCGATTTTGAACCCTAGCATTTATTTCACTGTTCAATGGCTAATAGTGTTCCTTCAGGACATACCTATCTCGGGATAAAAATGTGGGGAGGAGGTTGTGTCTTTATGACTTGAGCCCCACCTGCTCCTGAAGAAATACTTACAGCCATGTCTGGGAATCCCCAGTCTATTTCACAAGTCCCAGGGGGCACCTGCTTATCATTTTCCACTGTTCTTCATGATCAGAATCTGCTTCTGCTATGAATTCCGGGGTTGTCTCATCCTCACTGCTGTGTCAGTGTGAAGGCTCACAACAAGGAGGCTCTTGCCAACTGGTCCCAGAGCTGCTCCTGCCCTTACCCCCAAGACCCTCACAGTCTGCAGACCCTTTCAGTCTCCAGAGCCATGATCACTAATGCACTGGTGCTGAAGGGATGGTTGGGAGTAGCAGTTTTAGATGCCGAGGAGCTGAGGCCGTTTGACAGAGGGGATGAGTTCCTGCTTTCTGTGCTCTATTCCATTAAACAGATATCAAAGCTATACCATCCTGATGACTTAATTCTCACATAGAGTTGAGTTAATTAGTTCTTAACAGTTTCATACTTGTAGCTGTCTTTTTTTTGTAAGTTTATGAAAAGTAAATCAATGAACAAATCTGAGTAACAGAGAGTACATTTTGCTAAGAATCTCTAACTCTTCTCTGATGTCTGAGGCATTGTCATTTGATAAAGGTCATGTACCTGACATTTATTTCTTTCTGTTGACTTGTTCCTCAGTCAACCCACTAACCAATATCAGGATCCTGGTCATAAACACAACTTGAAAGTATACTATGTAAATCCCCCAACTGTGGACAACACAGTACTCTCTTCCTTGATGGCAAGTAGTAAGAGATGTGTGTGTGTGTGTGTCTGTGTATGTGTGCATGTGTGCATGTGTGTGTGTAAAAACCAAAAGGAAGAAGGACATAGTCACTAATGTGGGGTATGAACATGAAGGTGAGCATAAACCAGAAAGTATAAGACATCACTAACATTAAAAAAATTTCTATATTTTGGCATTCCTAAATTTGCTGAAATCAAACCTGATTTCCTCATTTGAAGAAGACAAACTAAAGATGAAGACAGCTTCAAGCCCAAAGCAGCTGGCTAGTGTGTGAGGTTCCCTACCATTTAGCCGAAATACCTTGCAGACATCATGAAGCCGAATACAGTTAGCTGCCCATTGAAAACAAATTCCAGGCACACAAGACCTATTGGGAAGTGAGCATTTGGCCCTCTGACAGGCCATTGCCAGGTGGCCCTGACGCTTGCTACACACCTGGATGGAGCAGACGAGCACCACCCTGTGCTCGGACGTTGGGCCAGGTCCATTTGCCATGATCCCAGGAGGAGTCTGGCTCCAGCAGGAGCACACAGAATCTCCCTTCACTTCAGAGTAAAAGCTGCAATATAATTTATTCAGGATGGGCCCAGATTCTTAATTGGACAGGTGTGTGAGAAAACTCTGGCTGTGAGCACAGCGTGTTCTACTATCGAACTTTTCTGTTGACATCCTTTCAGCACTTCCTGTCAGGCTAACCTTAACTCTGTTGGGTCAGCTGCTGGCAGGTGGCAAGGCTGGCCAAGAATGAGAGAAACATGAAGTTGTGAAAAAATCAAAATGAACCCACAGGACTGGTTTTTTCCCCCTATTTTCTCAAGTTTCCAAAGGCCAAAGGAAAAAAAGGAAGCTTTCATCTCTTCGTTCTCTAGGATCTGTTGTACTGAACCACCATCTGTTGACTTTGACTGGTTAACTCTTTCCCAGATGCATCTCTGTCACCTTGAAGACATGTAGGAATGGAGTTAGGAGAGAGAAGGGAGCAGAAGGGAGAAAGTAAGGAAGAGGGGAGAGAGAAAGATTTCCTTTAATTCCTGGAGAGATAGAATCATCGGAGGATTCAGATGAGATTTTTTTGCAGAGGTGGAAATTCAAAGGAGAAAGGTAAGGAAGAGGAGGGGAAGGAAAGAGAAGGGAATGTGCATTTATTCACTTAACATTAGGTATAAGGGACTGTGTTAGGCTTTTGAAAATATCCAACAACCTTCACTCCCATTTCGGAGGGGGGAAAAACCTCTTCAAATACAATATCCTGCACCATTCATTCTCATGCATTCTAGTTCACGAAGGGACTGGTCACCTGGGTTTCATTTTTGCCTCTAGCATTGATATCCATTGTGTGATTTTGAGCATTGGCCATTACTTTCATATATCTAATTTTCCCTAATGGGGAAAATAGATTAGGAATACTACACTAGCCCTCCCCTGAGAATGTACGTAAGAAATACTGCCTCTAAGAAATATCAATGGAATGGGGTCTAGCTGTCTACAGAATGTTATTATTGATGCTCTTTTGGAAGGCACTCATAGTTATCCAGACTGGGAACCAGGCCAAATTGAAACTACACCACTTTTCCTCCAAACAATTAAGTAGTTGCCATTTATCACTCCCCAGAAATAATGTCCACACTGTATGTTAGGTGTGCAGATTAGTCATATGGCTCCCAGGTAATTACAATCAAATGCTTTTGAGCTTAACATGCCCCTGAGAATGTCATGAACTCCCACCAACTCAGCCAGGGCAACAGGGGGCGAAGAGCCCAAATGCTACTCCATGAGTGTGCCATGCTGGCTCACCCCATTTACCTCATGTGTGATGGCTGTTCCAGGAAGAATGACATATTCCTTACCCACAAAAAAGGTTTCAGCCTTCTAGCATGCTGCTGGATCTTCCAGTGATAGAAAAAATTACAGCTCATCTTCCCCCCGGAGGCCACTATCAGCAAAAGAAGTTAGACAAAACTAGCTGGCCTTGTATGGATACAGTGCAAAGCTCAAGCTTCCCAGGTGACTTGCGACTTTGGAGCTAGCCTAAGTGACAAGGCCCAGCAGACTTCAGCTGGTCTCTATGTCCACAACAGGCTGCAAGAGCTCATAATGCATCTAATGAAAAAACTTCCCTTAAAGTTGATCTGTTTTACACACTTTAATTTCAGTTGATGGGCAGATTTAAAAGTGTGGTATTTTTTCCTCACCCCTGCATTTTCCTAAAACAAGGCAACCCAAGTAAAAAAAAATTAAATCTGTACAAATAAATCTCAAGAAAGATATTGGAAATTGTGTTAGGATTTAAATTTACTTGGAGGTGATAAAGTAGCAGGGAGAACCTAGAGGAGGTGAAGCAGGAAAAAAAGTGATTATGGGAAATAAGGAATATGCTTCTCACAGATAAGTTTCATTTTTTTAAGATTTATCTGTTTTAGAGAAAGAGAGAGGAGAGAGAGAGAGCACATGCACAGAAAGGGGAAGGGCAGAGGGCGAGGGAGAAAAGCGGACTCCCCACTGAGCACAGAGACCCACATGGGGCTCTATCCCATGACCCCGAGATCATGACCTGAGCCAAAATGAACTGACTGAGCCACCCAGGCACGCCTCACAGATAAATTTCTAAGGTCATGATGGAAAATACTGGTTGCATAACAATAATGGTACTAATCATAGTTATATATATATCTAACATTTGAGTCCTTATTCTGCCAACAACTTTACATAGATTGTTTCAGGTAATCCTCAAACCATCCTACAATAACTTACTATTTCCATTTTAGAACTGGTGTTAAGAACACTGAAGTTAGAATTACAGAAAACAATTTACATGCTCAAAATGTTTTCTTTTTCCCATTTTATCCCTTTCTAATAATGTATTGTCTAGACGTAGCTTTTAAATGAGGACTCTGGGTTGAGATATGAGCTAAAGATACTGGAAAAATTTAGTTTGGAAAAGAGAAAGTATTGCCTGGAAGATGGGAGATCAGGGGAAACAAGTGCTTGTGTTTTCAGATGCTGGAAGGGACTCTAGAGTTCTTGAACTCAGTGCATCTGCCTCTAGGAAGAGTCTTATCCCAATTCAGAAAAGATGAGAATTGCTTCTCTAGAAAACATAACCCAGAAACAAAGAAAAAACAACTATGGTGTTATGGTGAGCATGGCTCCCCATCCAAATATTCACTCTCTATAATACTGCTCTTATTCTTCCATGATAGTGTGTGTGTGTGTGTCATTAAAATGTCATGATCCACATGTACTAGGGATGATATTGGCAACCTGTGACATGAAATAAGTTTTAGTGTTACTCACCTGACCGAAAAATGCTGAAAGAAGTTAGGCATCTTTTACTTATTCAGAGGAACTTTATACCAAAGCCTCTACAAACTTAAATCATCCAAAATAGGAACCATCAGCTTTTTGTCCTAACATTCCTTTTTTATTCCTGCTTCTTACATTGCTCAGCAAAGCTTCCCTAACTCTCACAGTTGATTTCATCACTTTAGTAATCCGCTAAAAGCACTTTTTTTCGTAACATATTTCATATAAATGATGTTTATATAACTATGTGTTGATATATGTTTTTCTTTTTTTTTTCCAAATAGACCAAACTCTGTGAGAGCAGGAACTACATCTATTTTTGTTCAGCGTTCTATCTCAAGGACCTAACACTATGTATGGCACATAATATATGCTTAAAAAATATCTCTGCAAGGAATGAATGAATGTACATACCTTGTTTCAGTTAATAGATTGATTTTAACATAGTCATACCTAATACATATCAATTGTTCCTCAGTATGCTTGAACATGTGACCAAATCACCAAGACCAATCGACTCCACCTCTTCAACATGTCTAAAACCATACTCTCCTTTACATCTTCTCATGACATCAGCCCGTGTTATATGCAATGTTTCTGCATTTGACGTATTAGAAAAACCTTTAGCTAATCCCCCAGCCTTCAGCTTTTCCAAATTCCAGTCAGTCCTGAACTAGTTACAAGACATGGCACTCATTGGCATAAGCCCTATAACCCTGCCCCACTGGATTCAATCAAGATCATCTCTCTGTTTTTGAGCATAGCAAGTAAATCAAGAAGACCTGAGGGTCACTGGGAATGTCTTCAGTTGAGTCAAACTAACTGACTAAGACCATGTCTTTCTAAATGACTGATGTTGGCTCTTTTTCACATCTGCCTGAATTGGTTTTACAACTTCCCATGGTTTGGCCTGGATACTATTTTCTCACAATATCTCTTTGAGGAATTATATACCTTATTTATCATAATATCTTATTTCAAAGTCTCATTCATTTTTCTTAATTATACCTATATTTGGGAGACATCAAGTTTACTGTTTACTGGGTCTGTAAACCATCTCTCTTGGTTTTTTTTGTTTGTTTGTTTGGTTTTCTGTTTTTAAGTAAACCTCTTAATTTTAGAATAGTTTAGATTTAGAGGAAAATTGAGAAGATAGTACTGAGAGTTTCCATATAACCTGCCCAGTTTCCCTATTATTAACATCTTATGTTAGTATGTTACATTTGTCACAATTAATGAGCAGTTTTTGATCCATTATTATTATTACTTAATCAAGATGATAATACATACCTAATAATACATTATTTTTAACTAGTGTTTATACTTTATCTAGATTTTCTTAGTTTTTACACAATGTCCTCTTTCTGGGCCAGGATCTCATCTAGGATATCCCATTGTATTTAGCAACCGTACCTGCTTAGGCTCCTCTTGGCTATGACGGTTTTATCGACTTTAGTTTTGATGGTCTGGATTAAGGAGTACCGGTTAGGTATTTTGTAGAATGCTTTTCAGTTGGGGTTTGACTGGTATTTCTTCCATGGCTAGACTGGGGTTATGGATTTGGGTAAAAAACACCTCTGAGGCAACTGTGATATTCTTATTACATCAGTATTAAGGGTTTATACTATCAACATGAGTCACACTGTTGATGTTAACCTTGATCACCTGTCTGAGGCAGTGTCTGTGAGATTTATCCAGTATAAAGTTACTCCCTCAACCCTTTCAGACTATACTTTTAGGAAGGAAGAGTGAATGCACAGCCCACACTGAAAAACTAGGAAGTTATGCTCTACCTCTTTGAGGGAGAAGTATCTACATAATTCATTTGGAATTCTTCAGCATGGGAGAATTGTTGTTGGGCCCCCAATTTATTTATTTATTCAATCACTTGTTAATACCAATATAGACTCATGAATATTTACATTATACTTCAGTTTACAATCCAATACTACTTTATTTTATTGCTCAAATTGTCCCATCTTTGATATTTGGGAGCTCTATCAATTGGCTTTTATGTCCTTGTGACATATCCCCATCACTCTGTGTGTGTGTGTGTGTGTGTGTGTTGTGTGTGTTTCTTCTTCATTTTTTGGCACTTCTAGATCCTCCAGGCTCATTTGTATACTTCCTGTACCAGTCCTAGAATCATTCATTACTCCAATGAAGCCTATTTCATTTCTTGGAAAATACTATTAGAAATCAAGATTTTGATTGTAGGTGTTCTTGTTGCTTATTGAGGTGTCATTACTTCTAGAGCCTCTCAGATGACAGAGCAAGGAATACATATGTATAAATACTCACTATTGTGTGTATACATACACGTACATAAATATTTCCATATTTAATGATATTAATCTATACATTGTCACATGGATCATTCTAGCTTCTTTCTTTTCTTATCTCACTCCAATAGTGAGAAACTTGGTTCCCACTTTCCACTGTCTCCTTGTTTAATTTCAGTATATATGTATATAATAGTTTCAGGATTGCTAACCCATACTGACAAGGGAAACAACTTTATTGATCAGAGTACAGTGCTTATGTACAGTTCCTTTGGATTTAAATTTTGAAACTCCATTTATTTCTAAAGTTATTTAGTTTAGCATATACTCTGCCCACCACTGCAATAAGATTGTAATACCATTAGATCATTTGCCATGTCCAGCAGCACATCCTGGGATCCTCTAAACTGTTAAATGGTATTTTAAAATTTGTATACATGAAGGCTCACTCTGTGCTATCAGGTTCTTTGGGTGCTGATAAATGCATATTGTTATGCATCCATCATTACAATGTCATAAAGACTAACTTCTCTACCCTAAAAAAAAAAAAAATCTCCTGTGATTCACTTATTAACCCTCCCACTCCTGAGCCCATGGCAAACACCAATCCATCTACCATCTCTATAATTTTGTCTTTTCCAGAATGCCATATGAATGGAATCATACGGTATGTAGCCTTTTCAGACTGGCTTCTTTTACTCAGCAAAATGTATTTAAGGTTCATCCATGTATTTACATGACTTGCTAGCTCGTATTCTTTTATCGTTGAATAATATTCCATTGTATGGATAGAGTGCTTTCTTTATCCATTGAGCTATTGAAGAACAGCTTGGTTGCTTTTAGGTTTTAGAGATTATAAATAATGCTGCTATAAATATTCACATGCAAGTTTTTGTCAACAGATAAGCTTTCAAATCAGTTGGGTAAATAGCTAGGAGTGTTGCCACTGGATTGTGCGGTAAAACTATGTTTAGTTTTGTAAGAAACTGCCAAACTATCTTCCAAAGTGGCTGTACCACTTTGCATTACCACCAGTAATGATAAGAGTTTATGCTCCTCTGCATTCTTGCCAGCAATTGGATGGATTTTAGCTATTCTCTTAGGTGTGTAGTGATATCTCATGGTTTTAATTTGCATTTCCCTAATGACAAATGATGTGCATCTTTTCATTACTTATTTGGCTTTTGTATGTATTTTTTGTTGAGGTGTCTGTGCACATCTTTTGCCCACATTTTATTTTATTTAAGATTTTATTTACTTTTTGAAAGAGAGAGAGAGAGTGGGGGGAGGGACAGAGGGAGAGAATCTCAAGCAGACTCCATGCTGAATGTGGAGTCTGATGGCGGGGCTCAATCTCACGACCCTGAGATCATGACCTGACCTGATATCAAGAGTCAGATGCCCAACCGACTGAGCCACCCAAGTGCCCTTTTTGCCCAAATTTTCATTGGGATTTTGTTTTCTTATTGTTGAGTTTGAATTTTTGTGTGTATATATTGTGGATATAAGTCTTTAATCAGATCTGTTAGTTTTCTTTTGCTTTCATAACAAATTGCCATAAACTTAGTAGCCTTAGGACAACAAATAGTCATTATCTTATACTTCTGATTGTCAGAAGTCTTATAAGGGTTTTGCTGGGCTAAAATCAAAATGTAAGTAAAGCTATAATCCCTCTTCTAGGCTGTGTGGGAGAATCCATTTCCTTGCTTTTCCAGCTTCTAGAAGTTTGCCACACTCCTAGGTTCATGTCCCCTCTCCTCCATATTCAAGCCAGCAACACACATCTCTATGATCATTCTTTCATAGTCATATCTCCCTGTCCACTAGCAGGAAAGGTTTTCTGTTTTTAAAGACTCCTCTATGATTCGATTGGTCTTACGAGAAAATCCAGGATATTCTCCCCATTTCAAGGTCCTTAACTTAGTCACACCTTCAAAGGCTCATTTTTCTTGTAAGTAACATATTCACTGGTTTCAGAGATTAAGACACTAACCTTCTTTGTAGGGGGGAGGGAGTAGAAGGCGTTATTCTGTCTGCTATATCAGACATTGCAAATATTTTCTTTTTTTTTTATGCAGGTTTTTAAAAATTTTTTTTGTTATGTTAATCACCATACATTACATCATTAGTTTTTGATGTAGTGTTCCATGATTCATTGTTTGTGCATAACATCCAGTGCTCCATGAAGAACGTGCCCTCTTTAATACCCATCACCAGGCTAACCCATCCTCCCACCACCCTCCCCTCTAGAACCCTCAGTTTGTTTTTCAGAGTCCATCATCTCTCATGGTTCATCTCCCCCTCCAATTTCCCCCCCTTCATTCTTCCCCTCCTGCTATCTTCTTCTATTTTTTTCTTAACATATATTGCATTATTTGTTTCAGAGGTACAGATCTGTGATTCAACAGTCTTGCACAATTCACAGTGCTCACCATAGCACATACCCTCCCCAGTGTCTATCACCCAGCAACCCCATCCCTCCCACCCCACCCCCCACTCCAGCAACCCTCAGTTTGTTTCCTGAGATTAAGAATTCCTCATATCAGTGAGGTCATATGATACATGTCTTTCTCTGATTGACTTATTTCGCTCAGCATAACACCCTCCTGTTCCATCCACGTTGCTGCAAATGGCAAGATCTCATTCCTTTTGATGGCTGCATAATATTCCATTGTATATATATACACCACTTCTTCTTTTTTTTTTAAGGTTTTATTCATTTATTTGA
>NC_138379.1:74564319-74634323 GCF_054177405.1 Leptonychotes weddellii
AAAAAAAAAAAAAAAAAAGAACGTTTAAAAAAAAAAAAAGATGCAGCAGCTAGATAGGGAAGAGGAAAATGAGTATTATGGAAGCTCTGGAAATCTTTGTTAAGGTTCACTCACTTTTAAGAAGATATAACAGGGGTGCCTGGGTGGCTCAGTCGGTTAAGCGGCTGCCTTCGGCTCAGGTCATGATCCTGGAGTCCCAGGATCGAGCCCCGCATCGGGCTCCCTGCTTGGCGGGGAGTCTGCTTCTCCCTCTGACCCTCCCCCCTCTCATGTGCTCTCTCTCTCTCTCTCAAATAAATAAATAAAATCTTTAAAAAAAAAAAAAGAAGATATAACAGGAACTAGAAGAGCAAACCATACTTCTAGGCCTGGGAGATTCCTACAGACAGAAATATATTTTTCGCATAGACAAAATTGATTTGATTTTTCATTCTTCCCATTGATTTTCCAGCTTATTCTTCTGAAGCTTGGATCTGAGGGAATCAGAGCATTACTTGTTCTGGGTTAGGGATCAGAGGTAGATTTTCTTTCTAGAGACCATTTTAAGAAGCTTTGTTATAATAGAAACCTCTTCCTCTGTCCCACTTTATATTATCATTCTAAATATTTGCTGTGCCTCCCTGAAAGAGGAGTTATACATTTGTGCCACACTGATATCAGACTAGGTCATATGATTTGTGTTAGCCAACGAAATGTGAGCGGAAATGATGTACCACTTTCAAGCAGAAGTTTAAAAGCCAACTCATGATTCTCCATGTCCTATTCTGACTCCCGATTGACAATGTGCTAGAGAGGGGCTGTCCTTTAGTCTGGACCTCAGATATAGATGGATAAGATCCCTAAGAGACCCCAAAATGGATATGGGGCATGAGAGAGAAACCAACTTTATTGTCTCAAGCCATTGCAATTGTTGGCTTGTTACTGCAGCATAGTTCCCTAAGCTGGCTGGTACAGTCCCCAACACAAGAGTTCTCCTTTGCTGTCCTAAAGAATAGGCCATGGGGATAGACCAAGGTAAAGAGCCTGAGGTTGATATGGAAAAGTCTCTACAGTGTTTCTCAATTATAAGTAGGAGGGTTGCTTTTGACCTTTTGTATCAGACATTTTTTGTTTGTTTGTTTAGCATCCTTGATCCCTAAGGTGATTCCTGTATGAGCACCATGTGCACACCAGATTAGCACACAATCATTAAAAAACAAACAAAAAAACAAAACAAAACAAAAACAAAATCTCTGTTGAGTGGTGGTACTGTACTTGCTTGAGAACCACTAGACAAACTGATGCCTGCAAATAGCAAATTGAGAATGTATGAATGATAAATATCTCATCTAAACATAGAGCCCTGAAGAGCAGGAAAAGAATCCTGTGTTTCTTTGCATCTCCTCCAGTCTTTAACAAATACTGTTGCATGAGCACTACTTCTTAAAACATTTTAATCTCTGTTCTAATTCAAAAAAGGGACCCGGTCTCCTCATCTTCAACCCCCAGGCAATTTATATACAGGAAGCAGAATTTCCTAAACTTCAGGATAAAAAAAAATGTGATAAGTTATGCAGTGGGTACCTTCTAGTTCGGTATATAAGTACACTCTTCCCTGGCAGTTTTATTCTCAAATAAAACTCTCTTTTCCTATTTCTCAGTGTATATATAAATATACATTAAATGGCTATTAGAAAGGTCCAGATTGAGGGAGGTATTTAGTGAACCTGCACCAATAGAAACATTTTACATGATTCCTTTTCCATCCACCCAGACTCGAATGGTAACCTTGGGCAGCTAACAAGGTTCCCCAGGCCTTTGCTCTAAGATCACAGAGAGAACAGGTAGACAGCTATGCATAAAGAGTGTCTAAAGTGTTTCTTTTTCTCTGTGGGGCTCATACCAGAGTCTGTGTATTGTTGCAAGATGAGCTGCTCCCTTCTCTGCTAATTGGATCATGGATTGTAAAAAGTGCCAGGTTTATCCTTAGGTGATGTAAAGCACCGAGGCTCAAAGAAGAAAAAGGAATAATCTGTAGTGAGAGAAAGCTGGTAGGAATACAGGCACAGACATCACTTTCTTCAAATGCTGAGCAGTGGAAGGTGTCATACCTAAGGGATTTAGGTCCTGGATATCAGCATTTCTTATTATGGTTGTTTAGGATCCTCTATCAAAGGATTAGAAAGGACAAGAGAGCCCACAGACCATCAGATAAAGCAAGATCAAACAAGCAGAGAGGGTTAACAGAATTGTATCCCACTTCCCCTTTTGAGCATTCACCTGTTCCAGAAAGGTTCTGTTAAAACACTTGAGGATGGGGTACCTGGGTGGCTCAGTTGGTTAAGCGACTGCCTTCGCCTCATGATCTTGGAGTCCCAGGATCAAGTCCTGCATCGGGCTCCCTGCTCGGCGGGGAGTCTGCTTCTCCCTCTGACCCTCCCCCCCTCATGCTCTCTCTCTCTCATTCTCTCTCTCTCAAATAAATAAATAAAATCTTTAAAAAAAGAACAAAAACAAAAAAACACTTGAGGATGTCTGCATATGACTCAAAGCACTCCTTATGTTAGTCATGCCAGGCTGCTAGTCCTGTAAGTCCACTTGGGTGCATTTCTGATTGTTTCACACAGTAGATTATTTGTCCAATTTAGGTTGTGATTTCTTGAGAAAGAGAATTTTCACTCTACATCAGCAGAGGGATGGGTGATAACTTCATTAATGTAAGCCTTAGTTCTCCAACGAGTTTGTTCAATTTACCCAGGTTGGCAAGGTCTCCTAATTTGGATTTTCTTTTGTCTCCTTCCCTTTACTTAGCACTGTGATGGACCAGTTGTTGACTAAAATGATAGTGCATAATGAATCATTTTCTAACTATTTCTTCCTCTTATCTCTATAATAAGTAATGGCAAAAAAAAAATGCATTTTTTTCCTGAGGTAGCAAGTACACTGAAAGTGGTCGATTTGAAGGTGAATGTCCCCTTCTGTCCTGAACCATACCTGAGCCTTCATGAAAAGTATATTCATAGGAAGGAAACTTGATATATGTTCATGTTCTGAAAGCCTAAGTCATATTTTAAAATATAGATATTTTGGAGCTCCTAAGATATAACTCAAGCAAGAGGTCTCTGCTTCTTTCTTAATTGCAGAATATCTAGATCTCCAGCACCTCTTACAGACAGAAACTGATTATGTGGTATTTCTGTCCTTGAAAGGAGAAGAAATAAGGCAGCTGGTGGGGGGCATTTGCCTTTTACTTTCACCCTGACTTGCTCTTCATTGCCTTTTGTATTTTTTCTGTGTTGACCAGAACCTGATGAATGGCATTTCAGCACGCTCTCTTTATAGGTTATGTCTGGGGTTGATGGTGATTGGTTTATAATTCTCTGAAGGTGCTCTGCAAGTATTCCTTAATTCAGCAGAGACTTCTTCTGGTTAGATTCTTGGGAACAACTGAAGTTCAGGGTCTACTGAACTCTGTATGAATGCACCTCTCAGAAAAGCTGAAACATTTTCCAAATTTTAAAGCATTTATCAGGCTTTTCCAAGTATCATGCTTTGCTTTGAATTCACATTTCCCTGAAGGTGAGCCAAGGATATTTATAGATAAATTCAATACTCTTTGCTGTTCTGGCTCTGGGTCATTCTTGATAGTTACTCTAAAGAATCACTGTCTAAAATAACATGTGAACATAGAAATAACATGGCTTTTGAAGATCTGAATACCCGGATTCATATTTTTGTGTTTTCTTAATATGTAAAATGGGAACAATAAGACCTATCTTGCACAATTATTGTGAGGGTTAAATAATCTCATCTATAGACATTATATGATATTCAAGGAGTGGTAACTTTATTATTTGTCTTAATGCCATCATTTAAAAATATTCAACATGGCTACTGTACTAAACCAGATGAAACTTATGTCATTTTTCTGTAAAACTAAATTCTATTAAAGTCTACCTTAAAGAAAGAGAAAAGCTCAAATAATGATAAAATATGGGTTATTAGAAAAAACTATTTGATAAATATAATAACATTTCTAAGAGGGCAGTGAGGCTACAGCTCCTCAGCTGTGCCATCTCTGTGGAGAGAAATCTCTAGTTTCAGTATCCTTTCAAGTCTTCCTCATCTACATGTCTTTATTTTTCATATAGAGATGACAATACCTGACCAGATACCTCATAAGGTTGTTACAAGGTCAAAATAAGATCTATAGAGAGACATGAAAGTTTTCTGAACAGTTAAAAGCAATGTGCATATAGAAGTGATTCTTCAAAGAATATCTCCTTCACTGGCATCATTAGAGAGTGAGAGCTTCATATCAAGTACATTTCTATAAAAGTCTTCCCCATTATGTGAATTTTTTGTGACTATTTTAATACAAGTGATTCCAAAATGCTTTAAAGCACCTTCCTTTTCTTTCCATGGTCTACAGTAACATTTTCTTTATGATTCATGAACAAGATTATCAATATGAATCTTTCTGCTTTTCTATAAGAGTGATGCTACCAGAAACCATTGAAGTATAGAACATTATTTCCCCTTACACTTAATGACCTCAGATTGCTGAATTTTTGTAATCTTTTTACCTGTTTTTGCTTTTTTTTCCCTGTCATTTTCCCAATCTTCTTAATAATAGGGCACACAAAGAAAATGACAGTATTTTTATTTTTAATTCGATTTCTGATTTCTAATTATTAAATCATATGATTTAATAAGATGAAAAAGGTTTTTTTCATTCATAGTAGATATCATAGGACATCCCGAGGATTTCTAAGTTACTAATTTTTTACCTGTCTCTATTCTCAATATAACAATAGCTAATGCTTCTCAAATACACACCTTACGCTATATTGAATGTTACACACATAAGCTTAGTCTAAGTTAATCCTCACAACTCAGTAAGACAGGCACAATTAATATCCCCATATGGTATATGAAGAAATTGAAGTTTTTGCATGTTTACATATTATGCCCAAGGTCAAATGAAGTGTTTGAGAATTCAAACCAAGTTTATGTGACACCATAGCCCAGCTATTCATCATATATTTTGTGTTGAGAAACATTTATTTTTATAAAGCAGTATAGGCATGAAGTGAAGCCAGTGCTCATACACAGAAAATGCCAGTTATTGCAAAGCAGGGGAGAAGACAAGAAGGTATTGAACACCAAGAGAGCACCCAAAAGGAATAGCCATATTATAGACCACTATCTAGTCTATCTAGACTAGACTCATCAGGAGAAAAATGAAGGCTGAGCCTTAGAGAGGAGGGAAAAATAGGCAAAGATTATTCTATTAACCCCAAAGTTGACATCTCCGAGGCAGCTCAATAAAGAGTAGCCTACTTTCCTACCCTGGTCTGAACAAGTTAAGACAAAAGAGAAGCACACAAAGAATCAAAATATCACCTTTCTTGCTGATAAAAAGTTGTTGTTGTTTTTTTTTATTTTTTAATTTTTTTTGTCTCAGGGCATATATAAAAATGATAGTATTTTTATGAGATTGGATAAACAGATAAGGCTTCTTATGGCTAGTAATGAATGGTACAGTGCACTGGCTGCCATAAAATCTCACTCAGTCACCCTAACTCCCGAGAGGATCACTATCTTGAGATATCTGAAGCTGTTTGCAGAACATCAATTGGGAAACTCCATCATAAAGTCTAAGCTAGAGGATATGCTTTAGTGGCAGGGCCAAAAGGGCTTAATAACCAAGCCCTGGATATGAACAGAGTTACTGTTCCCATGCTGAATTACTGCTTCCTTTGGGCAGCTGATCCCCAAAAGGAAAAAGAGAGGAGCTCCACCAAGTATACCCAAATTATTCTTTCCAGATTCATCTATCAGTTTAATCCATTTCTCTCCCCTCATCGGAGTGAATAAAGGGGTGTATAGAGGCCAGGGTTTAGACTGATTGGATTCCCTCTACAAGGATGGAGCATCAACAGTGATGAAAAAGACATTCTCCTCTGGTATATAAGAGCCATAGGAAGAGTTACACATGCACTATCACAGAGCACCTCTCCACATTGGTTAGAATTTTCTGGTCGGTGAAGGAGGGGAACTAGGGGCTTATTTCTGGGTAGATTCTGGTATGGAATTGTAAGTACTGGTTAGGAAAAGAGATGCTATAAGAAAATCCTTAATGTGTGTGTGTATAGATAGAGATATAGAACTGTGCATCTGTATGTTTCACATCACACATATGTCTATGTGACATGACTCATATCTGTATCTATGACACACATATATACACACGTATCTATATGTGAGAAGGAAAAAGGGGAGAAAAGAGGGAGGGAGAGAGAGAGTATAGGGAGCAACTGGGACTCTTTGACCCATTTTTGCCTTGACAGTGTATTAGTTTTGTTAATTAAATGCAGTGAAATCTTATCTTGCCACTATTATATGAATGCATGTAAATAATCACTTATTAAGAATAATTTAATTATGATAATTGTGATTTGAACAGTGATCACTTTTAAGTGAAAGTCTTTATCACATGCTTGTTTCTGTATAATGATGATGTAAGCAAAACACCTACACATTTTAATTTAGCAGTCTTTTGGAATGAGGAAGAACAAAATTGCTTCCTTTCTGAAAGGGCTTAAATTGTGCACTTCACACTCAAAAGCCAGAAAGTTACTGGGAACAGCTGGCCGTTGATGTTTTAAAGGTAAATGGCATTGTCACAAAAAAGTGAGTCGCTACTGGAGACATCAACCATTCATCCCTTGTACAAAATTATGCCCAGATCCTGAAACTTCATATTCATATTCAGGTTAGCATTTTGCCAATTAGAATAGGCAACTAATCTAATCTGCTCCACCAGACCTGCTAGGGACCAAGCTTTCACTTAAAAACATACTGGCATTTCTAAGACAAGCAAGTATTTTATTGTCTTCTGACTTCATAAGGTCCTTCCTGTCTACTTAGTGATAAGCACACCTTGTCACTTCCCATAATGAAGGGCGAACCAGTGACCCTTTTTCTATTTATCATCTCATCCAATTGTAAGCACAGCAATGTAGAAGACCCACAGATTCTAGGAATCCATAAATCCTTTCCTGTTGACATAGGTGGTCTCTTATTACTTTTTAAACACAACACTCAAATTCTGGGCTGAAGAATGTGGGAAGACTTTCTCTAAAAGGTTATTTCCAGGGGCGCCTGGGTAGCTCAGTCGGTTAAGCATCTGCCTTTGGCTCAGGTCATGATCCCGGAGTCCTGAGATGGAGCCCTGCATGGGGCTCCCTGCTCAGCAGGGGAGTCTGCTTCTCCCTCTCCCACTCCCCCTACTTGTGCTCTCTCTCGCTGTATCTTTCCCTGTCAAATAAATAAATAAAATCTTTAAAAGACTAAAAATAAATAAAAGGTTATTTCCATAGATAAGCACACATAGAGGACTTGGGAAAACCTAGAATTATAATGAACTTGCATGGACCTTGAAAAATCACTGTCCAAATGCTTTGGAGTCCAATGCTTTGTTAAGTACCTGGGTGTTTTCCTTTGGAAAATTCACATTCTTATGCTACTCCTCAAGGTTAGGTAGGTAAGAATCAGAGAAGAGACAAATCAAGAATCATAATGACACAGTCTTCAAGGCATTCCTTACAAAGTCTTCATTTGAAAAACTTCCATAACAGCTTTACTGTTCCTATCGGCATATGGGAAGTACACACATATCTTATGCAATTACATGAAACCAAATACAAAGCTAGTTCGGTGTAATGTTGTTCCAGGAAAATCTTTAGTGAAGCTCAAGAACTCAGGTCATTATCTGATCATTGCAAAGCCAAGTCCACCATGGATCTCTAATGGTTCTATGGTGCTTTTCCAGCCACGTAGATAGAGATTTACAAAAGGATGGAGGATGTTGACATTTCCCTTTCAAGTTTAAGTATTTCCTTGTTTTTACTCCCATTTGTGACTCAAAGTTTAGTTCCCTTTTTAACCACAATGCTAAGGAGCTTCTGGGAAAAGGGGAAACGGTAGAAATAACTGAAATAGAAATCTGTTGATTGAGACAAGATTACTGAGAACTAAAATCTTCACTTCGAACAAATGAGCATCTTGGTGACACAAGCCAGACTTCTGCCAGCAGTTTCTACCCTCCCACTTCACACCCAAAATCTTGGAGAAAAGTCTTAGATTTCTATTCACTAGTGGTTAGAATGTCCCTCAGGGGCTCGTCATTACCATCAGAAAAGAATCTACTTTCAGGTCAACTGTGCAATTATCTCAAGCTGTGTCTACTGAAATGAGTTGAGAGATACATAATAGCAATCAGCTTACTGTTACTATAAAGTACTGGAATTTGTAGAAAATTGTCTTTAAAAATGAATGGAAATTGGCTTAACTTTAAAATCATAGCAATACCTGGGATGCCTGGGTGGCTCAGTCTTTAAGCGTCTGCCTTCGGCTCAGGTCATGTTCCCAGGGTCCTGGGATCGAGCCCCACATCGGGCTCCCTGCTCCACGGGAAGCCTGCTTCTCCCTCTCCCACTCCCCCTACTTGTGCTCTCTCTCTGTCAAATAAATAAATAAAATCTTTAAAAAAATAAAATAAAATTATAGCAATATCATACCGACTCACTTGCATTTCTTTGCTAAAAAAGAAAGCTGGAAGTTTGTACTGTGCACAGTGCCCTAGAAACTCTATCTGCTCCAATCCACTTTACATATGTGACATCCCTGATCTACTTTTCCATTTGCATTCTATGTAGTTGTGATTCTAAACAACTGTAAGAGGTACTTTACTTCCTTGTGAGTCAATAAGTTCACACTGAATATAACATCTATGTGATTTTTAAGAATAGATTTTGTGGAAAAAATTGTGACTCATTGGGTGAGCTGATCCTTTGAGCTTGGAGGAGTTGGAAATAAATCGCATACACTCCTATGGAGGCTAGTCTAGAGTGAAAAGGTACCAAGGATCTGGGATAAACAGAGAAATCCTTGGGTGACAGCATTTACCAGGCATGTTCCATGAAACAAATGATCATGTAAGTTGCAGGTTGTAAGGGCTTCTGGGCACATCAATGTGGGAACTGCTAGATTAAACTAAGTTAAATGAGCTTCTTTAATATACAATGATGAAGATCTTCAGCATGCAAAGGTATATTACATATATACGCAGTATTTCTCAAACCTACTTGGATTTAAGCCCTTTTTCAAAAATGTATTTATCAAAACTAGTGTTCTGCAGAAAATAATTTAGGACGTGCTATAAAAAGATTGTGGGGAAGTGGGGAATCTAAGGAAATAACAATACTAGCTACTATTTGTACAATGCCACACAGTTCATAAAGTACTTTCTCATTATTATCTCTTTCCATCCTCGGGCCAAACAATTTTATAGGGAAAAATAGCTCAAGAATCTTAAGTGCCTTTCTAAAATATATACAGTGATAAAAATGAGGAGATCTGAGTTGGCTCTAGGTCTTCTGATTTTAGTTCAAATATCCTTTTCACTATACTATACGTTCATGAAGACATCATATCTTTTGTTTCTGTTTTTAGCATGAGATAATCCTAAATCATATTTCTCAGTGGTGGGATAACTAGGACTTTCTGTACCCAACACAAGTTCCATGAGTTATACATCCCAGTTTCCATCTCCTTCCTCCCCCATAAATCTTCCCTTTTTATTCCTCCATCTTTGCCAGATGTCCCAGCATCTTATAAATGATGTACTCAGAGGGGGTAATGAAAGAACTTTAATACGAAAAATTTTTACAAATATCAGAAGAGGAATATGGGAAACCAAAGGAGGATAGTTAGTCTCCCAAGGCCAGCAATGCTAGGAGCTCTCTCCACAATGCCTGAAAAGGAAGGAAACAGACCACTGGCAAGAGTAGCTGCCTAGAGAGGGCTTCCCAGCACAAGGAAGAAGCCAAGTTGTTCTGAACAGAATGAAAAGAGGAAACATATGCCCTGATTTCATTGTCCTCCCACTATTTCATCTCCTGATAGCCCCTAAAATTGGCCAAAATCAACAAGAAGCCAGAGGGAAAAAAAATCTTATGGATGAAATCTATAAAAGTCAGCCTCCCAGGTCACAGAGCAGGGCTATGAAGGAGGATGTAACCTGAATCTGAGGGAACAAAAGGAAGACAACCAGCACACCAGGTAAATCAAGGTTGTCAAACTCTACTAACGACGTGAAAAAGGTGGGTCTTAGAGATTTAAGTGCAACCCCTAAGTTAAATGGGGGAGAAAATCCTTAGGAAAAACCTGGGAACCATATCGTTCACTGATTCTACAGATGACAATTCTCTGTGGTGAGTTAAACAACCTCATTCTCATAAAGAAGGGCATCTCAGATTTGGCTTTCCATTGAACTACAAGTAGAAGTAGCAGCCTGCAATGAGGATTATGTCATGCTCACCTGGTTTCCATTACCTACTAGATGGATTTATTCCTACTACAAAAGCGCCACTTGATGTTCACCTGAGCTGTGGGCTTCTGCTTTCTCTGAAGGTCTAGTTACACCTTAGGTGAGATTTACATTATCCTAGCATCACTGCAGATTGAGTCCATTTGCTGCCATTTTCTCCAGATTCTATATTTAAGGTCAGGAAGGGCTTAAATAATTTTATGTTTCTGTATTTTCTACTCCAGTAGAAAGGTTTCAATAACTAGGTTCCTGTCATTGCTCTGTGCCCAAATACAGAAGAGAGAAAGGATAATACAGTGATGTGATCAAATACTACTTCTTACATATTTGAACTCATTTTGCCAGTCTTCCAGAGTTCATAGTTTGTGAGTCTTGGAATTAAAGAAAAACCCCAACGCTAATATAAAAAGGTTATTAGCAGCATATGGATATCTATAAAATTAGTATAATTAATCAAAGAATATTCCCTTAAGATCTCCAGATGTCTAACAAGAAGAAATAACTTCTGAAATGATTGGTTGGTTACTTCAAGTCAGGTGACCCATAAATGTCTTTAAGAGAATTGCTTGCCTCAAGAAACATTTCTGACCATGGTCTCATGCTGACTAAATTCTTGTTTAGATCCTTAATAGAGTGTGGTCCTATTTTCCTAGTTTCACTTAATATGGGCTCCAGCCTGGGACAGTCTATACATCAGGGATATGCTGAATCTTCACCAACACTTCATACAGAAAAAGATCCTTATTTGTTTTCCTCAACAAATGAGTCAAAGAATACCAAGTCTTTACAGTAGTGTTCTCTTCCTTTTGCTATAGTTTTAAAAAAGTACAATGTCTTAAATACCCCAACCAGGCCTCTGAACCCCCAAGAAAAGAAGTTGTCCAACGCTTGCACTCTTCACTATTCTGAAGGCAAAGGATGAAACCCTCTTCAGGCCAGAGCCAAGGATATTCAGGTTACTGATTTTATGACCTTGGTTGCCTGGTTTCCCTTGGCAACCACCAGTTCTTCCAAGGTTACAGTGGATAACAAATTAGAAGCAGCAAAGTAGGGGGTTGTTAGAAGCAGGCTCACTGAAAAGTGACAGGTGTCAGAAAGAGAGGAGACAGAAGGTATACTAACTGGAAATGCCCAGCAGCCTACGGCCAGTAAGGGTTGGCCACATAGCCCTTAGTACCTTGATCACTATATTTGAGCCATACCAATGGCCCTGAGTCATCAAGAAAATATTAACTTATGTCCAGTAAATTCTGTTAAGTAAGAAAATAAGTTTTCAATACATTTTAGAAATATTTCCATCAAAAATGATTATATATGTGTACATATGTAGGGTATGTTTAAATGATTAAGCCTTAGTTACCTGAAAATTCACATTCAAAAAACATTTGGTAACTGAAGCACTGAATATAAAAGTCTTTGATCTATGTAAGGTCATTTCTTCTTAGGGACCAAAGGTGGGTGTGGAGAGTTCCCTTGATTGCTTACTGGCCTGGCTGATGTTAATTCCTTTTGTTCTAAAACAGAGTGTGAATGTGACTGTGTCTTCCCAAATCATGTGAGTGGACATGAACAGGAAGAGTTGGTATATAGAAGGAGGAGTGGACCAAAAAGAAGGTATATCTATTTTCTAAACAGTGGAAATTTTAGAATGTAAGTGATGGAAAGAGAACAGTTACAAAACAACTGATTTAATAATAATTGCTTCCTCTGTTTTTCCATTCTTTCTGCCTACCTTCTGCCTCCTTTGCGCATTTGAATGCCTGGTTTCCTTTCCAAAATTACTACCATTTCCAGAGATAATTTGCTGCTTAAAAACAATGTCACCCTTCTCCTTATCAGTCTGTGTGTGGATAAGGGAACTGGCCTCTCTCTCTCCAACACCACCTCTCTTGCCTTACTTTCACTAATGTGTTTGACTGAAAATTAGAGAGTACAGGGCAGAAGCTGAGGTAACTGTCCTCATAAATTAGGCTCCTGAACCTTCAAATTCTGCAGTAGCTTGAGTAAACAAGAGTGGGGTGGGTGGGGTGTTGGGGGACTAAGTCCAGGGGCAAATCTATGCCTCTATATCAGGGTAGGGGCTGCATCTTGTTAGCTGTACTTTTAATTCTTAACTCAGTACCTTAATCTCTTTAGGAAATTCAGGAAGTAAATCTAAACATTGAAATTGGTTAAGATAATAGTAGTTCTTTAAAATAAAGAATAACAATCAGTGCTTCCAAACAACATTGTATCAGAGATGCTAATCAGTACAGAATAAAAAGACACACAGAGTGATTATGATGGAAGAAACAGAACTATCTTTTTTTCTCAAATGATACGACAATCTAAAAGGAAAACCAAAAATAATCTACAGGTAAATTTATTAAAGTTAATAAAAAGTTTATTAGTGTTGGCTAATAGAAGATCAATGGTCAAAAGTCAAGTTAGAATATGTGACTTATAGAAGGGGAAAAGGAGCCCATTTCTAAAGGGAACGTAAAATACAAATTTCCTAGGGAAAATGATTTTCAGAAGATGTAAAAAACTTTGTGGAAATTATAACAGTGTAAAATTGAAAGACATTAAAGAAGACTAAATAAATGGAGGGAAATATACTGCTCACAATAGAAAATTTAGTTATATTACTTTTCCTTAAAATACAATTTTATTTTCAAAAAATCCCAACAGAAATATTTTCATGGAATTGGACAAGCTTATTATAAAATTAATATATGTGGATAAAGAGCCAAGAATTGCTGAGGCATCTCTGAAATATGAGAACCAGGCAAGAAACTTTCCCCAACAGATATCAAGGGTGAGTTTAAAACTACTGAAATTAAGATAGTGTGGCATTAACAGAAGCTTAGACAAATGGACCAACAAAAGAGAATGGAGAACCTGGAGGAACCATGCACAAATGGAAGTCTGATACATGAGTTGATACTGAGAATGACAAAATGACAGTCTATTTAGTACTTGTGAATTGTATTGTCTTTTTTTTTCATTATGTTCAGTTAGCCACTGTATTGTATTAAGGAGGAAAACATACCTCCCTTCCTCACACCATATAGAAAAATTATCTCCAGTAGGATTAAAACTTCAAATGTGAAAATAAAAGACATGTAATGAGGGAGAAGCACACACATGCCTAATTTTTTTTTAAGATTTTATTTATTTATTTGACAGAGAGAGACACAATGAGAGAGGGAACACAAGCAGGGGGGGTGGGAGAGGGAGAAGCAGGCTTCCAGCTGAGCAGGGAACCCGATGCGGGGCTCGATCCCAGGACCCTGGGATCATGACCTGAGCTGAAGGCCAATGCTTAACGACTGAGCCACCCAGGCGCCCCCACATACATGCTTTAAAAGGAATGATTCATTTATTAAACTGTGTAGTGAGTACAGAAATGTATATTTTCATGTCTTTCCTTAAGTGGTACACTTGTGTGTATGTGTGTATCATATATACATGTGGATGCATATATACACACAGGTATCTATAATTTTTATACATGATGTAATTCATAATGAAATGTAAAAATTTGTATAGATAGAAGTGTTAAACTTTACACATTTAAATTCCTGTATTTTCTCTCCTGAAGACTCTCTTCTACATTGTTTTGTAATACAACTCTGTTTTCCTGGGAAAATTACATATGAGTGTTACAGAGTTTCAACATTTCTACACTTTCCCTAAGTGAAGCTGAAGTTTAGAAGCTTACTTTCTGAGTCCATTCATCCACCCATTCATTCTTTCAGATTGAAACAGGGTGGTAAACTTATATCAAATGACATGACAGTTAAAGAGCCCTGTCCACTTGAGGCTTAAAGACTGGCCTCCTATGCCGGACAGTCTCTAATGGAACTCCATTTCCAAATCCATTTGTCCACTCTTCCTTATCACACATTGTGCCCTGGGATGCTAACTCTTACAAACAGCTTGACCTAAGCTCCCTTACCCTCCAGCTTCTGGCTGGATTTAGCTAATGGGAGGCACTAGGAGAAGATGGGGGTGATTATAGGTGAGAATATTTATTACCCCTCCTGTTCCCTCTCTGACTTGCCAAGGTTTCAGTAGCAACTATTTTCCTACAGGCTCACAACACTTGTTAGATGCCTTTTTGTAGCTCCAACTCTCACTGGGTTTTGACATCACTGGTCCCATCTTTGCCCTTTCAGGATGAAGAGTGCTAACAGCTTTCCGATCTTCCTCTTCCCAGAAGACTGGAAAGGTTCCCTTCTGGATCCTCTCATGCCTTCTCTCTTCAGTTAAACCTTGTGAGTGTGCCAGCAACTTACAACTTGTCATAAGTACTAGAAATAAAAACAGGAAGATGTGTGTCTGGTGCATCTTGAGTACTTCTAATTAGCTTGACCACACCTGTCTCCCATACCCTCAAAACTTCTTATGACACAGAAAATGCCACAGAAGACAGATTCCATGTGGGCCCATGTGGTTCTATCTTCTGAAGTCTCCAGACACATGCCTGGGTCTCTGGCTCTTGCTACTTCCAGGGATCAGTGAAATTCCATAAGGCACACTTTGGGTCCTGGCTTTATGAACTGATGTCAAGGTGTGCTATGACAAAATCTAGTTAGCTGCACTAACTAGATAATTTTTAAGCATTTACCTAGGATTAGGATTCTATTTCTTTATATTCATCATTTTGACCACATTGCCTTCTGTATTTTACCAGTTTTCAATTATTTTGGAATTATACCTGCTATTTGCTAAAAAGGAACTTTAAATAACCAAGATACATGTGGTTTTCTTCTGCTTCCCAAAAGACAAAATTGGTGGAAATACAGTAATCTATATAGATAACACTTGGTTAGTCACACAAATGGAGCTTAGCCTCATTCATGATAATTTGAACATCAGATAATAAAAAAGCCATTTATATTTGGATTTGAACCACACTGTGACGTTATTTTGTGAGTGTACTTTCTTAATTATATTGTAAACTAAACAAAATTTGCATTCTCAGGGTAATTATCAGCTAGGAGGCCTGAGGATGAAGAGTTTTGGATTTATGCTAATGGAAGGGGAAAGAGCAGGCTAAGAATTCCAAAGATAATCAATAAATAAATCCATTGAATAATGGAGAGTTAACTAAATAAGCATAACTCTTTGACCATCCCCACATTTAAATGACCTAGAGTATAAATGTCCTAGCACAGTGCCTGGCACAAAACAACTCAATAAAAATATTGATTTCCTTTTCTTTCTTCGATCACTATAGAAGTTCCTTTTTCTTTTTTCTTTTTTTAACTTATATGAAGGTCATTTCTTATCTTCTTCTCTATTGATTTAAATCCTTGGAGGATAAAGAGATCACAAATACAAAAGAAAAGGTGTTGAAGCCTTGTTCTATGGCACAGCCTAATGTGACAATAAGAATGTTTTCCCCTTCCTATAAGGGTATTGTTAGGAAATGTATGCACTCAAACTAGCATCAAACCTATTTATTTAGCAGATATGGGGTAGATTGCCCCTTTAGTTACTCAGATAGGACATATGGCACCACGACAATGATTATTATAAGCAACCAGGATTAAGATGGACAGTTTGAACATAATACAATATCCCTTAACAAATAGGATTTTAGCACTCTCCAGGTAATTCCCTGCTGTGTGAGATCTTCTGTGTGAAATCTCTTTGTTCAGCTCAGATGGGTCGTTTGTCAAATTCCTTCTCATTATTAAAAATGTATTCAATAGCATTTAATGAGTACATATGGGTTCAGAAATGATCACAAATCAAAATTTCAAAAGTCATATTTTTATCTGCACTCTCCAAGACTATGAATATGTAGCAAGCCCTTAATGTGGACAATTCTTAATGCTCAAACAGGATCTGATCCTTATAATATTCACTGAGTTTTTACAGCCTTCAATTTTCAGGTAAGGAAATTATAAAAACCCAAAGAGATGATGTTGGTGTTTTTATTTTATTTGTTTGACAGAGAAAGAGAGAGAGCACAAGTAGGGGGAGTGGCAGAGGGAGACAGAGAAGCAGGCTCCAAGCAAGGAGCCCGACATGGAGCTCGATCTCAGGACCCTAAGATCATGACCTGAGCCGAAGGTAGACACTAAACTGACTGAGCCACCCAAGTGCCCCGGGAACCTTATTTTGAAGCCCTGCTTCTTGCTTTTGCACACTCAGAACAGTACATCACAAAATCAGGGAGTAGGGAAAATTTCCTCTCCATTCCATGCAGAGAGACCTCCCAGGTGTTACCTAAACTGAGAATATTCCTGTTAATAACGCTTGCTATTTACCATGGTAGAACATTTCACAGGACTAAGAACTATGGCGATCCATCAAAGCCTCTCTTATTTGGGCCAGGTTCTAATCCAACAAGACCTTTAAAATGTGGTTCACAAAAGTACGCAAACTGCGTGGGACTGTGGACACAGCAGCCACCCAAAGCTGGACAGAAACAATGAAGGGAAGTCCACCCAGATTTCAGGCCAAGAACACTCACCTGGGCCTGGCCCACAAAAACCTGCCCCCACAACTTCCCATGCTCTTTCACCCAACTTTCTGAGGTGGGTGAGTGTGGACATTTCAGAAGCCATGAAAGGTGACAGAGCCCTGAGATGGGTAGCAGCCTGGATCCTCAAGCCATTGTTTGAATGAGAGCTACTTGTTTTGAAATTTATGTGAGCAAGAGAAACTTCTACTTGACTGTGTATGTGTGTGGGGGGTGTGTGTCGTAGTCTAGTTCTCAGATCAGCTGTGCTCATGAATATATACATATATACATAATAAGCACTATATATATATGTATATATTCATATAATACTGGGTAAGAGAGGCAGAGACACAGTCTCAACAAAAACCTCACCTCCCACACAGCCACCCACAATCAGGAGGGATCTCACAAGTGCAAAGCTACTCCCTGAAGAGTGAAGGGTCTGTGTTCCACATCAGGCACCCCAACCTTTGGAACCTGCAATGGAGAGACGAGCCCCCAAGATGGCTGGCTTTGAAAACCAATGAGGCTTATGTCCAAGAGACCCAAAGGGCTGTCTGGAATGAAGATATTTCTTTTAAAGGGCTCAAGTACCCTTTCTTTTAAGGTCCCTGATCCCGGGAACCAGCACAAAAGCCGCAGTTTGTAAGTGCCTAGACTGTATGCAGAAGGAGATTCATGTGCTAATCTTCCAAGTGTCCGCCATAGAGGCAGGAGCCTGCTGGGACTCTCTCCAGGAAATGAGACACTGGCAGGTGCCATTTTGTGCTCTCCCTCTACCTTGATGACTCTAGTGGGCATGCCCTGACCCCGTGCTCTCCTGCGGCTCCACTAAAGCATATGAGTGTGCCCCAGTTCTGCACACCCTCGGTGCTTCACTAAAGACGGTAGATGCACACCATACACACAGGAGATGCTCCTTGATCACCTTGTTCTGGTGACCAGGGTTTTGCCTTCCTGGGTCCCATGGGACTAACAATCAGAGACAGTTCTTGGTAGGCTACTACCCTCGGGGCACTACACAGACAGCAGGCTAAGCTACAGACCCAATTTTTCTGTGAAAAAGGCCTATTTACTTGTCCTGGGGCTTGAGCCTAAGAGGAAGACTTCAGGTTTGCCACACATCTAGAGGCTATGTTTCTGTTCTCAGGGAACATTGGCTGGGGGATGCCATCTTTGTGCTCTCCCTCAGCCTCACCTGGGTCCACGAGGACCTCCCAGAAAGGAGCTTATACATTCATACAGAGCCCAATTTTTTATCCAGGAGACATCTCCACACTGCCTGTCCTGGAAGCCAGCAGGATTTACAATTGCAATCCCACAGGACTATATATATTTGCATACCTTAAAAGCTGCTGCCTGAGGATCTGTCTTCCAATCAGCTTGAAACTAGATGCTAACTAAAATCCCTCTCTTTGGAACACTAACAGGTCTTGGAATACCCTTATGGGATCAATTAAGTCAGACTGCTTAGAACATCACAAAGTCTTGAGAGAACCAAGAGCTAGGGCAAGGTTGAAATATATGGTTTATCTGTACAAGACCAATCCTTCAAGACTGAGGGAGGTAGCTGTTTCTAATATATAGAAACAAACACAGAGTCAAGAAAAATGAAGAAACAGAGGAATATGTGCCAAAGGACAACATAAAACCTCAGGAAAAAAATCTCAGGAAAAGGAGGATAAGTAATTTTCCTGATAAAGAGTTTCAAGTAATGGTCATAAAGATGCTGGCTGAGCTGAGGAGAAGAATGGGTGAACACAGTGAGAACCTCAGGAAAGAGAGAGAAAATACAACAAATGGAAGCTACAGAGCAGAAGAATACAACTGAACTAAGAAATAAACCACAAGAGTTCAGCATCAGACTAGATAAAGTGGGGGAAATGGACAGTGATTTAGAAGAAAGCACAGTGACACTCAAACAGAGCAGTGAAAAGAAAACAAAAATTTCTTTTTAAAGTGATGATAGCTTGAGGGACCTATGTGATACCATCAAGCAGAAATCATTTGCATTGTAGGGATCCCAGAAGGAAAAGAGACAGTGAAAAGTGTGGGAGACTTATAATGGTTGAAAACTTCTTAACCTGGGGAAGGAAACAGACAAGTACATCCAGGAAGTCCAGAAAGTTCCAAATAAAATGAATCCAAAGAAAGCTACACCAAGATATGCTATAATTAAAATGTCAAAATTAAAGATAGAGAATCTTAAAAGAAATAAAAGAAAAACAACTTGTTACCCACAAGGGAACCCCTATAAGATTATCAGCAGATTTTTCAGCAGGAACATTGCAGATGGGAAAGGAGAGGCATAATACATTAAAAGTGCTGAAAGAAAGGGAAGAAAAAAAAAAAACAACTTTCAACCAAGAATATTCTACCTGGCAAGGTTATCATTTAGAATTGAAGGATATATAGAGTTCTCCAGATTAGTAAAAGCTAAAGGAGTTCATCACCACTAAACTGGCCTTACAAATAGTTAAAGGAACTTTAAGCTGAAAAGAAAGAGCACTAATTAGTTACAGCAAAAAAATGAAAGTATAAATCTCACTGGTAATAGTAAATATATAGTAAAGGTATGGCTTATACTCATAAAGCTAATATGAAGGTGAAAAGTCAAAAGTAGTATAAATATTCATCCTTTATGATGGCTGAATAATATTCCATTGTGTATCCACCATTTGCATAGACATGGATGGAACTGGAGGGGATTATGTTAAGGGAAGTAAGTCAAGCAGAGAAAGACAATTATCATATGGTTTCACTCATATGTGGAACATAAGGAATAGCACGGAGGACAATAGGGGAAGGGAGGGAAATCCAAAGGGGGAGAAATCAGAGAGGAAGATAAACCATGAGAGACTATGGACACTGAGGAACAATCTGAGGGTTTCAGAGGGGAGGAGGGTGGGGGGGAGGGGTAACAGGGTGATGGGTATTGAGGAAGGCACATGCCGTGATGAGCACTGGGTATTATACTTAACTAATGAATCACTGAACACTACATCAAAAACTAATTATGTACTATACAGTGGCTAACTGAACACAATAATAATAAATAAAAAACCCAAAAGTAGTATAAATAACTATAACTAAAATAATCAGTTAAGGTATACACAAAATAAAAAGTTGTCAAATATGACATGAAAAACACAAACATGGAGGGGTGGGCTAAAAATACAGAATTTTAGAATGTGTTTAATTTTTTAATTTTTATTTTTTTTTAGGGAGAGAGAGTGGGGGGATGGAGGGGTAGAGGGAGAGGAAGAGAGAGAGAAACCCAAGCAGGCTTCACACTGAGCACAGAGCCCCATGCAGGGTTTGCTCTCATGACCCTGAGATCATGACCTGAGCCCAAATCAAGGGCTGACTGAGCCACCCAGGTGCCCCAGAATATGTTTAAACATAAGTTGTTATCAACTTAATATAGACCGTTATATATATGGGATGGTATATGTGCACCTCATGGTAATCACAAAGCAAAAACCTATAGTAGGTAAACAAGAGATAATAAAAAAGGAATCCAAATATAACACTAATACCACAAGGGAAATAGAACAAACAATCCTAAAATTGTATGAAACCACGAAAGATCCCAAATAACCAAAGTAATCCTGAGACAGAAGAACAAATCTAGAGGCATCATGTTGCCTGATTTCAAACTATATACAAAGCTATAGTAATCAAAACAATATGGTTTCAGCATCAAAAAAAGACACATAGATCAATAGAACAGAATAGAGAGCCCAGAAATAAACACATGCATATATGGTCAATTAATTTATAACAAAAAGACAAGAATATACAATGGGGATAGGGCAGTCTCTTTAATAAATCATGTTGGGAAAACTGGACAGCCACATGCAAAAGAATAAAACTAGACTACAATCTTACACCATACACAAAAATTAATTCAGAATGGATTAAAGACTCGAATATAAGACCTGAAACCATAAAACCCTTAGCAGAAAACATAGGCTTCAGTAAGCTCTTAGACATCAACCTTGTTGATAAGTTTTTGGATCTGACTCCAAAAGCAAAGGCAATAAAAGGAAAAATAAACAAATGGGATTACATCGAACTAAAAGGCTTCTGCACAGCAAAGGAAAAGGCAACCTACTGAATGAGAGAATATATTTGCAAATCATATATCCAATAAAAGGTTAATATCCAAAATATAAAAAGAACTCATACAACTCAATAGCAAAACAAAACAAAACAAACAAACAAACAAAAACCCCAATCAATCCAATTAAAAAAATAGACCATCTAAACAGAATTTCTCCAATGATATACAGATGGTTAACAGGTACATGAAAAGATACTCAATACTCCTAATCATCAGGGAAATGCAAATCAAAACCACAATGAGATATCGTCTCACATCTGTCAGAATGGCTAGTATCAAAAGATAAGAAATAAGAAGTGTTGGTGAGAATATGGGGAGAAAAAGGAATCCTAATGCACTGTTGGTGGGAACGCAAACTGGTGCAGCTTTTCTGGAAAACAGTATGGAATTTCCTGAAAAAGTTAAAAATAGAACTACCTTATGATCCAGCAACCACACTACTGGGTATTTACCCCAAAAATACAAAAACACTAACTCAAAGGGATACATGCACCCCTATGTTTATAGCAGCATTATTTACAATAGCCAAGATATGGAAGCATCCCAAATGTCCATTGATTAAGGAATGGATAAAGAAGATGTGGTATAGATATACAATGGAATATTATTTAGCCATGAAAAGAATGAAATCTTGACATTTGCAATAACATGGATAGAGCTAGAGAGTGTAATGCTAAGTGAAATAAGTCAGTCAGAGAAAGACAAATACCATATGATTTTACTCAGATGTGGAATTTAAGAAACAAAACAAATGAGCAAAGTAAAAATAAGAGAAGAGAGAGAGACAAGCCGAGAAACAGATACTTAACTACTGAGAACAAACTGGTGGTTACCAGAGGGGAAGGTTCGGGTGGGGGATGGGTGAAATAGGTGATGGGGATGAAGGAGGGCATTGTGATGAGCACTGGGTGATGTACAGAAGTGTTGAATCACTATATTGTACACCTGAAGCTAATATAACATTGTATAGTAATTATGCTGAAAAAATTTTAAAAAGTTCACTGTCAACAATTTCCCCAAGTCTGGTTACAAAATAATTTTATAAATATGTATATGTTATGGATCATTAATAATTTAAATGACAAATATAAAGTGATTTGAGCCCTAAATTTTAAATCACTATCACTATTCTAAAATATTTTGATCCTATCTGTATCCATATTAATATCACATACCTAGGAACAGGATGAAGATGTCCAGAAGATAAAAACTTCTAGTTATAAGATAAATTAAAGTCCTGGGGATGGCATGTACGACATGATGATGATAGGTTTGTACTGCTACATGATATCTTTGAAAGTTGTTAAGAGAGTAGATCCTAGGAGTTCTTATCCCAAGTAAATTTTTTTCTTTTTCTTTTTTTTTTTAACTATCTATATGAGACGATGTATGTTAACTAAACTTATCGTGGTCATCTTTCACAATATTTGTAAATCAAGTCATTATGCTGTATACCTTAAACTTATACAGTGCTGTATGTCAATTAGTTATATCTCAAAAAAACTAAAAGAAAAGATACATAAATTATATAATTTATGTATATAATATAGAACATAGAATGTAATAGATTGCATATTATGTAACATATATGTGTAATTATACATATATATACATATATATAATATATAACACATACACAGTAAGCTATAACATATGTCATATATATAACCCTAAGTACAGCTACTATGAGAACTAGACTAGAACACACACACACACATAACTCATGTGATAATATTATGTTACACAGATAATCATAAGAGCAGCTGATCTGAAAACTATACCGGGATCAAACTTCTAGAATGACAGTCCAAGATCAGAATGAATCAGCCGTCAAGCCACCTTGATGTCAAGTACTGAGCACCTAACCAGTGCTCTACCATTTCTCAGTGACTAAGGACAGGATTGGCCCCAGATGTCAGGTTGACACTGTCGCCTGCATATGGAGATCAAGTGGCTTTAATAGTGTAGAAAGGAGCATTGTGGGGACAAGGAGTATAGCAGATGCTGACAGCCTTCTTTCAAGTGACTTCTTTGTAATCATTTGCAGGTGGCAACTAAAGGCAGATTCAGCCCAAGGCTCTCAGCTGAGCTACCTCCAGCCCCTGTCAAACTCCGGCAGCACTGCAGGCTACCTCTGGCCCTGCAGACTTTGTCACTAAGACCCTGTTAATCCCAGGTACACGCCGGCTTGTTCAGGCCGTGCTCACCTCTGTGACTGTTCTGTGTTAAACAGCAGGTCAGCTAACTTCATAATCCTTCACTGGATTTTTCTTCCCCAGCTTCCATCTTCAAGAAGATTATAGTCCTGTAATATCTTTCTTCTTCCCTCTATTTACTCCAGGGCTGCGTTAAATGTGATTAGGTGTATCCCGAGCCAGTGCGTCTTGTGTCTGGAGTCACAGACTGCTAAAAGGTAGACCTGAGAGATGCTCTATGGTTTTGCCTTTCTATTTTGCCTTTTTATTTCTCTCCGAAGCCCAAGTGCGTCAGTTAAAACCAATTTCTTTCTTTCTCAGATAGACGCTGCAGCCATTACATTGGGGTTTAAATGGTTTTCACTCTTCTAAAATGGTTAGGATGGCTGTGTTATTGGGTTACCTCAGCTCCCTGTGATCTACATCCTATTGCCAACTAAGGTCACAGAGATTTTGGAAGCAGAGTGATGAAGTCTTGGGGGCGCTGGTTTTATTGAAGTAGCATCAGCCCATTATCGGTGATGAAAAACCTGTGAGTCCTGAGATCTCTCTGGATTCCTGAAGCTCAAGCTGGGATTAGGAGCATAAGTTAGGCTTTTCTTTCCCACTGGAAGTGTGGCTTCTATTCTTAGGTTCACAGCCACAGACACCAGGAGACCGGGGCCGCCAAGGGCCCTTCAGAATGTTCTAGTAAGATCAAGCCTAGCAACCTGAACCTGCTTAGGTATGAGGCTCTTTCTCCTATCCATTAACACAATAGGGAAGAAGATTCTGAGAATTTTTCTACGGAGCTGACCCATCATGTGTCCATCCGGAAATTCAGGGCATTCTCCATAATGTCTAATTCTAACCTTTTTAATTTATTCTTATTTTTTATTCTTATTTTTTATTGAAGTATAGTTGACACTAATTGTTACATTAGTTTCAGGTGTACAACACAGTGATTTGACAACCCTTTACATTATGCCATGTCCCCACAAGTGTAGCTACCACCTGTCACCATACGATGCTCTTACAATCCCAATCCTTCTTTTTAAATCTGCTTTTCTCCCTTCCTTTTCTCCTCTTCACAGTGGAATAGTATTATGGCAATCCCTCCATAACTATGCCCACAGTGGAATAGTATTATGGCAATCCCTCCATAACTATGGAACTATGTTCCAAAGAACATGACTATAAAAGGACAGCACCATATATTTTATACCTAGAAAACCTCATCCTCATAATTTTATGTTTTTTTTCCTTGTGGCACAAATATTGAAGCAAAATTAAGGGCAATTAAAAATCTGAGGTGTGGGTTACATGTTACTGGATTTTGCTGCTCTTTTACGACAGAGAGAACAGAGTAGGTCTTCAGCTCAAGTGTTGCGATGATTTTGAGCCCTGTGCTCAGAGAGAGGAAACAGAAGAGAAAGTAGATATGCAGCAACAAGGAGCAGCCAGCCTGCGAGGAGAGTCACAGAGACGTGGCAAAGATCCCAGAGCCACTTTCGTCTGTCACTGGGCATTTTCACTCAGCCCCTGTTCAACTCACCAGGATGACCTCTGCTCCTGATATCACCACGTGTATGCTTGTGGTTTTGCTTATTTCTTATCTATATCACCTGTCAGCTCTTCATTTCCTTACTCATTTCCTAGTTTGGATTCTGAGACACCTTGCTAATGCCACTTCCCTTCTTAATAAGCTTGAATAGCTCCTCATTGCCTACAAGATGAAATTGCATGTACAATTAACTGCAATACACTAAGCTAATAATAGCTAGCATTTGTTGAGCCCTTTTAAGTGCACAATGCTGAGTGTGTTATATGTATGACACCTAAATACCACAACTACCCTGCAGGGTTGGTGTTATTATTCCCATTGCACAGATGAGGGATCTGAGGCTCCCAAAGGTAAGGGGTTTACTTAGGGTCAAAGGTCTACCCAGTGGTGAAGCCAGGACTTAAACCCAGGTTCTCCTGATTCCAAAGTCATTACCCTCACAATAGGAATGCCAGTTGTGCTCATTCATCAATTCATTCATTTACTTAATTGACATTAATGGTAATTTTACCAACAACTTATTAGGGGAAGACAAATGTAGGAGCAATTAAGTCAGAGACATTAAGGAGGGCTAGTATGTGAAGGACAAATAGAATTGTATTTGTGGGCGTGAGCAGGGGTTAGCATGGCTTTTGGAAGATGGCTTTGCTAGCTCAGTGAACCACAGGAGTAAACAAATAGATATTCAGTCCACAAGGAAGCATTCTGCCATAGCAAATAAGAAAAAGAAACCAAACCCTGTGAGAAATGTTTTCTTTGATTCGGTCCAAACCTACTGACTTTTAGAAAGAAATTGTATGATTCACTATAATTTCCTTTGCAGAATGTTGGCTTGGGGAGGGCAGAACGCATATTTTGTCTTAAAAATCTACAGCCTCCTAAAGAGGTATTTCTTTAGAAGACAGTGAGGCTAGACTCTAGGGAAGGCCATACATTTGGGGAATTATCAAAGCTGTCACCTGCATCTTCCTTTCACTAGACTCTTCTAGTAGGTGAAGCATACTAAACACTGGGGGTGGGCACTGCACGAAGGGAGAAAGGATCCCAATGAGTATTACGTGGGCAAGAGTCTCCTTTGTTATCTGGGAGCCCCTGGCATCATATCAGAGTGGCCAACTTTCACTTGGCATGGCCACTTGGCTTGAGGGGAGGAGGCTAATTCTGTCGTGCTCTGATGTCTATTGCCCCTGAGACATAACCTGCCTCTGAAGGTAGTCATTTCATATGATGGCGAGTGGAGAAATCACTTCCACTTAGCATGCCCGTTTGCAGAGATGGTGACTGACACCTCATTCTAAAACAAACATGTGTGAATGAAACAGCCAGCCAACTCAGACAAAACCTATCTCCCAGCAGCTCTCCCAAACCTCACACAAACAATTGACTCAAACACAAAACACACACACATTATCTTGTCAAATGCTTCTCTTCCTGTCTCAATTTCTCAGGCTGACTGCAATCTTTACTCCTTCCTTTTCTGTGTCTGTTACCATTCTTCTTGGGATTCACAAGAAATATGGTTGTTTTCTTCCCCCCCCTCTCCGAATTCAGATATGTCCAAATATGAAATTACCATGATTTCTCCTCTTGCTCTCCTGAGGCCTCCCCTCCTAACACAAAAATCAAATCATATCTGATGATCTGGGGGCAGTTTATCTGAGTGTGCGGGGTCACTGGCTACATCCCACTCCTCATTTCTGGTCCTATTTCCCATTCCTCCTTTAGTATATCATTGGTGTTCTCTGGTAATTTTCTTTTGTCCCTTTACTGTATTATTTTTAAAACTCAGAAGGTACACAATGATTCCTTAAGAGAGTCTCCTAATGGTTTATTCTACTTCAGAGAAATGGCTCAGGAAATAGACCCACAGTTCTACTTTCTCTCTCAGCTTGCAATGGAACACTTGTTGAGTTTATTGGATCAGGTAGCTTTGAAAGCCTCAAGAGCCCACCTATGACTGTGAGTACCTCTTTATCCTTTTTCACCATGGCTTCACCAATCCAGAAAGTAGACCCTAGCTTTGGCAATCAAAGCTAGTTACAGCTATGCTAGTAAGTGGCAGATAAGAGGTAACCTTTAGCCGTCTCTCTGGTTCTCATTTCTTTAGGGTCCACCATCACTGACTTCATATTTCTGACATGTTTAATAGCTCCTTCAAAGATTTTCATTGTGCAGTTTCTTAATGCAACCATAGTAAATGCAGCCCGAAGAATTGCCTCTCCAAGAGGGATCACAGAAGGCAAAATACCTGGTTCCCAGCTCTCATGCTTTCATATACTCTCTAGGTGACCTCAAACAGGTCCTATATCCTTTCTGGTCTCTGTATCCTCAGCTGGAAAAGAGAATTGTGGGCTCGATGCTCTTCAGCGTCCTCCAAGCTCTAATCTTATGACTGTAGAATCTGGTGGGGTGATGATCACTGTCAACAGTCTCTTGAGTGAGTCTTTTATCCTTCTATGAAAAGGCAAACTAAAGAGAGTCTGAAAACCTGCATATTCTGAGGATCATAAATTCCACAGGCTGGAATCACAGAGGCAACCAGTGCGAGGTGGATAGCAGAAGAAATTTGTGACTTTGAAGGAAAAGCAAGTGATCCACCCATACTGGTCTGCAATCACCCATCCACATCCAGAGACATTATTAATGATCCTATCCCTGCACAGCCCAATGCCTCACCTTCCTCCTCAGTGTCTGTTTATAGAGCAGTGAAGACTTGGAAATTACAGTACCATTTTATTTTGCCCTAGGATCTCCCTGCAACAAAGATGAATAATTTCTACACTCAAAGCAAAACTGGAGGATCTTACTCTTTCCTTTTTTCTCCCCTTCTGTGAAACTCTCCATCCCAGATAAATTTTTCTTCTGCTCTCACTCTTCATCCTTTTCCTACTCTTCATGTCTCAGGTAAGACATTTTGGTCAGGTGGCACTTTCCACTGGCCCCTTCCGTAGCTCTTAATATCTGAGCCATGTGCTCTGCCCCAGATATGTTACTAAAGGGACCTTGAGATAGGAAGGCATGTGGCTTCAGGTACTCGTTCCTGCTAAATTTAACTTCACACTTGCTATCTCAAACAAACCATTTCCCTCCTCTGTGCCTGAGTTTTGCCTCATATGAAGTAAGGATAATAACACCTTCTGGAGCCCACTGGGGTGTTATGAGGATTAATTAAAGTTCTTTGAAAATGACAAGTCCTGGGCATAGTTATTATTAGCTAAGCAAAGTACCTGTTTTAATACCCAGGGTCTCTGGGAAGGTCAGACAAGCTCCCTTAAGGGCAGTCCTCTCTCTCATTTTTCCCATATTACTTTCTGCCAGCCCCAGCAGGCAGAGGACCTGGGGGTGTTTTTTGGAGAATGTGCTTTTTCAATGGGATTAAGCCGCATAAATAATTGAAAAGTGCCAATGTGCCTGAAGAGTGCAGAGCACCTTCTCATTACTGCCCGCCTTCTAAGCCACCTCTGTGGATTCAGAGACTTCAATGGGTTTCTGAGGTAAACACGGCCAGGCAGAGGCCAGTGCTAATTAATTCTGGGCATATACATGCCATTTTGCTCACTCCAGAATATTTTACAATGTGGTATATGAAAAAACAAAGAAGACTGGTTCATTGATTCTCGCTTCAATGACGGAAAACCTGAAGTATAAAGATAGGAACCCATTTCCTTCTGGCCACAGAGGGGGGATCAAAAAAAGGCACAGCCTTGATTCTTAGACTCACAGATTTTTTTTGAGCGGGAGGATTCTACTAGTGTAAAAGATAGCATTTTAAAATTCAGAACTGTCCACCCCTGGCCTGAGCTCTCCTCTTTCAAGTAGTACCAGCTTGGTGATGGGACAGCCCAGGAACTAATGAAAACCTAAGTTTTCAAGTTTCTAGATGTCTCTTGCCTGCCCCAATCTATGCCTTCTCATTATAATGTAAAAAAAAAAAATCCCTATTTGGGGTGTCCACTCTAGTCTCCCTTTTGTAAAACCTAACGTCCTCTCTGTCAGTCTTAGAGCACAATGCTCACAACGTGTCCCAAGTACTCTAGATACATGGAGCAAAACATGCTTTCTCTCTTCCTTGTTCCACACCCTATTCGATCTTACATAAGACACATCAGCCTGATGACTCATATTTAACATCAACTAACACTGTCCCCATCCGTTTCACCTCCTGCTAATGAAGGATTTTTTTTTCTTTATCTCTAACTGGTGGAATTGATTTTTGACCCATACGCAAGACTTCACGTTTATGGATATTCATTTAGCATTCTGGTCCCAGCCTGTTTTTCTCAGCTTGATTAAATCTTTATCAACCCTGACTTTTCCTTGCAATCTATAAGCTAACTCTTTCTCCCAGCGGTGGGAATGTGGATCCCTTTCTTTCCTTTATTACCTTTGCAGATGTCTGGTCTGCAGAGGAAGACAACTCAGGAAAAATAAAAGCAAGGCAGAAGCAAGAAGAATGAGAGCCGATAAGTAAAATAAAATGTAGAAAGGAGAGTGACAGCGGAGAGGAGGAGACTTTAAAATTTCCTAATTTCTTAGCAACACCTTTCTAAAGGTATCAGTGTTGCAAAATAAGGAGAATTCAAAGCTCCCCCGACCACACAACAGGAACTTGGCTAATATGAGATGAAAAGGGCAAATTTCTAATTTTGCTGGCATTTTCTTCCCCTTGTTATGACTTCATTTTCCCTGTGTCATTTTACCTTCGTGTTTCCCATCAGGAAAAGGGAAAGGGCCTTGCTAATTTAGGGCAAAAAGTTTTTTAAGGGATCATTTAGAGGAATCATACCCCCCATCCCCCCATTCCTGGGAGTCTTTACTGATGCAGAAGCTCCTGTATTATTTTCTGGGGATCTGTATTATAGCATCACCTACCATCAAGCTATTAGTTTCCTGTCTATTGAGCTTCCTTTGGCTATTAAAAGTTCACCCCTCTACCCTCTTTTGGAAATGAAGCTACAGGGATTGTCTTTCATTTCTATTTTTATTAAAAAAATTTAATGCATTGCCATTTTACCCTCTCGCCTGCAATGATTGCATAAAGAACCAAACACCAGCCAAGAAGTCTTAAGTAATCCTTAGAGAAATAAGAGAAGTCATAATTGAATAATCTGCAACCAGCAGTAATTATCTGGGTTACAGGCTTTCCTCGGGTACCTTCACGCCAGATGGGGGTAGAAATAGCTCTGTGCTCTGGGAAAAAGGAAGAAGGTCGCCAAGAGAAGACAAAGTAGAAGGTAGAGTATCTTGTAAAAGCCAAAGCTTTAAAAAATTAAAGTTGTAGTAGCACAAAGATTGTTTTTTGAATTGGACAAGTGCGAATCTCTCTCTGAAATCCAGTTGAGGTTAATGGCCTGCGGATGCCTTGGCTTCAGCCTCCCTGCAAATGTAGGAATTAGGTTTGTGTGGCGCTGGCTGGAGGCTCGCGGCAGGTCTCAGAAAGAGGCACGATGCCATTTTTCCCCCTTAAATCAACAATAATAATTCAGCAAGATAATTTGAAATCTATTAGCAATAATAATTGTAAACACTGAAAACAGTGTGGAACATATTAAAATAATTTAAACAAGCAAAGTAAGAGTACCAATCCTCCTCTTGTTTCCTTTTCACTTGACTGTGGTTCAGAGAAAAGGCTCCAGCGATGCATGTTTCCATCAGAATAATATGACAATCAGAGGAGAGAGAAATTAACTGGGCAGACTTCTCTGCTACCCTCACTCCCCACTCTTTCCTCCTTCTTCTCCCATATCCCTAGGGTACATAAATACTGACATTGCCACGAAATACCTCTCAGCTGTTGATTCCTGCTGTCTTAACTTCTAGGTGACACTTTCATTTCCTACTTAGAGACCTAAGGAGCATTCTTTTGACAGGTGCAGCCTGATTAAGAAATCCGCAGCAGGGTGTGGGGAGGTGGGGTGGGAGAGGCCCATCTCCATTCCAGTGTTTGTGAGCCTGGACTCTTGGCTGGGATGCGAGTCCTCATAAAAGTTTATGGGCATGAGGTCCTCACTTTTGCCCCTGAGGATTTTTTTTTCTACCTTAGGGATTTTCAGAAGGCTACTTGACCCCTCAAGGGAGAGATGTAGAGATGGAGGAAGTAAAATGGAAAGGAATAGGATGGGGCACAGAGGACTGCCTATGACGAGGACAACTTATGAAGCCAGGAGACAGTTTTTCTCTTGGATAATGGAAAACTTGTGACTTACCATGCACAGTGTGCTCCTGTGGGTCTCTCCATGGGTGTCTGTGTGTGCAGAAGCATCTGTGTATAAATAAGAGAAGGGTGAGAGAGATAGAGTGTTAACTAGGAAGAACAGGCTCCCTTTTCAGCTGCCATCTTTAAGTGACAACTACGTAAGTGCTTGGCAAGTTCGTACCCACGGTCACCCTCCTCTGAGTTGGCAGAAGACACCCCCTTCTCCATAAGAAACAATATGTTGCCTCTCAGGTCTGATGGCCAGCACAGAATTGTCTTAGTGTACCTAAGAACAAATCCTATGGGCCTTTGTGGTAAAAACAGAACCCAAACCAAAAAACAAATCAAAATAAAATAAAACAACAAAATAAGAAGGAATGAAAAAGTTAAGTATAAAAGTAAGTTCTCCCAGAAGTTTACAGACACTGTTATACACTCCTAAGGATCATTTGCTAATTGATCTGATCTTACCACATAAAAACATGGGCAGGTCTTAACCTTCTTAGATAACATTATCCTGGATACCGAGGAGTTTCCTAAATCAATATGACATTGAAGAAGGCTGGAGTAGAAAAATGTCATAGGACTCTCTGTGATGAGATGTGCAATAACCAGGACACCTCCAAGTAATATCAGGGAGAAGATGGATTCAAGTGACTGTGGTCTTTTGTTCACGGTGATGGGGAAATTGGGATTACTGCTGGTGCACCTCCTTTGTACCCATGAACCAGTGACACCTGAGAAAATTCTAGTCATTCTTACCACATTCTATGGTATGACTATGAATAATAATTCTACAAAAGGAAATCATCATCAACATCTTGAAGACAAGGATCGGAAGGACTTACAGACATCGCCTCAGGAATACACGTAGTCCCAACCTCTTACATCAGAAAGTGCCCAAATTGGGTTATGTTTTGGTACATGGTGCTGGTGTATACATGGTTCCACTCAAATTTTTAAGGCAGTAAATTCAGAATCTCTTTCCTTCCTTCTTTTATTTTTACTGGGAATAACTTCCATCAATGGCAAAATAAATCTGAGAAATGATTAGTTATTATCTTCATGGTCCATTCTTTGACAACTTGTCTTGGCTTTGGTTTTATCACCCCATGATTGGTCATAATGAAGGTTTGTTTATTTCCAATTGACAAAGTTGGAAATTGAGAGCTAGTAATGGTGAGTGTAAGGTCTATACCTACATAAATAAAGCAGGGGAAATGATTTACTACAGAAACCATAATAACAAACTAATTCCCAGGGGCGCCTGGGTGGCTCAGTTGGTTAAGCGACTGCCTTCGGCTCAGGTCATGATCCTGGAGTCCCGGGATTGAGTCCCGCATCAGGCTCCCTGCTGTCAGCGGGGAGTCTGCTTCTCCCTCTGACCCTCCCCCCTCTCATGTACTCGCTCTCTCTCATTCTCTCTCTCTCAAATAAATAAATAAAATCTTTAAAAAAAAAAAAAAACTAATTCCCAAATGTTCTCTTAGGCTCTCTCTTCAGTTCAACACCCTTTTTAGAGAAATCAAACCAAATTCCTCTAGAATAGTATAAATCTGGCAGTGAAATTAGTTGAACTTGAATTTCTTCTTTTGTTGGTAGTAATAGCTATACTTTGGAGTGGGGTCTGATCTGTATCAACCTGTTTTTCAGAAAAACTAAGTCTGTGTGCCATCAAGAAAGGTGAAAAGGAATGTCCATGCTAATAATCTTGCACACTACAGGACTGACCGCATCAGTCATGGTGTCTTACAAGAGACAATGATGAATGTCCCCAATGCCTTTAGAGGAGAAAATCCTTTTGGGAATGGCAGTTCAGGATAATTGAACCTAGAATTTGGAAAAAAGCATACATACACCTTGATGTACAAGAGGATTTGACTGAAATCCAAGACTCAGGACTGGAAAGCTAGACAGCTTGGCATTCCTTCCAAATCTCAAAAACCACTTTTCAGTGGGCCAGTAAAAGGTATTTTCTTTCTCTGAACTTGGGTTCCTCCAGGAAACAGGAAGAATTAAAATCAGTGCTCTGAACCAACAAATCAATCCCATCAGTGGATTCAGTGAATTGTCACCAAATACACAGCTCCCGAAAGACTTCTCTGGGCTGCTATTATTTCAGGAGTTACCAAAGGAATTACTACAAGTTCTTCAACCAGTAAAATCTTAGGTGATTGCTTTAGTAACCATTTAAATATATACCTTAGTAAATATTGCTCCCAATATTATTATTTAAAAAATGTTCCATTTTTTAAATACCCTGCCTATTGTTTTTTTTTTTTAATTGATTTACTCATTATCTCCTCTGAAAAGCTTCCCTCACACCCTCTATTTTCTCAATAGATAACATTTTCACCATTTTCTCTGCATTTTCTTCCATTTGCCATATTGCTTTGTGATTTTATCCATTAATTTGGTCACTTATTCCACAAGTACATATTGAGTACTTACTGTGTACTGATTACTCTTCTAGGCCCCAGGAAATGGCACCATATGAGATAGATAAGGACCCAGAACTCAGGGAGCTTTCATCCTCTGAGAAGGAAGATGGATAAGAAGCATTTCACATGACTTCCTACAGGAATTGAACTTCTCTGGATCTGCTTACACAGTGACTACACATGATAGGTGTGCAATATATGGTGGTCAGGCTGAATTTAATTGGATGTATAATTTTAAGTCACCTGAATCCCCTGCATCCTTGATTTTAAGGCTCTGTCCTAGTCATATACCTGGAAGTCTTCTGTAGATATCTCATCTGTACTCACAGGTCATTTCTGCCTAGGCTGAGACCTGGCATCCTACTCTGCTCTGGTTATTAGTCATGAATCTCGTCTTGAGCACCTATTGCCACTCTGCTCAGAGCCGTTCCCTGGACATTTTGTTTGGCCACGGACCGTGATGCTCTTGTTGCCTACAACGAACAGCTCACTGCTTTCTGGTTGGCAGGAGCTCCTGCTGGTCATGTTGCCACCGAGCCCTGGGCTGTTGATCTCTATGATCTGCTGTTCATATTGGTACCAGCATTTCCTGGGGACTGACACAGAATGATCCTCCTGTGAACCTCAGCTTTCGCTATGGACGTTTGGTGCCCACTGCTCCGAGTGCCCTGGGGCCGCCGGTGGCACTCACTGTTTTACCTTTCAGGCCATGATGGCTCACATTTCTTTTTTCAAGTTTGAAAACAGCTTTCCTTCCTCTGAGCTTCGCCTTCCTAAAGGGACTCTAGTAGGTTCACTTGGGCCCTGAAATGTACACTTTTCACATACACAGCGATTCATTCCCTAAGGCACACATGAAATATGAGAGGAGCTGAGTCCGGGTGGAATTTAACGAAAGCCACCACATTGTTATTTGAAACATTTCACCTTTTTATTCTCCTCTCTGGCTTCCAAGTACATCTATTTTGCCTGATTCATTTCCCCATGATGGATTTTCTCAGAGACCCTGAAATCCCTGGAGGGACCCTCAATTTAACCAAGCATGTACTTGGATCCCAAGTGTGTGCATGAGTCAAGAATGTCCTGGCCAGAAATGTACCAGCTCCCATGTGAATCAATGGATACATAGAGATAATGGACAGGAATGGCATAATAAGTGTCATTTATGCCCACCTGGGAACCCCGCTACACATTTACAAGAGGAGAATAAATTAGGCTTACAAATCGTCTACAAATCATTCACAACATAGATTCTCTAATTATTCTTAGTTTATCCACCCTTTAATTCATCTTATTTTCTCACCATGACATATCTTTGAAATATGTACGATTTGCCTCATTTTTACCTTTGAGGTACTGAGTTTAAGTCATATAAATAAAAGCAGTAGAGAGTTCATACATTCTGACTCAAAAGCCAGTGCTTGCCTTGCTATTCCATTGTGCCAGTGTACATATTTAGCCTGCAACATACATCTTAGAGATTATGATTCCTGCCTCTATCTAAATTAAAGAGATCCAGAAAAGCTAAGTGAGACACCGTTTGACCTTTGTGAGTCTCCTAGGTGGTCCTTAGGTTAGCAAAGCCACCCTTATTTCTGGAGGGAAAAGAAGCCTTAAGAAATAATCCTCTTTCCTTTGTTTACTACATCCACTTCAGGAAGAAACCACAGGGATAAAGCTGATATAACTTACTTACTTTGTGCAACTTCCAACTATTCCTCATACATTAGCTAATCTCTCTCTCTCTTTTTTTAAAAGATTTTATTCATTTATTTGAGAGAGAGAAAGAGAGCACATGAGCAGGGGCAGAGGGAGATGGAAAAGCAGACTCCCTGCTGAGCAGGGAGCCCAACAAGGGGCTCGATCCCTCGACTCCAGGACCATGACCTGAGCTGAAGGCAGATGCTTAACTAACTGAGCCACCCAGGTGCCCACATTAGCTAATCTCCTAAGTGTTCTCTTATCAGAATGTGAATATTCAAAAGAGAGAAGATGGTGATGCCTATATCCGAGTACTAACCCTCTATCAGTTTTGATATGCAAAGGTAATCCACGGAGGATTGAAAATGAAATCTGTCCCAGTTTCTCTGTGCTCTCACTGGGTAAAGTGGATACCAAGGACCAATGAAAGGAAAATGGGAACCATGGAGACAATGGAAGAAAATCTAAGAGTATACTAGTTTAAGGAGATTACCTCAAGATAATCTCAAACTGGGCATGCCATAGGGACATAGATTATGTATTCTTGATCTCATTTGTTGTCACCAAGTAAAGATGGGAAACTACTCAGTTAAGTAAAGTGTCTTTGCATGGCCACTACCTCAGCTTGAAGACACAGCCCCCCGCCCCCCATAGGTGAAGCTGGTAGGGAATATATATATTTTAAAGACTTTATTTATTTATTTGTTTTTGTTTATTTAGAGAGAGAATGCAAGCAGGGGGAGGGGCAGAAGCAGAGGGAGAGAGAGAAACTCAAACAGGCTTCACGCTGAGTGCGGAGCCCAATGCAGAGCCCCATCTCACAACATGACTTAGCCAAAATCAAGAGTTGGACACTTAACCGACCGAGCTACCCAGGTGCCTCCGGTCAGCAATATATTAACACATATTGCATAGTCTGCAGCTGCCTGACTACATAAACACAAATAGAAATACTATATAAATAGAGCCCTAGACTATGACCCCTCTTGCCTAATTAAATAGGCAGGTGGACAAAAAGAAATGGAATGAGAAACACCAGATGTCTCTAATGTGGGCTCTCTGATGTCACCTCTATCAACAGGAAAGGTTGGTTTCTCATTGCTGTCGGACAGGCTACTGCACATCCAGTCTTCCTAGAATGTTCAGTGTGTACTAACCTGAAAAAGATATCATCCTTCTTCATTCTTCCACTATCCCTATCAGTGACCCTCTGGAGAATTCACAGATCTTGATAGGGTGAGTTATGACTATGTCATGGGAAGAGGAATGAGTTTTTTCAAAGCTTTGAAGTCTCAGATCAAATCCACAGGGCTGGATGCCATCTGGTGATTTGATCCATATAGCACCACAGGGAATGAAATGGGGTTTTATTCCTTTAAAAATGGCAGTGTGTTTTTCTCTCATTAAAATGTGTTTTCTTTTCATTTTATTGACAGTTCTGAGTTTGTTTGTTCTCTATGGAAGGGACTTCCAGGGTTGGATGTCCCTTATCATCTAGCTTTATGCTTTTTTGAACTTCATATTAAAATGCTGGCTTGTTTTTTGAATCAAACTACCTACCTCATGCATTAACAAAAAGTGAATCCACAACTATTTGTCAGAGGCCCAAAGGGATATCCTTACAGCACATGCGTTACTCTGGAGGTCTCTGTCACTCCTCCACGTTAGGTTCTAAAGCCAGGAAAGACAGTGTGGACTGAATGCCCACACATGACTTCATAAAAATAAAGAAAAAAAGAAATACTGTGTCTGCAAATTATTTGGATATCAAATTTTATCATTTGAAGGTTCACAGCTGACTTCTTTGGGATAAAACTCAAGCCAACCTTGGAAAATGATCAATCTCTTGCTTTAGGAAAGGCCTTCTAGCTTGAAGGCAGTGGACAGAAGAGGTCCTGCCCTGTCGAGAGGGCCCTCCCTTGCTGTATTTCCTGGGCCTTCCTCATAAGTGCCCATTGTTTGTGATGGGTTTGGTTCACTCTGCAGAGACTGTGTCTCTTCATAACACGACTAAGAAAAGCAAGGTATAGGATGAAGAGTGCGTTGCAAAGGAAACTGGGTCCGTGGAGAACAATCCCCACCAAGCATATATCTGGGCTTTGTGGGTCCTACAATTTACAAAATTTGAAGTAGCCTATTAAAGAAAAGCAATACAAAATTGCAAATACAAAATTAGATACAAGATTTTTATAGGCACCAAAAAAGTGAGTGTTTTTTTGGTTTTGGTTTTGTTTAAGTAATGTCTCTGCCCAATGGGGGGCCTGAACTCATGATTCCAAGATCAAGCGTCCTATGCTCTACCAACTGAGCCAGCCAGGTGCCCCTAAAGTGAGTGGTCTTGATAAACAAATCTCATTAGCTTTATGGTGAATCTGCCTTTAGTGTTTGCCTTAGCTCCTTGCACCCATGCATAAAACTGGTGCTTCTTGACTTGTAATATGAAACATACCACTCAATATGTAATATCTACAGCAACTCCTCAACACATTGTATATGTATAAGGACCTTCAACCTGGGTTAATAAATGATAAAGTGGCTCCTAGGCCATTTAATTGCACGTGACTCAGCAGTCAGAAACCAAAACAAATCTAGCAAAACAAAACAACACTAAAATTACTATGTAGAGCCTAAATGTGATTGCCAAACTTCCAACGCTCTCCATTTCCTGCTGTATAAACTCATATCCTTCAGATATTTTATCTGCCTCATTCTTTCTCCAGTGGAACTTTTTAAATAGCAATCTTCTCTCCAGCAAAATCATCTTCCTTAAAGTCTGATAAGTACATGTTGCTTGTGTCCATACATAATTTCTCACCTTCGCTCATGTTGGAGAATCTCCTCTCTCTCTTTTAACATCTCTCAGTGGTATACTGCAGTGGTTCTCGATGTGTCATCCATAGACACAGGAGTCTCTGAGCCCCTTTCAGAGGTGAGTACTAAAATATCTGCATTTTCCCTGGGCTGACATTTGTACTAATTGTCCAAAAGCTGTGCTAGATAAGACTAGTCACTGACATGCATTTATAAGAAAAGGAAAGAAATGGGAAAAAGTAAGTTGCACATAAGACTGTCTTATTGCTGTTACTAAATAGTGACCTCTGAGTACTCATAGTTTTAATATTCTGTGTTACAAAATGGGATGCCTGTGTAAAACAATTTAGGCTTATCTAGGTGATAGGCTTTGACAAATGGAATGCGGGCAGGCATGAGAGGAGACACACCCAAGTAGAAGCTTTAAGAAACATAATGATAAGCAGAATATGTGAAGGAATAAACTATAAAAGCTATTAGAACTAATAAAGGGGTTCAGGAATGCTGTAGATTATATAAGATCAATATGCAAAGATTGATTGTATTTCTCTATGTTGGCAGTGAAATGAACATTCTGAAAATAAAATTTAGAAAAAAAATATATTTAATACCATCAAAAATAACAAAATATTTGGGTATAAATTTAACAAAAGTGTGACAGTTTTACCCTGAAAGCTACAAAACATTTAAAAACAATAAATAAAAGAAGATATAAATAAATGGAAAGCTATCCTACCTATGGTCATTGATCAAAGACTTCATACTGCTAGGATGTCATTAGTACTCAAATTGATTTACATATTCAACACAATACCTACCAAAGTCCCAGCTGGGCTTTTTTTGTAGAAATTGATGAGCCAATCTTAAAATCCATATGGAAATGCAAGGAACTCAGAATGACCAAAACAATCTAAAAAAAGAAACAAGTTGGAGGATTCTCACTTCATGAATGAAACCAAGTTAGTCATGAAACTAAGAAAGCTTGCTTTCTTACATACAGCTTAACTACATGCACGGCAAAGCAAGCAAGCAAGCAATCAATTGTACTATGTCAGAATTAAAAATTATTATACTAAAAAGAATTCCATCAAGAAAGTGAGTAGACAACCCACACATTAAAAGAAAATATTTGAAAATTATGTATCTAATGAGAGATGTGCATCCAGAATATATAAAGAACTCTTATAACTCATCAAGAAAAGAAACAAAGAACAAAAGAACAAATGGCCCATGCAAAAAATATAAAAAAGGTTTGAATAGATTTCTCCAAGAAATTTAAAAAAATGGTCAATAAACATCTGCAACAATGCTCAAGATCATTAAGCATTAAGGAAATGTAAATCAAAATCATGAGATAACATTTTATACCCACTAGGATGGCTCTAATAAAAAAGACTGACCATGTATGTCAACTATACTTCAATTAAAAAAAAAAAATCTGACCACAAAAAGTGTTCACAAGAATGCAGAGAAATTGGAATGTCATTATACATTATGTGTATATGGAATTATACAACTATGTAATCACTTTAGAAAATAATTTTGTAATTCCTTAAAATGTTAAACAGAGTTACCCGATTACCCAGTAATTCCATCCCTAGGTATACACCCAAGAGAAATGGAAATATATATCTACAATGAAAACTTGTACACAAATTTTTACAGCAGCATTAGTCATAATAATAACAAAGTGGAAATAATCCAAATGTCTATCAATTGATGAATAGTTAAATAAAATGTGATATATGAATATGATAGACTATTATAAAAATAGAATGGAGTACTGATACAACTACAACATGGATGGACCTTGAAACCATGTTAAGTAAAAGAAGCCAGTCACAAAAGACCATATATTATATGATTCCGTTTAGACAAAATGTCCAGAATGATCAAATCTATAGAGACAGAAAGATTAGTGATTATCTGTAGCCCGGGTTGGGGTGAGAAGAACGGACAGTGACTGCTAATGGAGACAGAGTGTCTTTTGAGGAAGATAAAAATGTTCTAAAATTAATTACGGTTGCACAACCCTGAGAATATGCTAAAACACATTGCAATGTACAATTTAAATAGGTAAATTGTATGGTACATGGGTTATATTTCAGTGAAGCTGTTAAAAAAAAGAAATAAAGCAGCACTGTGATGTTCTGACAGACCTCTACCATAAACTCCTGGACATCCTATTCTCCTTTAGCTGCCAATATTTTTCTTGAACACATAACCTCCTTGAGTGTTTATATAGTCTGCCCTGCACTATTTACCATTCAGTCATATATTCATTTAACTTCTACTGAATGTCTATTACATGTTAAGTGATGTGCTACACACTGAGTTGAGAGAAGCAGTACAATAAATAAAAAATTAAATGTTTATACTCCCTAGTCTCATGAAACCTATCATTTATCGGAGAGAAGGGGGCTGTAAATTTTCACAGTCATACTTTTTTTGCCTTCATTCACTGTTTCCCTTTTGGTTTTTCCCAAAGTCACTGACTACCTAATTTATACTAATCTGCACAATGCTTAGCTCAGTACTGAGCACTTTGTAACACTACAGAAAGTGCTTGGAGACTAGCGGAAAGTACCCTAAATGTATCCTGAATGTTATCAATTTATAAAGAAAAGTAGGAAATGCTTCAAATACTTGTGCATTTACTTCAGCTTTGGCAATACTGGAAATCAGGAAAGAGGGAGGCCTCCTTCATCTGGCTCTAGACACATTTCCATGTGGGATGAGCAGAGTCCCTCAGGTGACCTCCATGTTTCACATAGTCACCACCGTCACTGGGGTTCTGATCATCCCACTCTCAGTAAGTATTCTCTAGGGTTCCATTTCCTCAAAGCGATTTGCACCCCATACTAAACAGTAATCAAAAAGTGACCCCGTAAATCTCAGGCTTCCCGCATCATTGTGCGTATCCTGATTCCCTGGGAGGGACTCCTGGGATTTGCCAGCAGCTCTCCATTCAGGCTGTAAAACTGTAAAGATTGGAGCTCAATGAGTTGCATCCTTCGTTGGTGCTGGGATCTCCGGTAGGGTTTCTGGTCACTGAGCCCGATACCTCAGGGGTAGAAATGACGGCACATCTGATCTAATATGCCAGAGAGACGGGGATTAGAGCACCTGAGACATTTGCATTCACTAAGTAGAAAACACAATTAACTTGCAATTTTGCAAGTCTTTTTGAAATTACCATTCTATTTAAATGAGGTAAGCAGAAAGGATGTCTGAACTATTGGGATGGGGTCTGAGTAGAGAAGCACGGGTGGTTATGGAGATGTAATCATACTTCTGGCGTGAAGTCTGAGCACTTAACCAATGCCTATGAAGCCCCAAGGAGGTGGCTGTCCCATTATAACCGTACCCCCCAGAGTTGTTTTATAGTCTGCATAAACCTTTGTTCAGGAAAAGAAGGGAGGGTGTCATTTTTAGTTTGGAAGGGAGATGAAGCTGACAGCTGAGATTCTGCCATCAACCAGATCATCTTTTTAAATAATGGCTTGGAATTTTCCTCCGCAAGTAAAAACTTCTTATCACGAATATTCTTTTTCAGCAAAAACTATAGTGAAATTAGGCTTAAGGTCATGGAACTTATTGGGCAATCCATCTGCAAATAATTATCGAATGCTTCTTAAGTCATAGCCTGGTGCTCGGCCCCTCTGGTATGGGATGCAAACAAATACAAAGCAAATACCTCCGCTCGAGGAGATTTATCACCTCGTAGGAAAGACATGCTATAGTCAAATAAAAGTCACAATCCTAAGAGTTTTAGAGTATTTTAGTTTTCCTGAACATTTTTACATATCTGGTCTCATTTGAACAACAATTACAACAGGACATTTGGTGACCATCAACATTAGACTGGAAACACCAACTGATTAGCTCAAAGTCACTTGTTTAGTAAATGATGGAGTCTAAACTAGAAACAAACCCTTTGCTGTTAGAAGAGATTGTTTTTACTGCAACAATGCTTTCACTTACTTCAAACTAGCCAGGACCGATGACATTCAGGCCAGGATGATGAAGCTCCCGAAATTCCACTGGTTTACCCGCTATTGTCTCGGGTTCCTGTGGTGAACTGACCACACACAAGAATACTCCCAGCAGATGAATGTTCTTGAATTTCCACTTCTTAATTTTTATGTAGGGCTTTGGCCCCCATCCCATGTGATCTTTAGATATGATCTAGGCTGGGTCCTCATGCAACACCAGAAAACTTTTGTTTCTTTGCTTAAAGGCTAGATTTAAAAATCATATAAGCAGCCTGAACGTATCTCTTGTCCCCAGGCTGTGCCTTTATTCCAAACAAGGAGTGAGGAAGATCACACTTCTCCCTGTGGCACAATCTCCCTTGCTGCACGTGAAGAATGGACAGGAAGAAAATGAGAGATCCAAAACATAGCGTGAGAGTCAGAAGGAGAATGTACAGCATTGCTTGTCCCAATGAAAGGTAAGTCCCCTGTTATTTCTTTAGTGCCAGAGTCCATGTCTTCTCTTTCTGCAGAGTTCTTCCTTTTAATATCTGAGTTTTTAACCCAAATAAATCTGCTGGTTTTTTTTTTCTAAAGATTTATTTATTTGAGAGAGAAAGAGAGAGCGAGCATGGGGCGGGGGTTGGAGGGGGGAAGGACAGAAGGAGAGAATCCTGAACTGAGCCACGAGCCTGATGTGGGGCTTGATCCCATCGCCCTGAGATCATGACCTGAGCCAACGTCAAGAGTCCGAAGCTTAACCAGCAGCCAGCCAGGCACCCCATTTTTTGTTTGTTTGTTTGTTTTTTTAAACAAGATCCCTTCTGATTGCATTAGGTAGCAGATTAAACAGGGGCTAATCTATAGATCCTTTCATCCCACTTAATGGATTCTAGCTGCAGAACAAAAGAAGGTGTTACCAGTCAGGTCTGGTGTATGAGCAGCACTCATTCATTCCTATATTTGAGCTGCTGATGCTGGCTCAGGAAAGATGGAGCCAGAAATTAGTGGGTGGACTAGAAGTCTGGACTACCAGGAAAACACAGGTGGTACTATCAAAGGCTAGTTTGTTGTTAGGCAGCAGAAAAGTTAAGGCCAAGGGTTGGATACTGGAAGAATAACCGAGGAATGCCAAGGCCAAAATGGGCAAAATCGGAGGGACAGAGACAGAGAAGGAAAAGGCAGTCTGCTTCAAAAGCTAACAAGGGTTAAAGAAAATACCAAGACCACATTTTTTTTTTTTTTACCAAAACCACATTCTAATTCAGTCACTCATTTTATTTTTTAAAGATTTTATTTATTTATTTCACAGAGCGAGACAGCGAGAGAGGGAACACAAGCAGGGGGAGTGGGAGAGGGAGAAGCAGGCCTCCTGCCGAGCAGGGAGCCCGATGGGCTCCATCCCAGGACCCTGGGATCACGACCTGAGCCGAAGGCAGACGCTTAACGACTGAGCCACCCAGGGGCCCCTAATCCAGTCACTCATTTTAGAAGACAGAGTTGTCTTCCTCCAGCACCTGGCATGTTTTGTATTCCTAGTTTTTGCTTTCTCTTTCTGCTGTCATATATAAGCAGAGACGACCTACCAGGGTGGGTTTTGTTTTAAGCACAGGGATTTAACTGGATTGAAGCTAAGATGTTTAAAGAGAAGGAAGTTTTTTTCTACCTCCCCCATTTAGCCCACCTGATTTTTCCTTTCCGATGCAAGTTTGCAGCTTCTTGAGATAAAAGGGATGTGACCATGCTATCTCTTACGCCCTTAGCTCCCTACTCTGGGAGATGTCTCAAACAATGACAAATGTTATCATGTGGATAATTGAAATATACAAGTACTCCATTTGGCAAAACTACACAGATATTTTACCTTTTCAGGAGAGAGAAAGCCTTTTGATTTGTTACATACACAAGCAAGAGGTTCACCACTTGGCCAGACTCACCTATGTACAGCTATGCATCTATTCAGGGATCAGGAGTTTCTATGGGTGGGCGTGGAATCCATTCTGCCAAGCCTTGACTTACAAATGCAGACTGTACCAGCTTAGGATTTGTCATCTTTACAGATGGGGCAAAAGCGAAAGCATTCAGTAGAAACTGTACTCTGAATTCTGAATTTTCATCTTTCACCGGGCTAGTGATAGTCTCTGGTGACATTTGAAGTAGCCGCCACCTGGTCACAAAGGTAAGCAATCTATATACCTACAACCCTTTGGTACCCATTAACCATTCTGGTTTTTGCTTTCGGTTCAGTATTCAATAAATTACATGAGATAGTCCACACTTTAGTATAAAATAGACTTTGTGTGAAATGATTTTGTCCAACTATAGATTAATATAAGTGTTCTGAGCATGTTTATGGTAGCTAAGCTATGACCTTTGGTAGGTTAGATGTATTAAATGCATTTTTGAATTACAATATTTTCAATTGTGGTGGGTTTATGGGATGCAATCTCATCGTAAGTTGAAGAAGATCTGTAACAGGATGGTTTTGCAAAATTTGCTAGGCATAGTTTTGTTTAATTCCTTTTCATCTTGTGTAGAAATTATCAAGATGTCTTCCTTGACCATACTACTTAGTGTAAGGATTTAGTGTAGGTATTAGGCTAATGATGTTTCCCCTTATTCTTTGCAGTGATCTCGCATGGTCCTGAGACACAATAAAAAGGCTGATAGTGGTTGGAACGCTATGATTTGATAAAACCCAGAGCTCAGATGTAAAATTAAGGTAATCAACACTCAAGGTGCCGATTCTGATGACGGCCAAGCAGAAGAGGAGAGAACAAAATTTTCTAATTACCTTTGGATGAACACATCTCTGAATCTTTTTTTCCTACTTGGCATTAAATGATATTGGCCACTTCCTTTTATGTTCTGGACTTACCATACCTAGCCTATTTTTTTAACTTTACCTTTAAGGATTTGTTTGCAAATGAGTTGTCGAAAAGCAGTTCTCTGGGTTGAGCACAAAGGATCCCATGAGTAAGAAAACCACTGGCTCATTGAAAGCTTCAGGTGAACCAGGTCGAAATCATCAAGAGCACAGCAGGACATGGGCGAGTAGGGGCCAGAAACAACTAATGAGGCACATGGAGGAGGGCCAGATGAGCCTCCTGAGTGAGTGGGGAGAAAAATGGGCTCTAAGGTCATGGAGAAGGAAGAAATGATGGTAAGAGAGGAAAGCCCACTCAGAGATCTTCCTTGGGAAGAAAACTATAGAAACAAGGACAAAAATGTCCTACTGTGGTGTGGTTCAGAAAGTCGGGAGAAGAAAAGAGACTTGTCAAGTCCAGTTATAAAAATGTTAATATCAGGGCAGAACTGATATTGAGACCTAAAGATGCAGAGTGGTTTCCCCAGTGTCCCGTGTCTTGCCAGAAAGTAGATGGAAAGAGTCCATCTCATCATCTGAAATTATTTTATGGAGAATCTGCCTTCCTTTAAAGAAGCCAAACCTTTTTGCTAATTGCTTATGTCTCTCCCTTGTGGTATATATTCTTAATAGTAATGCCTTACAGCAGTATAGAGCTTTACTACTTACAGGACACCTGCCCATACATTATATCACTTATTGCATGAAAGGAGTACTACCCAGACCTCTGAGGAACTATTTAGGACATCACTGCTTCAGTTCCAAGTTCAAGTCCAGAAACCAAGATAAGTCTATTTGAGAACGTGAGGAGACATAGGACTAAAATGCAAAAGGCTTCAATTCCAGAAACTGTGCTTCTGATCCAAAGGTAAGCATGATCTGGATGGTAGATCATTGCATCAGAGTCTTGGGATATTTTTTCCCTTTCACAAATATACCTTGACTTCCCTGTTACACTGACCCTCAAAATAGCAAGGAGGCCCTAGCTAGGAAGCCCCCTGCAATTTGCTGACAAAGGTATTTTTTACAAAGGGTTGTATATTTAAGCCACAATTAACATGTTGATAGTTTGGAGGTCAGGTACCTTCCACCAACATGGAGGGCAGAATAGAGGCATACATTTAAAGTCATTGTTTTGTTATCATCATGCAGCTAAGAGCTTGAGTTTTTAGAATGAGACTGCTTGAATTTAAACCTACCTGTTGTGTGTAATTGGCAAACAAGTTTACCCCTGTCTCTGATTTCTCACTGAAATAAGAGGAAAAATAACATGGCCTCCTCACTGGGTCTTCGAAATGATCAATGTAAAATCATGCAAAACTATTAGTACAGTGCCTGGTGCAAAGTAAGTGCTCTTAACTGCTAGTGATTTTTAATGATCAGTGAAGTTGAACAAATACTTTACCCCCTTTTTTTCATATTGACATGATTTGATGGCGTAGGGTCATGGCTTTTAAAATTTAACAGGCACTGGAATCACTAGGAGGGCCTGTTAAACACTGATGACTAGGTCTCACCCCCAGAATTTGATTCACTGGGTCCAAGGTGGAGCTTGAGATTTTATGTTTCTAACAAGTTCCCAGGTAATGCCGATGATGCCAGTCCAGGGACCTTCCCTCAACCTCCCTCCCCATTAACACTTAAAACAGAATCTCAGGAAACAGACTCTTAACTATAGAGAACACACTGAGGGTTATTGGAGGTGCGGTGGGTGGGTGATGGGGATTAAGGAGGGCACTTGGGATGAGCCCTGGGTGTTGTATATAAGTGATGAATCACTGAATTCTACACCTGAAAATAATGGACTGTGTGTTAACCAGCTGGAATTTAAATAAAGACTTGAAGGGGAAAAATTTTTTAGAAACCCAAACAGAATCTCTGAGGGGTGAGTCTATGGCTTCAGGATTTTTTTTAAAAGCTTCCCTGTGTTTCTGCTATGCAGTCAAAGTTGAAAGCCCCTACAAAGACTATCTTGGTTAATGAAAGAGAAATATTTTATTTGGCTAACCCAAATAATAATAGCATCTTAATGCTACATTTATTAGGTAGAGAAGGAAGGTCAAGAAGACAACTTTAGGATAGAAAAAAAAAAAGCAGCTCTGCAAAATTTACATATTAACAGGGCAACAAAAGTTAGACTTGGGAGTAGGAAGATACATTTATTAATTCTCCTGGGAGTTGTAGGTTGATAAAATGTAATTGTTTGCATTTCTACGAGAGCTTAGGGCAACTTCCTTTTGGAAATTGCACTTTGGGTCCCCATTTTTGCATTTCTGTTGTAGCGTTTGATGAAACCTTAACAGCTAATTTCCATCTACAACTTTACCTTTTCTCCTATCTACACATACAGCTATGTTTTTGGCAGCTGTATTTTTCCTATTTTACTTTGTCCTTTGGATAGAATATTCTTTTTTCTCCAAAAAAAATCTTAATACTATGAGGAAATGGTTATGATAGAATACCACATGTGGGAAAATGTCCCTCAAAAATGTAAGATATTTAAGTGAATATGCAGCTTATTTGTAACTTTATGTTCTATTTTCAAATGAGTATTAGTTTCATAATTAGGAAATAAAATTATTTAGCTGTTAAAAACGAGTCACAGGGTTGATGACTCTTTAAATTAAAAACAAGGAGAAACAGGTAAGAAGACATAATTTATGAACATTCCTTTAGAGTTTAATTCTAAGTACAATTCCATATTTAGTTGCAGTGTTAGGAAAGAGACTTGTGCTTACTGGTTTTACTCAAAATAATGATAAAATTGTTTCTCACTTGCAGGGTTCTGTGTTGGAAAAAGGGAAGGTACATGCAAGATATGTGGGCTTTGTAATTTTGCTACTGTCTCCCCTTGCTGTAGAAATTAGTGTTAGACTTGCAGATTGAAAATAATTTTTATTTTCTTTTGCAGATGGCATTTTTCAGACTCCACAGTTATTTGAATTGGGGTGGTCTCCTTCATAGAAGAGTGTGTAACAGAAGAGGTTAGAGGTCTACGTTGTTGAAGTGCATAGATGCTGGGCTACCCTAGCTCAGAGATTCTCAGTGTATGGTTCCCCATCTAGCAGCAAGGATCAGCAGGGAGCTTGTTAGGAGTACAAGTTCTCAGACCCCATCCCAGACTTCCTGAATCAAACCTTTGGGGAATATGGGCCAGAAATATGATTTTAGCAAAGCACTTCAAGTGGTTCTGGCTGCAGAAATTCTACCCCAGTCTATGCATTTCTGGTGTTTGTTTTGCGGTAATCCACTGGGAACTCCATGGGAAGTACCCTCAAATCATAGTGTCATCCCGAAGCTGGAACTGGCTGGCTCACTTTTACGTAATCCCAGCATTGGCAGCGCCTTTCATGGGGTCCAACTGCTGGCCCTATAACATAGTAACAGCCATAGCTTATTTAGGCCCACATGAGACCAATGCTGGGACACTGCTGGAGTAGCCAGGAGACATCAAGCAAGTGCCCCAGAACAGCACTTGGCCTGGCTGGACAAGCAGCAGAGACAATGGTAGCAGTGGGAGATATGTGCTGATGATGTTAGGTGACCTTGGGACTGTCCTTGAGATCTACTGCCAGGAAGTCCATGAACTTCCACGATGACATTTGGAAAAATTCCACCCCCAGTGATTCTCAAAGTGAGGTTCAAGGATTGTTTACCTCAGACTCTTCTAGAATACTATGGGTTTGAAGAGAGGAATGCATTTTAATATCTGCTGGAGCCCACAGGGATTAGAACCCAGGAATCTGCATTGGCAATAACCTCACCAGATGCAGCCTGTGTTCACTGCGCTAAACTAGCTGAAAGCTCCATCAGGGCAAAGATCATACAGGCATTTGTTATTCCTTATCTTCCCTAAACCTAGCACAGATCCTGGGTATGGTAGTGCTCCTGTGTATTAACTAAATGAATGAATTAATGTAGAATGCACAAAGCAGTAAAGGAACAGATGAATAAAACGATGGATGGATGGATGCATGGATGAATTCAAAGACCAACTAACCTTTGGGCATTTGGCTAAGGCAGAGGATTCTTATATGTTGGAACTATTATTCCAGTTAAAGTCTCTGATCTTAATTAGAATTCTCTCCATTATAGGGACAAGGAGACCTCATGAATGAATATTCATGTGCGGTTATATAAATTATCTATAATGAATTTTAAGCCAAGGCTACTTTTCCTTCTTTCCCACTTGCAACAGATTTATGAACTGCACCCCTTCCCATGCTATTAGCTCTACAAGTGATGGAGGAGGCATAAAATCAGGATGTTCAAACAAATATTAGCCTAATCAAAACATAATTAGAAATGGAAATCCTGGAGAAAAATAAGTGAATCCCAGAGGAAGGTTTAAATGATTATTTGGAGGTTATAGGGTGTTTGGGATTATCCGCTTCACTCCATTTCTGCATTATACAGTGTGTATAAGGGAGAACAGCTCTGTAGTGCTTGGCATGGAATGATTCTGGCTGGAAAATCTGAGAGCACCCCTAAAAGAGGGTCAGGTTTTTGGCAAAATGCAGATAGTCTCTCTTGCGGATTTGCAAAACAGCAGCCCCCCCTCCCCTTTTTCCCCTTCATTGATGAAAACCCTCTCTCCTGGATCAAGCCACTGGCCTATTAAAAAGTATCAAGTGACCTATCTTGTAAAGGACACAGGCAAGACCAGTTTGCCATTTCTGATTTGATCTCCTTGCCTGGGCCTGAGGGGCCTGGGATGAATCTGCTGGTAGAGATGAATGGAAGGCGAGAAGCACACCCAACAGACTTGGCAATGAATGGGCACTGAGTTGTGAGCATCTACTTCCCCAAGCCTCCAGGCACCTTCAAAGGGTAACAAATGATTGAATTAGCCATAGTGCCACCATCCAGCAGGATTAACACAAAAAATACGGTTTTACCATTTATCCGACAGTCACAGTAGGGCCACACATGTGCACACCTGCACATTTTTTTTTCAGTCATACAAAGTTTGAACTCAGTAGTACTAAAAGGCTTATGCAAAAACCAGCCATTCCTTGCCCTGTTCTTTCTATTCCTCCTCCCTAGAAACGGCCTCTTTCAAAGTATTTAACCACTTATTTTGTTCATTATTCTCCATATTTCAACAAATATCTTTACACTGCTGTTTCATTTTTATTCACGTTAGATAGAATCTCTTTACCTCGTTTTATGCTAGTTACCACCAACACATATTCTGCAATCTCTACCAACCTTCCACTAACTAGCATAAATTGTGCTTGAAATAATAACTTTACAAATATAGTTCAATACCGAGCCAAGTGTTCTCTGAACATGTTTTATTTCTTGTACAACTGTTTTCCCCTAGAATTAATATTTGCCTTGTCTTTTTAATTTTTTTAATTTTCTATGTACCTAAGACTATTTTATTTTTCTAAAACCTCTAGTTATTTCCCATACTTGAAAAATAATTTTCTTCCCAAATCTGTGAAAATATTCATTTCTTCATGTTTTTCTGTGAAAAACTCCATTTATCTCCACCCATTTGTTGTCGTCTCAACTGGTTGTGTTCTAGGCTTTGTGCATACTCATGCTGTTGGATTTTCCATTTGCTGGGTTTCTGTGTTTATTCACCTGTTTCCAGGATTCTTATCTGGTTTAGTCCCTTAATTTTTCCACCATCTTCTAAAACCTTAAAGCTGCTTAAAGTGTGGGTCACTGACCAGAAGCATGGGCATCACCCGGGAATCTGTTAGAAATACAGACAGTCCCTGCCTACAACCAAGTGAAGGACGAGCTTCAGTTTGACAAGATCCCAGGTGATTTGCATACATATTAATATTTGAGAATCATGCTCTAAACAGGAATAAATATTTGGGCTGGAGATAGATTTTCTGATTGGAAATACTCTTCCCTAAGAATTACTAACCTTCTAGAATCCCAGATTGCTGAGGAAACACTCATCACTATTCTGAATCCAGTTTCTTGGTGTGATCAATTTTTTCTTTTTTGGCCTCCTAAAACTTTCTTTTCTCCCCCATTGTTCTGAAATTTCAGAATAATATTCTTGTGTGTGTGTGTGTGTGTGTGTGTGTGTGTGTTGCTCTGGACACTCACAGGCATCTGTCAGTTCTGAGAATTTTCTCCTATTATTAGTTTTGGGGTAATTTTCTCTCCTCTGTTCTATTTTTCTTAAATTCCTACTTGGATATTGGATTGTCTGTACTTATCTTTAATTTACCCTTACTTTTGTTATCTTTCTCTTCTTTGAGTTTGTTTTGTTTTCTGGAAGATTTCCTAAATTTTATCTTCCAACATTTTAATGATTAGTTACGTTTAATTTACAACTTCTCTTTCTTATTTGTTTCATTCATTTTACAGCACTCTGTTCTCTCCTTTTTGGGGGGGCACTCAATACCTTCTTTTTGTTCTCAAGTAGTATTAATCATAATTGTTTTGAAGTTTTTTTGTGCTCTGTGTATTATTTCTTTTTTCTCTGAGTTCCTTTTTCCTGTTTGTTTTTTCCTTCATATCTGAGGCATTCTTCAAAAGTCTGAAGTCTGGTAATCCATATTTGTTCATATTAAAGTCTGTTCAAATTAAAGAGCAAAGCCATAAAAAGCTGATATTTCTATGTAGATATGTGTAGGTACTGGATAGTACTTATGAGTTGTCCTCTTCATTAGAGGGTCCTTCAAAATCAGTATATCGAGGGAAATCTTTGTTCTGTGCTGTTCTGTCTGCAGAGAATCTCCTAATATCTTGTATAAGGGAGGAAGATAAGATATATGCCTGAGAGAATTCTGGAAGCAAGATGAGGGGAGGACACTGAGGTCCTCTCTCTTTATTTTTCAATTAATCTCCCTGCTGTGGACCTCACAGAGCACCCATGCGATCTTCTGTGTTGATGGACATAAAGGGTCCTTTCCATTTCAATTTCTTCAGAGAGTAATCAGTCCTGCCTCACAGTGGGGATGGGGTGGAGGGAGAGATATCTGGATGCCCAGTACGTGGGAAGGTGTCTGAGGGGTTTTCCACGTACAGACTTTAAACTAATGAGCCTGTTGTCCACCCAGCCTATCAACCCCATCTGCTGTGGCACTTGGTGTTTTCCAAGGATGAGCAGTCTCAGGATGGAGTGGAGGAAACCTGCTGCTTCTTAACAGTCATCCCATGTCCAGGCACTAAGCTGCACTTTCCTCCATTCTAGACAGTTTGTTCAGATGTCCTGTTCCTAAAAAAGACTCAAAAAGTGTTCTTTCACAACTGTTAGGTTTTCAAATTCTTTGGGGGCATCATTTACTGGGGCTTGCAGAGAAAGAGAAGATAAATGCTTGTGGTTAATCTTCTATGTTTAACCAGACAGCCATGAAATGATCTTATTGCCACTTATTCACACATTTAGCAATATTATTGAATAACACTGATTAAACATAGTGAATTTAAAAAACCTATGAAATCCCACCAAAATGAAAGTGAAGAGTTTTTGTGGGTGTAGGTTTTTATTTGTTTGTTTTAATATAAACCCTCACTTGTAGATAAAATGGGAGCAAACCATTTTAGAATCTGGAAACAAGATAGATAATGTTGGCTCATTTAGTATATAAAGAACACTGAAACCGATGTTGGGGGCAGGGCAAGAATAAGCCAACCCCAATCTTACTTCTACCACAGAACCTCAGAAAGCTTCAAAAATTAGTCATTCCAACCAGGCACCTTGGAAAGGAGAAGTGCAGTTTGGCCTAAAATCAACAATAGTAACTGAAAGTCTATAGTCACTCCAGATTAGGGTCATGAGGTTTAACAAGTAACAGTGTGTATGCCCAGTTAAATTTGATCATTCTATTTTAACTCATAAATTATATAGGAAAAAGCACTGTTTATCTTAAAGTCAGATGTAACTGGGTGTCCTGTAGTATTTCAGATCCCTTCCCCCACCCAGCATGGAGTGGAGACTGCCCTCCTCTTTCAGACAGAAGGTTAGAAACTTACTCCTAGAAGTGATCCAGAAACAATATGGACATTTGACTACCAGACCCAACTGACTATTTACTGAAAAATGGGGATTGACTCAAGTCTCTAGTGGAATGGTGAGTCCGCTCCCCACCACATCCTGTCTCCTTCCCCAACTTGTCAAAAGCCAGGCTTACAAGTCTCTGACAGGACATTACTTTGGGTATATGTTGAGCCCATTATATCAGGAAAGTCCTGTTTCTTGATTAGAGCTTTGGCAATCTAGATTTCTTTCCAAGAAACTGAACTGAGACCTGTACCTGTACTAAGGATGGGGCCCCTCAATTCTCCCAACTACCTAAACCCACACCAGGCAAGAAGCCACCCCTCCCCAGGGCCCACAGACCCTGTAAGCTTTTTGGGAACTCACTCATTAAATATTAGTCATCAGCTAAGACACACCAGATACTTAAGGAACAACTTTCATGTGAAAGACAAAGATCAAAACACAAATATTAAAAAGGGTAATTGGAGGAAAGAAGAGCAATTCAAGGATCAGAAAAAAAAAAAGAAAAACTTTAAAAAATTACAGTCTTCAGAGACAATATTCAACTCACTAATTCCTGGGGATAAGAAGGAAATGAGGTAGAAAAGGAAGACTCAAGAAAACTAAAACTCTTACAAATTAGAAATACGATAGCAGATATAAAACCTTCAACTTGCCACTTTCTAAGGAAATATTCCAGAAAATGAAAAGTAAAATAAGATGAAGCTATGAAAATAGGAGAAATGATAAGTCTCCAATATCTACTAACAGAAGTAGCAGAGAGAAAAGAGAAAACAGAAGAAGAATCTTGCAACATAAATGAATAAGAAAAAATATAAAGTCAAATTCTCATAACTGAAGAACACGAGTTTCTCCATGAATGAGCTCAATATGCACCCAGGATAATGGCTGAAAAAATAAAGGAACCATGCCAAAGCATATTATCACCAAGTTTCAAAAGCAATCTTATTTGTCAACATCAGTATTGGAAGACAGAAGAAAATGTAGTGAGGCTCTCACAGTATGGAGGAAGTATAATTTCCAACCAAGAATTCTCTAGAGATAAACTATGAAATAGGTGTAAGCCCAGACTAAAAACAAGCTTAGATGTGTAAGTACTCACACATTTACTTTCCAAGTATTCTTTTTAAGGAGGCTATGAAAGGAGTGCTTCTGCAAAATGAGGAAACAAATCAAGAACAAGCAAGATCTGATATCCAAGAAATAAATAATTCATTACAGGAGAGAAGTGGAGGGAATTCCCCAATGATGGCTAAGGCAATATGAGGACAACAGGTGTAGAGTCAATCTGGAGAGCACCATTCCACACTGGAGAGGAAGAGGATGAAGAGGAAGAGCACCTGGAGGGGAGTCTCCAAGAAATAAAAATGGACAGAGCAGTAGCTGAAATTTGGGGAGGATATTTTGAGAGGATATTTGAAAGAAAGCTTGTATACAAACAGATATTAGGTCCCTGGAAAATGGAAAGTGGGGGGAGCAAGAGACGTGGGGAGGGAGAGGAGAAGGAGAGGAAGAGTGAGAGAGGGAGTGAGAAGTGAAAGAGGGGAGGAAGAGGGCAGAGGAAAGGGATCAGGGATTGATTCAATTTCAACTCCAAGGAAAAGAAAATGACCAGAAAATAAAATGTAAACCCAAATTGACTAAAGGAAAGTTAAATTCAACATTGCTTGGCTCAGCAATAAATACTTAAATAACTGTATTTTTCAGTAAAAATTACGGCATAACTATATTGGGAGGATGCAAGAAGAGCTTGATATGAGTGTGCATGAGTAAGAGTATATGTGTCTGTGTGAGAATGTGTGTGTTTAGAGAGTTTTAAAAAGCAAAATCCCCATTTTACAAAGCAGAGTGAGTAAAACCCGATCTAAAACTGAAACAGAAATTAGGAGTATTTAGTGGTGACTGGGTGGCTGAGTCGGTTAAGCATCTGCCTCCGGTTCAGGTCATGATCCCAGGACCCAGGGATCCAACCCACATATCTGGCTCCCTGCTCAGAGGGGAGTCAGCTTCTCCCTCTCCCTCTGCTCCTCCCCCCATCACTCATACTCTCTCTCTCAAATAAATAAACAAAATCTTAAAAAAAAAAGAAATTAGGTGTATTTAAATGTTGTTTTGAAATACTTCAGCTCATATTAGAAACAAAAAACCTCTAAGAGTTGAACATGATTTGCATCCGGGATTGGTACTGAGGAGGGGTGGGACAGGGAACTGCTTTTTAAGTTATAAAGCTTTGATAGCTATTTGATTTTTAAATGATGTACTTAAAAATTTATAAAATAATATGTGCATACATACTTGATAAAATAATATATATTATACATATTTTCTCCTCTTGGATTCCTTCCCTTGCCAGAGATTTTGAGCATACCAGTGAGATACACCAGTTTCTTCTTGAAGCTAATTTTTTTGCTGACTTGGCGCAGAACCAAGTAGCCTGCATTGTCTTGTTTTCTAGTTTTTATACATCTTGGTGTAGTTCACCTATAGTTCATCGGTCCACAGAGATATAAATCTATAAACCTCATGTTTCTTTTGTGTCTCTTGCCAACAGACGGAACCATGCTAACCCCTAAAAGGCACTCAGATAACGCCTATTATTGAGTCTGCTGTTCTACTGTTTGGAACAATGATCTACCTGAAACCCAGACAAGGCTAAAATAAAAAGGTAAACATATCAAAGACAGGTTCTAGGAAATCTCCCTTCAATTTGAGAGAGAGGATCCATTGGATCTGATAGTATAGTAATAGCACTCTACAGGTCCATGCTAGGGATCATTTCTCTACAGCTATCTACTGAGTTGGTGACCAACAGCATCCAGACTCTGAAAACCCCATTCTAAGGGCTAGGGCAATGGAGACCATAAATGGGAAGGTCACCTCCATCCCAGTCACGAAGCTAAGGCTAGGTTTCAGATTTCTGGATTCCACTTGAATTTTAAAACAATACAAATAAAATCATTGGGTCTAGAATAATGATGAACATGAAAGGCTATGATTGGCATCTATAAAACTTTCAAGGATGTGAATTAGATCAAAACAAATTTATGTACAAAATACTGGGTTTTTAGAGCTGTGAGGAATCCACTGATGCTTGGAAGAGCTAAGTTAAAACAATTTAAACAAAATGCCATGTTACACAGCAGGAAATAAAGTTTATGGAACTCATTACTTTAAAAAGTGAAACAGGAATTATAGTTCCTAAGGAGGTTTAAATAAATTCATACATGACTGATCTGTAATGGGTTATTCATGAAAATTAGATTATATTTTCAAGCTAAACATTGGAGGATAACGCTAAAGAAAAACGGTAACAACAAAAGTAACAATAAAATAATAATACTACTTATTGGATGCAGTGAACCACTCTAGGTACTTTATAATAGATTATCTTATTTAATTCTATAGCAACTAGCAAGCTATTATTCCCCGTATTTTACAAATGAGCAAAAGGAATCTCTAATCAGTTCATGATGGGTATTTGATTTTGATCAGTCCAAGGATATATGTTCTGGGATAAGGTAAGCTCCTATGATTGTTGGTCCTGAATGGAAAGGGCCATTTTTCAAGGGCAAATGAGTCAACAATATCCCTACTCTCCAAGGACTTATAAGGTGAAATCTGGTAAAGGAAGAGTAAAAATCAAAAGTGAACAGTGCAGCCTGAGGAGTGTGTGTGTATAGGATGAATACATGTCCCGGTTTGCCTGGGACAGCCCCAGAGTAACTATTATGACAACTCTCTGTCACTCTGGCTGAGGAATAAGGAAGAACTGTAATATTTGGGTACTGAGTAAATAAATATACTTCAAGTTTATCCCTTAAGTAATTACATAATATAAACGTGAGAATATTAAAAAATATTGTATGTTTATATTAAAACATATCCTCAACAAGGCAAAATTTCTCAAAATATGAGTCTCGGGATTCTTACCACATCACCATCTCCAGTGCTAATTCAACCTCACAATCTTTGACCCTTCCCCATTGCATATTTTTATCTTCCTCCCACAGTAAAAATCCTGGATTCCAACAATATTAACACAATTATGCATTTGTTCAATTCTGTGATTTGTTCAACACATCAAATAATTTCTAGAATTGTTACATCCATACCACTAAAAAAAAAGACCCCTAATCTATTACAAAGAATTCAAGATCTGTTTGCACCCCTTTTCTCCCCTACCCTAAGTCAAAGTTTCATGTTAAAAAATTATTTGGTTTAGCACTTTCCCCCCCACCTTTCAGTGTGGTTATGTTATTTATGTGAAACTTAGTAAGTTTTATTTGTATATTGGCATTTAGACTTAGATATTTCTTTTTTTAAACTCCCATCTTGGTTTAATTTGTTTGACTATGTAGATAACATTAATGTGCTTCTAAAAGTCAAAACTGTTCAAAAATTATATTCAGAAAAATGGCATGCTCTCTTCTTTCTTCCACTCTGTATGGCTCCCTCCTACTCCCCCCTTACCTCCCTGCCACCACTTACTCTACTTGTGGATAACCAATTTTACTGCTTTCTGTGTTTGCTATGTTTCTTTATGCAAAAATAAGCACTTTGCTTTTTTTTCCTTAACATATATCCTAAGTATAACATTCCATCATTTCATGGAGATCTTTCTTTTTTTTTTTTTTTTAAGATTTTATTTATTTATTTGACAGAGAGATAGAGAGAGCACAAGTAGGCAAAGAAGCACGCAGATGGAGAGGGAGAAGCAGGCTCCCCGCAGAGCAGGGAGCCCGATGCGGGACTCGATCCCAGGATCCTGGGATCATGACCTGAGCCGAAGGCAGCCGCTTAACCGACTGAGCCACCCAGGCGCCCTCTCATTCTTTTTTAAAGCTGCATGATACACCACCGTGTATAAGCCAAAGGTTATTCTATCAATTTCCTATGTTTGAGCACATCGATAGTTTCCGATTATTTTGCAGTTACAAATAACACTGCAATGGATAATATCAGATACGTATATTTTTGTATGGTTAAATGCATACTTTGTGGTAACTTCCTAGAAGTGGAATTTTTAGTTCAAAAGTTAAATGCATTTGTGGGTTGGTGAGATATAGACAAATCTAGCCATGTGCCAGTTACACATGTTTTAATTACAGAGACTTTATAATATATCCCGTTCATCTCTTAGGGCTACTTCTTCACAGCTCCTCTTTTCCTGTATTTCCTTAGGTTTTTTTTTTTTTTTTCCGTATTTCTCTTTTTCATATAGACTCTCGTATTGACTGACTAGCTCCACAAAAGCTCTTTAAAATTAAGATCATATTGTCTAGAAAGAAATGACATCTTAATGATGCCAAGTCATGCAAACCAAGAAGAGATGTCTGTCCATTTACCCAAATCTACTTTTGTGTTGTTCAGGAGCATCTAACAGTCTTCTGCAGATATGTTTTGATAAATTTTGTCTTACTGATTATTCCTAAGTATGTCATCTTTATATTTTCGTTATTGTAAATAACAACTTCTCTTCCATTATATTGTCTAACTAATTATTATTTGTATATGTGAAACCTATTAATTTTTGAAGGTTTATTTTATATCTTGCTGCAATGCTAATAGGGACATAAAAACAAACATGCACACAATTGCACAGCATTCACAAAGGTCTATTTCATTATTGGGGGGTAACATATTTAACAGTTAAATACATTTAAGTAACATATAGGGGACTGCATGACTGCAGCTTTGGCAGCTAGATTAGATCACCAATTCACCTAGAACCCAGCTAACGAGTAACTGTCTAAATACTTGAAGTACAGTTAGATCAAACTTTGTTCTGATCACCTTCTTGGTCAAGCTGGAAATATACAAAGGTGAAATCTTCTGATATCCCTTCCCAGAGGTTTCTTTGAGCTAGATTAGGCCTCTAGCCATAGAACAAGCCCAAGTTTGGGGTCTCCAGCATGAATGCTCTTCCCAGCTACCAGAGCAGAGAGTATAAACTTGACCCCAGACCTCAGAGTCTGAGCCCACTCCAATTAAACTAGAGTTGTTGACTTTTGCAGAAATGGAAGCAGTAGGATCCAACTGGTACTTGGCTGTAATGCCAAAGCAAGTGTAGCTGGTACCTGATGTCCAAGCAAGGTTTCCTGAAGTGTCAAGATCTTCACATACTTTCTGCTAATTGATCCTCCAAATTCTGTCCCATCATTAACATTAGTGTGAAGCTGGAAGTCCCCAGTCCTGCAGCCCATTGCAGAGTTATTTCTTGTCACCTTTGATTTGGCACTGTCAAAAGGTCTTCTGATCCCCAGCAAGCCAGCCCTCATAACCAAAGATAGCTAACCAAACAAAATCAAAGTCAACATCACAACCAAGGTTTATTAGCTCCCTCTTGTAAGAAGACTTGATTTTTTTTTTTTTTATTTTTATTTTTTTAAAAGATTTTATTTATTTATTTGAGACAGAGAGAATGAGATACAGAGAGCATGAGAGGGAGGAGGGTCAGAGGGAGAAGCAGACTCCCTGCCGAGCAGGGAGCCTGATGCGGGACTCGATCCCGGGACTCCAGGATCATGACCTGAGCCGAAGGCAGTCGCCCAACCAACTGAGCCACCCAGGCGCCCCAAGAAGACTTGATTTTACCACTTGCTCGTGTTGGGTGAAAAGGGTATTAAATACTAGCTTCAAACTTTGATAAATCTGGTCTTCAATTGCAATTTCTGTTCCCAGAGAGTTAACCGTGTTCCATTTTTCTGTGAAAGTCAGACCAGACCCACACCATTTATATTTGGTTTCCACTGTTCCACGAACTTTACGAGTGTCTGTATTAGATGAACCAGATGTTGAGAATTCCACACCACTGCATGACTTTGTTTTCACATCCGGTTTCACCAACCCAAAACCAAATCCTCTGCTGGAAATATCTCTGGCAGCTTTCCAAGGTCAGCATACGATGGAGGATACGCATTGGCCACGTGGGGCTCTGTCCATAGGTGGCCATGGGAAGGCAAGGCCAGGGGAAGAGGTGATCCGGTGGTCTCCTGAGAGGGGCAGCCACCACTCTGTTTACTGCTGAGTCCCCTCAGCTCGGTCAGGGGCTCAGGGGCTCAGGGTTGGGCTGCAGCTTCCACAGCTGGAGGGTGAAGGAAAATGTCTTTTTTCTTCATCACTGCCTTTTTGTTCTTGTTAGATATTACTTGTGTACCATTTTAATTCCCTTCTTGTTTCTTATATTTATTTTCTTAAGGGTTGCCCTGGGTATCCCATATATTCTGTTATGTACTATTTTCACAATCACTAATTTTTCTTCAATTCTCTTATTTTGCTCTGCAGCTTTTCTTTCACTCAAAAGTTTGATAAAAAATGTTTATTTTTTTGTTGTTGTTTTCAAAGTGGACATCCTTTTATTTCAAAATTTTCTAATTAATGCATTTTGTGTTTGGCTTGCATTCTAATAAAAATATTTTTCCTAATATCTCTAATTTATCAAACTTATGGTGGTTTTGTTTGTGATCCTACATATGATCAACTTTCTTATGAACAATCCATATATATTTGGAAAGAAGGCATATTCTCCCCCATCGGGGTGATATATATATATAGATCGATCTATCTATCTATCTACCTATCTATCTATCTATCTATGGTCTATCTTATTGATATTTTATTATGTTCTTTAGATCTTCTAATCATTATTTTTTCACTGATATCATTTGAGAGTGATGTATCCTATTACTGTTTTTTTTAGTCTATTTATCCTTGCAATTTCTTTATTTATTTTGTGTTTTATATAGGTTATTTCTCTATTATTTGGTGCAGACATAATTATAACTGTCAAATATTTATTGTGAGCTGTAGCTTTCAGCATTACAACATATATATATACACACACACACACATATATATATACATGTGTATATATATATATGTGTGTGTGTGTATATATATATATATGTTTTCTTCAATACTTTTGCCTGAATTCAATATTCAATTCTGTTTGATATCAAGATTGTAATTTCTGCTTTCATTTTTGTTTTCCTTTGCCTAGTACAGATTTGCCACATGTTTCTTTTTAGCTTTCCAAATATTTACATTTTAGGTATATTTCCTGTATACAGAATAATTGGGTTTTGTGTCATTAGCCAACTTGAAAATCTACTTTACTTAAGTAGGTAACTTAGTCTGTTTAGGCTATTATAATGGAATACCATAGACCGGGTGGCTTATAAACAACATAAATTTATTTCTCACAGTTGTTGCAGAGACTGGGAAGTCTGAGATCAAGGCCCTGGAAGATAGAGTGTCTGGTGAGGGCCCATTACCTAGTTCATAGACATCTGTCTCCTTATGGAGGGAGCTCTCTGGGGACTCTTTTATAAGGACATGAATCCCATTCATGAGGGTTCCACCCTCATGACTTAGTCACCTCCCAATGTATCTTATACCATCCAAATACCATCACATTGGAAATTAGATTTCAACATATAAGGTTTTCTTTTGGGGGGGGGGCATAAATGTTCAGTTTATAGCAGTAGGTGAATTAAAACCTTTTACCCTTATCATAGGTTTGTTATGTTTGACCTCAAAACTACCATATAATTTATGTTATGGGGACATCTGGATGGCTCAGTCCATTAAGCATCTGTCTTCAGCTCAGGTCATGATCCCAGGGTCCTGGGATCAAGTCCCACATGGGGCTCCTTGCTTGAAGGGGAGCCTGCTTCTCCCTCGGCCTGCCGCTCCCCTTGGTTGTGCGCACTCTCTCTCTCTCTCTGACAAATAAATAAATAAAATCTTTAAAAAAATAAAAATATGTTATGGTTACTGATTATATTATATTTACAATATTTTTCTATGGAGTTTTCCTTGCTATTTTAAAATATATTTTAGTATCTAGTAAGTGTGTATTTTTTTTCCAGTGGTTACATTTGTATTCTTCCCCTTAATCTTATCTTTAATCTTAGTTTTTCTTAATTTTTTACAGTATGGTTTTAATCTTTTACTATTTGGTTGTAAATAGTAGTTTTGACTCTCACCTTATATAAGTCAGTGATGTTGTTCCATTTTCTCCTTTCTCTTTTCCTTCACCTAGTTGTCTTTAGTTATATCCTTTCATCTTTCCCAGAAAAGATAACATTTACCTACTACTATTCTACTCATAACTCTACACTGTTTTAGTCTTCTTACCTCTATAGTACTATATGTGATTGTGTACATATATACAACATATGTGCATATACACACTAACATATATAATACATAATAATGCAATTAATATAATATATAATGTCTATGTATGTATATATAATATATAATAAATATATAATATGTATATACACATGTACATCCACATGCATACACATACACATTACTATATGTTGAAGTTCACTTGGTTATCTTTTTTTTAAAAGATTTATTTATTTGAGAGAGAGATAGCATGCATGTGAGTGGTGGGGAGGGGCAGAGGGAGAGAATCTCAGTAGGGAGCCTGATGAGGGGCTTGATCTCACGACCCTGAGATCATGACCTGAGCCAAAACAAGAGTTGGATGCTTAACTGACTGTACCACTCAGGTGCCCCTACCTGGTTATCTTTTGTTTGGATGAAGTTCATGCTTCAGTAGAATTCTGAGATGGAGTTCTTTGATGGAGTTATTGTATTCTCGAATCTGTTTTTTGTAGCATATATATACAAAGGACCACTTGGCTGGATTAAAAAAAAAAAAAAACTTGACACTACTTTTTCTTTGATTTTCTTAAAAAAGCTCCTTCATTATTGCCTTGCTGTCTGTGTTGCTGTTGAAAAGTCTAGCACCTGCTTCATTTCTTCTTTTTATCCTCTTAAAGAATTCATTTTTTGTCTGGGAAATATGTGGATTTTTTTTTTGTCAATAAAGGCCAATTTTGAAAGATTTTCTCAGAGTTCATTGTTCTAGATCAGTTTTATCAGGTATACAGTGGGACATTTAAAATTTTAAATTTAATTTATTTCTATGTCTTGGATTATAACTTTAAATATTTTTTTTCTATTGGTTTGTTTAGTTTTTCCAGGGACACCAATGATATGTTTGTTAGACTTTCCTTGCTTAGTTTTCATTATTTCTTTCTCTATGAACTTTTCTTTCTTCATTTCATTTTCAATCTTCTGTTTTCATTTCTTTCTTCAATATCCCTCACTAAATTTTCATTTATATATTCACCCTTGCACATGTTGTAATTTGTTCTCCACTTATGAGATGGTTCTATTTTTGTCTTCAATTTTTCTCCTTAGTTTAATGCACTCATCTATTCTCATTTCCTCCCCTCTCCCTACCTCTTGCTTTTCTTTTTGGTCCATTTGTGTTCTGAGATTTTCTTTTCTTCCTTCTTTCCTTCCTTCCTTCCTTCCTTCCTTCCTTCCTTCCTTCCTTCCTTCCTTCTTCCCTTCTGTCCTTTTCTTTCTTTCTTTCTTTCTTTCTTTCTTTCTTTCTTTCTTTCTTTCTTTCTTTCTTTCATTTTCAAGTTTTTATTTAAATTCCAGTTAGTTAACACATAGTGTAATATTAGTTTCAGGAGTAGTGAGATTTGCATTTCTATTTCTAGCTGTGTGTTTATTTTCTAAACCTCCCAAAATTTTTTTCAGGATATTTAGTTTAATTTGGATAATTGTGCAATCATTTTCTTCTGTTTTGTTTTTGGTTTAGGGAGGAGCATTTTAATCAACTGTTTTTATTCATATTTTCTGCCTTCGTATTTTACAGTGACCTTGTTGGAGTTTGATTTTTTTTTTCTTATTCCAAGGCATTTTTTTTTTGGATAGGTTATCTAATTTAAGACTGCTCTCCTCTGCTATCATCCACAAGTCCAGTTACTTTAATATATGATGCATAGGAGGTGGAGGGAGAATAAAAAGTGATTTTGCATACCTGGTTTCTCTTTTGCTTATTTAAGATTCCTAACAACCCCCCCACCCCTTACCTCCTTCTTTTGCATCTCCAAGGAGCACCACTCCTTTTCTCTTTATCTTTTTCACTCAAAAAAGCAACATCACTAGGAGGCACCACGTCTGGTTCCAATAATAAGTAAGCAACCTCCCTGTAGTCAATTCTGTGAACAACCGTGTTCGCCACATTCCAGAATTTATTATTTATTTATTTATTTATTTATTTATTTATTATTTATTTTTGCACAGAGTGTTGTACTTTTTCTTTCTGAGGTGATTCATTTATGTCTTCCACTCTGCTCTTATCTTTTCCATGTCATCTTTTAAGCCTCCCTCTCACCCGTCTTTCATTTTCACAGGCTATGACTATGGTGGAAACTCTTTTGCAACTTAATGTTAATTTCTCTATCGAAAAGCAATTTGAATTTTCTGTCTCCTAAAAAATGTCAAATATGTGGATCATGTCTTTCATTTCTGTCCCTTGTTGAACTTACAGGTTTTAATAAGGATATCTGGAGATATTTAGATTCAGAAGGCTACCATTATGTTCAAGGATGATAATTTTCAAAGGACACAGACTTTGAAGACAATTGGAATTTTAACAGAATTTAAAGAGACTGTATCCTGCATAAAGAAAACTGTGTAAGCAAAACTATGGAATTTAAAGGGATATCTCAGAAATAATTTGATAGTTTTATAGAATAGGTTACCTAAAATAACAATAAAACTAGAAAGATTGGTTGAGTTTAGATCTCAGAGGATTCCAAGTACTATGATGAAGAGAGTGGAATTTATTTATTTTTATGCAGAGATGAGTCTAAATGGGGGTGGGAAACAGGTTGTTTATTGGTAGCTTACCAAATATAATTTGTTTCAGCAAGGAAATTACAATTTATAGTTAACCTACTATATTCCAAGTGCAATTCACTACATTATTTCATTTAACTTTTACAAAAACTCATGAGGTAAATAATTGGAATTATTAGAAAGTTAAATAAGTTGACATAGGTAAAATATTAGATTTACAGACTAAGCCTAGGTTGTCATGATTCTCAAGCCCATATGCTTTCCTCCAACACCACACTGCCTTCCTAAATCCACAAGGATAAGGGATGAACCAGAATAGAGGGGAACTGGGGCAAAAGCCTGACCTAGAAATTGGTTAGCAGGACAGTAACAAAATCAGTTTATCTGATGTGGAATTGTCAACTTATAAAAAGAAATGGGGTACATTTTAGCACAAAAATAAGTAGGAACTGGCAACAGAACATTGTAGCACTTAGGAGTATGAGTTCTAGAAACAGATGGCCTGGGTACAAATCCTGCTCCATTATTAAATGTGTGACCTTGGGAGAATTATTTATTATTTCATTGTTTCGGTTTTTTTATCACGTTAAAAATGGGACTATCCAGCCAGAGAAAGACAAATACTGTATAATTTCACTCATGTGGAACTGAAGAAACCGAACAAATGAGCAAAGGAAAAAAGGAGAGAGAGAGGCTAACCAAGAAACAGAGTCTTAACTACAGAGAACAAACTGATGGTGACCAGAGGGGAGGAGGATGGGGGAAATAGGTGATGGGGATTAAGGAGTGCACTTGTCAAGTGAGGAGCACCGGGTGATGTATGGAAGTGTTAAATCACTATATTGTACATCTGAAACTAATATAACACTCTGTGTTAACTAACTGGAATTCAAATAAAAACTTTAAAAAATAAATAAAAATGGGACTATCAATCTCAAATGGGTTGTTGTGTATCTCAAATAAGTGAAACCTTAAATGGTGCCTGGAACATAGTAAGTATCAATAAACACTGCTTACTACTACTACTACTACTACTATTACCATTATTATTTTCATTGCCATTAATGATTAGAAATAAAAGAATATAAAATGCTCCAAAATCTCCAAGTTTTATATTCTTAGGTGATTGGAAGGATAGAGGTATGCTGAAGGACTGAATAAAAATCTAAAAAAGGAACTCATTTATGGGGGAAAACAATTTATTTTGGGAGGGAAAAGTATGCCTTAAATAGCTATAACTTTTCTGAAGATTTCTACAATCTGCTAAATTTCTTTCTATGCAGAGGATTTCTATACAGGCATTTTCTCAATAAATAGTGTTTCCTGATATTATTCTCTAACATGCTGATACTGATATTAAACTGGTTTCTTGGACTTGGAGATCAGTCCCCACCAATCAGCTCCCCAGCTGAAACCTTTTGAGTTTTACCTGCTACCTTCTAGTCTGTACTCAGCTGCCCTTCTTTCTTATTCACCTGCATCCTTGCCATAGCTCAGCAGCTGGGAATTCAGTTTGTACTTTCACTGAACCACAAATGCCAGATTAGAGATTTCAAGAGTCACAAAACATGCCTGGAGTAAACACACATGTGTTTGTATGGCATATGGGTTACTTAGATTTCAAAAAACTGAGATTAAAAAATTGTGATATTGTGACAAGTAAATCAAATCATCTATTTTGCATCCCTAATCTCCTTTTAAAGCACAACTACTGAGCATCCACTAATGTTTTACCACATACCAAGTTTGATACTTGGAACATGTAATTGAATAGGAGACCGTTTCTGCCCTCAAAAAGCTCCTGGAAAGATGGTGGTATGTGTAAGAAAATCACTCATCACAATACAGTGTGATGAGGATTGTATATAAAGTGCTAGGAAAGTATAGGAGAAGCCCTAACATAGTCTAGCACAGACAAGGAGAAGGCTTCCTGGAATTGCTGACCTTGGAGGTGGTGGGGCTAGAAGGATGAAGTTCCACATGGAGCATCTAGCATGTGCACAAGAACCGCATTTAAGTGGCAACTGCTGGTCTATGTAGTCGGAAGGGTAGGAGATGGGTCTGAAAAGGGGCCAGATTGTAGCCAAACTAAATGTCAGAAGGAGGGCTTTGGCATTGTTCTGATGGGGAAAGAAAGTCGCTAATGGGTGTTAGGGTGGGGGATGGGGAATGGGGGTGATAACCAGGTTTGCATCTTAGAAGGATTCCTGTTGAGCAACCCTGTGGACTGGGTATTGAACTGTGTCTGCAGTATCGCTGCATTCAAGTTCCCACATGCACTTGAGCACCCAATCAATGAGACTAAACCAATCATGAGTTCTTACTTCTGTGTTACAGATCAAAAGGCAGGTTGTGGATGAATTACCCAAATTACTTTGCCAACATAAGGCAGCAGCCAGTCTGAGCCCTGAACTATATCCCAGCTAGCAGAGGGTCAAAGAGCCTCTTAATTCAATTTCCTATAATCTTCAAGTAAGTGCAAAATTTGAAAAGCTTCCCCAAATGAGTTGGTTTTAAAAATTGAGCTGCATTCACTGTAGAAGTTAAGTTTAGGTTTTCTTAGGATTGAGTTTGCTGTGTGTACCTTTACTGCTCTTGACTATGTCTTATTAATGTTGGCAAAGAAAAGATGAACTTTTTCTTCACTGACATTTATCTTTTGGGAAGATAAAAGAACAGCACGGGGTGAGGTTGGGATGGCAGGTAAAGAAACTGTAGTAAGCAACTCACAGACTTGAATGATGTCTGGATAAAATTCAAGAACTCTAAACAGCTTCTAGTCTCTCTGCTAAAAATGATGGAAATTTGGTAGCCTGGATCTTGGAGTACAGAGTTAAATCCAGTTCCAAAACTCATCAGTTCTATGTGTCTAAGTAAGTTACTCCACTTCTCAGAGCCTGAGTCTGGGGGACATTGTTCTCAGACACAAGAGGGGAATGATGTGTTGCTCTTTAAAAGGGCCTTTATTTCCTTAAACTGTTAGCCTTTCCTGATACTTTACTCATAATCAGGATCCCATAACCTAGAAGGTGTGGTTCGAGTCCCTTTGTCCTTCCTTCTTTGGCTTCCACAACAGAGCCATTGGCTCCACCTGTCCAAGGACTCAGCCTGCTCTGCCAGGGTTCCATTGGCTATTGAAACCACCAGCCAGGAAATTTCTTGGGATACAGAAAAACAAACAAACAAAAATGGTGACATCAATACTGACAGGTCCCCATGGGCTTAGCCACGGCTTCTGACAGTACAGAAAAAACAGGACAATTAGTGTCCCCACAAATGTGCAACTTTAGTGATAGACTAATGCCTTTTAAAAAAAGTAATTATCTTTGTAGCCTGTGTTGACACAGACAGGGCTTTCTCTAGAGGCCACTGGATTCCAGAAATATGTAACATGTCCATTTAGGAACTGAAGTGTAATCTTTTCATGTCACAAATCTTTTTTTTTTTTTTTTTTTCCCCTAGGTGAAAAGCTCAGAACTTTCCTACTATAATCCTCGCTGGACAAATGGGGAAAGAAAATGAGCCACATATTCATGAAGTTAGTATGCTTTACCAAAGAGTAGCAAATGTACAACTCTTTTTTACAGCCCAAAGGATCAAAGGAGTTATACCAAAATATCCCAGACAACTTTTCTTTGTCATAGGGTTTTAGTCTTCTGAGATGCCAGGGAACGAGGCTTATTGGAGGGTTGGGAGGATATTCAAGTGTACTCTAGAAAGTACAAAAACACAGATCATCCTACTGAGTAAATACCCAGCTACCTCTGCAAAAGAATACTTCTTTTATCTCTTTATTTGAAGATAGGATTTTCTTTTTTAAGTCTTGGAATTCAGGAGACTTTCAGTAAAATTCAGAAATACTTATTCTTTCATGGAACTCCTCACAGATTATACCTAAATCCCACTGAAGAATTCTGATTATACGTCAAGAGAGCTCTTGGACTTTTTTAGGGTGGGCTTAACTCTCATCTTTGCAAAAGGACAGTGTTCCCATGGCAATGAGGATGATATCATCAGGACTGGCTCCAGCAATGGGTACAGACCCATTGGGATAAGAGACAACAACATTTTCTGTTCAAACACAGATAGCTTAGGCCAGCCAGGAAGATTAGCCAGGCTATTAAGCCAGGAATTTTTACTCAATGTAAGCCTAATAGATTGTTTAAAATGATTATCCTCTTCACTGTCAACGGTACTCTAAAATAGCAGGAATTCTCTTGTCCTATTTGGCTCCTCCAAGGATATGTAGCCCATATGGGTAGGTGGCAACTTGAATACATTACTGAGATGCTAATATTAGGCTTTTGTGAGCATGAAAAGCTTTCACTCTCTATTAAGCCAAATTACATAAAGCAGGTGCTGGAAAGTCAGCTATAGCGTGCCTTTTGCAGAGGGCTGGAAAACTGACATAAGCTTTGCAGCATGCTATGGCTTTCCAATCACCTAACTTTATTCCCCTAAATAGAAAAGTTATACCCTTTGCAAAATTCTATTATACCAAATCATCCTTCTATACCCATCAGTGTAAGGGAAGCACGAATCCATGCACGATCCCCTTCCCATACTCATCACCATTTTTACTAACATAGGTCTGTGCATAAGCTAGCTTAAAATTAGTGAATCCTTATCTACTAATATGTCCTTCAATATCCCCACTTTCAAGACTATAATAAATGTATTCACTTGTCAGTCCATCCATCTCTCCATCTATCTATCCAATATATTGCTTATTTCTTAAGTTTTTGTTGAGTACTGACTATATTCTAGGCACTATGCCATACATAATGCCTAAAATAAATAAAAAGATGAATATTATATAGTTCTCACCCAAGGGAAATGCAAAGTCTGATGAAAGGAATGAATACATAAACAAGTAATTACTATACAACATAATGTTTGAATAGGGGTTTGTACTGAGATATACACAAATAAAGGTATAGTTAACTCTTCTGTGAGAACCAGGGAACACATTACAGAAGAGCTAGCATTTAAGATGGGCCTGTGTCTAGGCTGGGTACAGACCTTGGTAGTTTCTCCAAGATTCCTGGTTCACAAGAGAAGACTGAAAAACAGGGAGCATAGAAGTCAATTAAGGAAAAGTGCAAAAAAGATCCTGAATCTGCCACCCATACCCACTTTTGGCACCTCCCTCCATACACACACACACACACACATATCCCTGAGTGCTGTGAGTTTTGAGTTAAGTAGTTAAGGATTAGGCTCACACTAAGCATGTTTCTAGACCCTGTCCACTATCTAGAGTTGGCCCAAGATGGGCACAGTGGTTCTTACCCTTATTTGGATTATAAACTCCTTCAAGAACTTGATGAATTTTCTACAGCTACTCTCCAGAAAAATGCAAAAGCACATTAGATACACAAGTTTGTAAAAAATTTCATGGAATTCCATGAACATTTTAGAGAGGGTCTATGGAGTCTCTGTCAAGAATGTTTAGCTTAAGGGGCGCCTGGGTGGCTCAGTCGGTTAAGCGACTGCCTTCGGCTCAGGTCGTGATCCTGGAGTCCCGGGATCGAGTCCCGCGTCGGGCTCCCTGCTCAGCGGGGAGCCTGCTTCTCCCTCTGACCCTCCCCCCTCTCATGTGCTCTCTCTCTCTCTCATTCTGTCTCAAATAAATAAATAAAATCTTAAAAAAAAAAAA
>NC_138379.1:74634423-74647120 GCF_054177405.1 Leptonychotes weddellii
AAAAAAAAAAAAAAAAAGAATGTTTAGCTTAAGACCCTGGAATCATATTACTCTTATACTCCCAGAATATCCAACTCTCTTAAATGATAATGGAAAAACCATGGTACAGGGGCAAGTCTTTGCTGGCTTATAGGGTCAAATACATCACTTCTCAGCCATGTAATATTGAATAACTTCCCTAAGCCTCAACTTACTCAACTATATAATGGGGATATTAATCCTCCCTTTCAGGATTCATTATCAACTTTACAGATAACATATATGGAATACCTATCAGAATGTCTGGCATATTATTTCTTTGGCTTTTATTATTACCATGAGTATCAATATTATTATTTTATTATTATCATGAGTATCAATATCAACGTTAGTGTTGTATAACAATAACACTACAATTGTGTTCTAGAAATTCAGGAAGCAAATTATGGTGACCAGACAAGTACATCTGAATTCTTCAGAGATATATCAAACTTATCGTTTAGCTAGAATTCCCTCTGCCCTCAAGATGATTAATAAAAACATTGCAATTATATTCTCAACCCTCTGGGTGGAAAGTATAGTTACCTATATATTCTGTACCATGTTCAATAAATGTTTAATAAAATTATAATACTACTTGGGATTTCTATATTTCTTTCATTTGATAGTCTCTAAGTACTTTGTAGATATTAGTTCATTAATTCTCCAAATTCCACTGAGACTAGGAAGGTAGGAAATGTTAAAGGAGCTTTCTTTGCTCGGTGGTTTTAAAGATATCTCTTCCCTTTATCCCAACTCCAAGCCTCATTGTGCCACTTCCCACCAAATACAATAGGATTTAACCCCTTTTTAGCATTAAGGCCTTTCACCAACTCTACCAGTAGACTAGCTTATCCCACTCAACTTTCCTAAGCCTTACTTTCTCCTTCCCCATTATATTACTCAGTTTCTGATTCTCTTTAATAGATTTAGTCTCTACAATGGGTTGGTTCCTTACTAGATCCAGACTAAAGAGAATTATAATAACAAATTAGCAATAATCACAACATCTTCTGTGTATTGCGTGTCAGGCACCAGAGTATGGTAACGGTATTATCTTCTTTGTTTTTCTTTCTTAAAAACCCAATGTATTATTTATCATTATCTCAAGTTTATGGTGAGAAAAAGAGTCCATAAGAACTTAAACAAACTTGGGTGCCTTAGTGGCTCCCAGTCAGTTAAGCGTCTGCCTTTGGCTCAGATCATGATCTCAGGGTCCTGGGACCTAGTCCCGTGATGGACTCCCTGCTCAGCAGGGAGTCTGCCTCTCCCTCTGCCTCTACCCCTCCCCTGCCCCCTGCTTGTGCTCACTCAAATAAATACATAAAATCTTAAAAAAAAAAAGAATTTAAATAAACTTGTACAAGGTCACACAGCTGGCAAGCAGCAGAACTGGGATTTGAACCCAGGTATAACTATCTCTAAGGGGCACTTATCTTATTGTTAAGAAGACTTATTATTGGTAGCTATGCAAATTTTCCTAATTCTCATGGTACTGTGGGGAACTTCCTGATTCCTCAGAGCTATGTAGAGACAACCTGTGTGCTTGAGTCTGGAAACATCAGAGGACTTGCTTTGATACCGGGGCCTGCAGTAAGGTGAGCTTTTGTTGAAGCCTTATCAGTTCTAATCTCCATTTATCCTTCTTCCAACCCCTCTCAACCCACCACCTCTTAGAGAATCTGACATGGGAAACCCAAGATTTAAAACTGTGTATCATCCCAGGAGGTCTCCAGAGACCAGCCCAGCCCAGCTCCTGAAAGCCAGAATGGACATCTTAAAGGGACTAACTTCACATCTGAGTCTTACAAAACTGTGCCTCAGACTCTCTTAGGACTTTGAGTCTGGAAGGTGACAAAGGTTCAGTGTCATCAGCAGGACTTTCCAGTCTTTGAAACCCACACATTCACTGAATTTCATATGTACACCATTCCTTCTTTAACTCTCAGTGGAAATCATTCTCTCATGTCAGTTTTTCAATGTATTATTATTCTCCTCACCTCCCTCCTGGAATCTTTGGGGATTTCTTAGACTCTACCATCATTGCAACCCCTCCTCCTTCAGTAGAACTTCTACCATGCCAACTTTCCATTCTAACTGCCAGCAACAGACACTCACATGTCACAAAAAGTATTAGTTGCGCTAGTTAATAAAGAGAAAAACAAACCAAGATATATCAAAGGCTTGCTGTGAGGGGCACCTATATTCCATCATAATCATGTTACTGTTTTGATCTCCACATTAACATTGAAATAACAAACTGTCAGAGACTTCGGTGACTTGCCCAAAGCCACACAACCACTAACTGAAGAAAGAGAATTTAAATCTAAGTCTGACCCAGGCTAGAAAACTTCTTTCTACTCCTCAAACTACCTCATTAACTTATGTGAGAGTCACACATGCTGGCTCTTGTTATTTATACTAGTTTGTCATCTGAAAGTTGACAGACACCTTTAACTTTGCCTGGTTGAAGGGACCCAACCTTTATGGGAGTAGGCATTGCATTTAAGCCTCCCAGAGCTTGTTCATCCACAAAGAATGAAAGAGTGAGTACCGGTGACTGATGGCAGGGTTGAGGAGAAATCATCCATCAGATAGTAAGAGGGAAGAACAAAATTCTAGAGTCGGGAATGAGAAGGGGTTGCCTGAAAAGATGCATTTTGGGTTATAGTCACTAATGGTAATCCATATGGTAATCCTCCTTCCCACCCCTGTGTCAGCACAGGGACTGCAGATCCAGTTTATTACCATCTTTTCCTAATTTTAAAAATGGGGGGATGATGCCAGAAAGATGTAATACAAGTCCCAGGTTAAGCAGTTACCTTAACTCTTTATAGTCTAACTCATCTAAACATAGTTTGGGACTGATTAAATATACAATTTCCTGAAAGATCTGGGGCTACTTAGATGCTTGGGAGGTATTTGCCATGGTGAACAAAGTCTTCCAAATAATGATATCAGTATCATATTTATTTTAGCAGCTAGAAAAATAAAGAAGCAAGCAAGCAAAAAAGGAACAAAAACAAAAACAAAAACCAAAGTTGTGGATTCCCAAAAGTCGCTTACCAATATGCTGCCCACGTACAGAAAATTCAGGTTTCTGCCCCTTTAGGAATATTCCAAGCTATAATTTTATCAAGCACACATTATGTTCTCTTTTTAACCTGTACAGATGTAGCTATAACCATCGTTCCCACTAGCAAGGTGCCTCTGTGTGCCAAACAGTCATAAAGATTGCATGAGGGAGAAGTGAACTATCACTCAAAACCTCTTACTTGTGCTGGAATGTATGTCAGGGTGACTTCAGCCCTCACAACAACCATAAAGGAAAGATATGGTTATTGCCAATAGAGACACTGAGGCACAGAGAGAACGAGTAGTTTGCTACATAATTGGTAAAACTGCTTGATCCTACATTTGCCTGACTCCAAAGCCCAGGCTCTATTCCCTATTCTATGCTAAGCCCATTCCCTATTTTTCTGAATTCTGTAGTTTGAAAAGATCCAATGTTCAACCAGGACCTCTGCAGATTGGGATTGCCATCAGATGGAAGCCAGAACAAAAGCAGAGAGTCTTGCCTCTGAGACACCAGTGAACACTTAGTTGGCTGTGCACGTGCCTCAGTAGGATTTAACAAGCCCAGGTGTCAAACCAAACTCTGCGGGGATTTCTGAAACCAGGCCCATGAATTCCCGACCCATAAGAAATATTGATTATGTTCCAAATATGGGTAAAGCTAAAGACCAGGGATAGTGTTCAATTCTTTGTCAAATTAGGGATGGGGAGCTTTATGCCTCGTACTAACAGCACTGAACTGCAATTCTATCACCTTTTTGCCTCAGTCCCCCCAAACAGAACCCCCTTGGTCATTTCATGACACATGTAGTTTATTCTGGAGACTTTCACCTCCTCAAGTCTCCTTTGGCTGATGCATGTGATATGATTATTTCTTCCTGTGTCTCTAATCCTAACAACATCCCTTGAGAAGTGGATAGCTAGCAGAAGTACTTATTCTGTCCTTGGATCCTGCCAAGCCCAGGATCCCCAGCCCAGTGATTTTCTAAGCAATATTTTGTTCCCAGACTATGAGTCCCCCAGGTATACCTGGTATCTTCAAATGTGAATCACCTTTATGTGGGTGTGGAGAAGGTGAGGAAGAGATATGCCTGATTGACTCCATCAGGGCAACAGAGAATAAGAAAACACATCATTTTCTCCTGGCATTTCTATATTGAAAGACTTTCCTCATCTTTTGCATCATATAATGCTCACGGTACCTTTCATTGTTAGGGAGAAGAGAGATTAGTATCCCTTTCCATAGAAAGAAATCTAAGACCCAAACGGACGACCTGACCCAACTAGACTTTATTTAGATAATTAGCAGCAGGTCTCTTGATTCCCAGCCCAGGACATTTTACATAGACCCAGATGCTTTTCCCTGTTAGCATTTACCCTAAAATATAGCCAGGTTCCTGGGGAGTTATTTAGGAAAGATTGATTTCTGGTGGTTGATTTCCCCACTCCTGTAACAGGCACAATAAATATGATGAATATTACCTATGAACAGAGATAATTACCTCCCACTTCCCTCTGCACATTCTGGAAATAGTTCTTCTTAGAGCCTGTGAAAGGCTGGTAATACTGTCAGTGATGTTGACCTAGACTACCACCAGCTAAACCCTAGTGGTTGGTAACGTGTCCATGCTTTCATGGGGCTAAAGCACGAACACACTGCATCTTAACTGACTGACAGTCTTAGTTTCTGGCTTCCTAACAAAAAAGAGATGGTATTAAACCTAGCAATTGTCTTTTCTGCAGGCTTAAGGGAAGCCACTCAGGTGAACAAAATCTCAAAGCCCTAAGTCTAAGAGCCTCATTAGGAGATGTTTGAATATCATACTGCTTTATTCCAAAGGTTAAACACATGTAACCGGGGAGGGAGAAATCCTGCAGAATGTAAGCAAGGTAGGATTTGCTTCTCAGCTAGTTCTGACAGAGCTAATGATGCAGACAGCCCAATGCCATCCCATCCACTGAGGGGGAAGACAAGACACAGAAGGCTGGAAGATCCATTCAGATGCAATCTTGGGACCTGGGGAAACACTTAAAAAGTGAGTTGTTACTGTTGTTAGTCTCAAATGTCAACCCCAATCCCTTAGTTTTCTCTATGAAACAACTTGGAATTTAGGGAAACTGATTGTGAGTCCATAGGGTCATATTTTGTTAAGGTAGCTAGCATATTGCTGTGCTCAAATGAACAATGGGTAGGCCTTGAGTGGAGAGTGGAACTGAGGGAAATCAGTTTCTTTGTTCTAAATCCTGGCTGTGGCCTCCCTGGTGCCCAAGTCCATTTCCATATGCTTCAATAACAGGAGATTTGGATGAGCTGAGAGCGTTCAGAGAAGACACTGGAAGATGAATAATGGGTAGAAAATAGAGTATTTTTTTAAGTTAGGTGAAAGAAGATTGTAATCAACTACATGAAAAAAAATAATAAAAGCTGATTTTCTTCTTGAATATGACGGGTTTAGCACGTAGCAACCTTCCATTCAATGAGAGGAAATTGGTTTTAAAATATACCAGAGTGTGAGAAGTTGCAAGTATAAAATCAAGTAACAACTACTTGTGTTGAAAGATTGAATGCCTTCCTTGCAAACAAGGGTATGGACTAAGTGTCCAATACCTTTTCCATACTGTGATGATACAGAAACCAGGACCTAATGCTGTGGATTGGCTGTACCTTTGACTACCAGCAATTCAGTATGATTCAAAGAGCTATTGCCTTTGACCTCTTACAGAAGGACAGGAGGTTGAAACAGGGGCTGAAACATTTCTTTCCTTTAAGGCCTGCCATAAATATCACCTCTTCCAAAAGCATTCCACTAACTTACGAGAAGGAGTTGTTTTTTTTTTTCCTTCTTCATTACTCCCATGGATATTAATCTCATCTTTTCTAGGGTGCTTGTCACAGTCTTCTTTTCATATAATTAGCTAGTTCTCTAATAAATACTGTATTTCCTGATGACAGTTCCTATGTCCTGTTCATTGTTGTTCACTTCACGGTGCCCAGTAGGATGCCTGGTACTACCAGAAGCTCAATATATGTAAACCGAATTGAACTGAACTATCTGGGTCTCTGGCAGAAATTTAAAGCAGCAGACGGTATAATATCATTCCTTAAAGACTCGGCTTTCTTATTTGGTCAACAAACCTTCTAGACACTTAGAACAAAATATAAAAAAAACCTTAAGCAAGACACAGTTAAACAACTTCAAATTAGGAGCACTCAGAGGAAATGAATTAGGATGGTGCATCAGAAATTTGTATCAGGTTTCTAAAATTCTTGAGTGCCTACCATCTACATGGTGTTAAAAATTGCTTTATATACAATGTTTCACTTCACACTAAAAATTAAAAAGAAATTTTTAAATTGCAGGATGGGTGATACTGTTTCCATCTTAAGGATGGGGAAACTGAGGCTTGAAGCTATGATGTGATTTCTCCACGGTCACATGATTGCTATTAAATGATTAACCTGAGCTCATAATTAGTGCCCAGGTTATCTGGCGGCATTTTCAGTGACTTTTCACTCAACCTATTTACCTTGTAAATGTAATATTGAAGTAAAGAAGGGAGGATATAGATTGGAGGGAAGATGGGAATGGCCCGGGTATGCTATGGGCTCCTAAAAAGATCACTGTTCTCTACCCCTCCCAAGTTTTTGTTTTTAGCAGCTTACCACTCTCAAGCCCTTTACCCACCAGCCAACCAATCAAATGTTGGCATTTTGCAGAGTTTCTTTGTTAAGCTGGGTATTATTGCCATCCCTGTCCTTGTGGCATGTTAATTACGTAACTCAAGACTATCTTTCTCAGTCCCTTTAGCCCACCTATCTGCCTCCTAGAGACTAGTCCCTCTTGGTACATCTCACTCAACACTCCCGTCCTCTGACAAAATCCAGTTTCCTCCCTCTCTAGGCTTCCTGGACCTGCTGAGGTTTTCAAACTATAGTTCAAGCTAAACGTTTTTCCATTCCAGTCTCAATGGAAGTGGAAAATTTCTCTGGAGAAGAGTCCTTAGGTACACACATGAGACTCCATGGCTCCTCTGAGCCCAGCTGCTAGGATAAACCTGAGCTCAAAGCTTTAATGCAATGTGAACTTTAATGTGACAATTAATGCAAGGACCTTTTCCCTGAGGCAATTAACTTCTGCTCCTCTGTCTAGCCATGATTTCAGTACGGGCAGCAGGCAGGAAATGAATGTCACCGTCACGGTCACAGCCAGTCAACTTAGACACATGCCCATAGGGGCCTTTCAATTCACCATTTCTTTGCATCTTTCATGCTTGGGGACCCAAGATTCCCTTCAGGTGCTATGACTACATTAAAAGAGAAAATAGTCAACCAGCAGCCGCCAAACCAAGCCAGACTTCTCAACATCTGGAGAATGCTACTCCAGTGCATTCCCATGTTGGCATTTTCCCAGTGCCCTTAATAAATAAATGAAACCCTATATCTTCTTATGCTTCTGTCCCTAAGTGGTAGCTGCTTGGGGATGCATAAGTGTGTTACTGCCTACCAGGGAATCTCTGCACTGGTGGAATGTCCTATATCCAAGACAGTCAAGGGATAAACAGTGAAAAACAACCAATTTGGGAAATTAAAAAAAAAAAACAACAAAGAAATATCTCCAAATCAATTTGGAAATACACTGGAAAGAAAGGAAGAAAGAAAGCTTGAGGTATATAAGCCAGGTAGAGCAGGAGGCAGGGTAGTAATGTGACAATCCTCAATCTAAACTGAAAAGAATAAAGAAAACCAGCCATTCTTCACTGAGAAAGACATGGGAAGAAATGTGACTGACCATAGTCTGAAAACTTCAGGTCAGATATTAGAGATTCCTTTCTATAAAGTTTATGAGGTCTTGGAAGAAATGAGAAAATTGTAATTTAAAAAAATTCTCCTGGCGAGCATTAAGAGAGTGTCTTAAAGTAAGCCCACATGACAACAGGACCTCAAGGATTCTTATTACCATTCTTGACTCCATGGCTCCTCTGAGCCCAGCTGCTCAGAAGTTTTGCCAGCATGTTTTAAAATGCAAAATCTTGGGTCCTACCCAACACCTACTCAATCAGAATTTGCATTTAAAAGATCCATTTAAACATTAAGCATCAATCTAGATAAACAACGGAGTATATCTATGGCTTAGAAAGCATTAATGGTGCATTGCATTTGTTTTTTTGTTTTTTTTTAAAGAAAGTCAACTGCATAGCCAGCAAAGCTAGAGATTTTCAGCTGTTTCTTATTATCGCACTTGCCTGCATGTGTCTTTAGGAGCACCGATGACCGTGAAATGTATAGCAAGCCTGGGATTATGACCTTGACCACCCTCATCCCTAAATGCTTAGGCATCCCTATGTTGCTATTTTAATTTTTGAAGAAGCTCTTTAAAAACTAAGGCATGCATGCACATACACCCACAAACACACACACGTATAAGCACACACAAAGAGAATGAGTTTTGAAAAGAAACAAAATGAAATCAAAGTATTGATTTATGTAATGAAATAATGTTATCCTCATACTGTTTGTTTGCTTCTCTGGTTTCCTATTCTCTCTCCCTTTTTTTTTTTTTTTAAAGATTTTATTTATTTATTTGACAGAGAGAGACACAGTGAGAGAGGGAACACAAGCAGGGGGAGTGGGAGAGGGAGAAGCAGGCTTCCCGCCGAGCAGGGAGCCCGATGTGGGGCTCGATCCCAGGACCCTGGGATCATGACCTGAGCCGAAGGCAGGCGCTTAACGACTGAGCCACCCAGGCGCCCCTCCTATTCTCTCTTTAACTTTTTATTTCAAATGACTTATCTGTTGGTTAGATATTGGAAAACCTTGATGGGTATAACACCACTTAAAAATCTTATTTCCAAAATTACATTTATTAGTGTTTCACATCATATTGACTATGCCTCTGTTTTTCTTTTTTCCTAAACTATGTCAACTGTATTCATCAAAGCAGAACTACCATGTTCCTCCTTTGTTTGGCTTAAATGTGACTTTTGAGGGCAGGCCCAAGAGGCTGGTGCTCCTGGACCTGATTTTGGTGTTATTGTTTCCCAAACTCCATTTTCCTGCACTCCTCCTTTTATGTACCTGGAAGAGCTCACTGCTCCCAAGAGGCAGGAGAAGGCAGATGCACAATACCTACCCTTGTAATATATACACAGGGCTGCCCAAGAAATAGCAATAATCAGAGATTCATAGAATTTTGGAAAGCTTAAAGGGACTTTATCTAGTTTAACCCCTTCGTTCTACAGATTAGGAGACTAATGAGAAAAGGAACATATGTAGCCCCAGCTTATGTGCTTATACAGCTATTTAATAACAGAGCTGGAATTAGTCACCTAGTTCTCCTAATTTCCAATATCCAATGCCCTCCCCGCCCTGCCACAGTCCATCTTCCAAAACTAAACCACAGCCTCACAAGTTCACATATACCAAGAAAGGTCAAGGATCATGTCACATTGTTCATAACCATGTTCCTGGGGTAATAGGCACAGGAAGCACCAAAGACATTGTGCATTGAAGAAACGAACAAATGAGCAACACTTTCACTGAATTTTCTGTTCATGGCTCAGCATAGTCAAAGACTAATGTTCAGTCTGCCAATGTCCTGATCCAATAACATATCACATTTCTGTATACATGTGAGTCCGCCTAGTGATTTAGAACTGCTCATTTAGAATGGGAGTAGCAATGGGCATTTGTTTCTTCTGGTCCTAAAGTGAGCACATTCTGGGAGACAGACATCAGCAGGTAGAGGCTGTGGCAGGACAGACAAGGCTTTCTGGATAAATGTGGGAGGGTTATGCATGAACAGACAATCAAGGAGAGATGTCATGGGCATGGTCCTTTTAACACAACACTAAATCAAGTTATTCATCTCTAAATACACCTTTATTCTTATTCCTTAGTTAAAACATCAAAATACTAGTGACGCAAGTAAAAAAAAAGACATATATATGATACACATGATGTATATTATGTATGATACATATGATATCTATCTATATCTCTCTATATCCATATCTATCTGTCATCTATCTTTCTATCACCTATATATAGAGCGAATGGCTTGGTTCTTATTTTTTTCAAGGGTATGTAGGCCTGGGTAGTCATTTTATGATAGGTTTGACTTTTGTTTTTCTTTTTCTCTCTCAAAATTTCTCAAGCTTATTAAATTTCACCACCCCCAATGTATCTGGGGGTAGATACGAATTGATGGGTAAACAGTGGGAGGGAGGAAAATACCATGAGCCCTATTTCACTGATTTGGAAAATGATGAATAGTGTAGCCTCCCATTTTAATATAAAAGTGTTCTATCCTTCTATCTGCCCTACCAGGTTTATTTCTATAATAGGTGTTGTTTCCCTATGGAGAGTCAAAGCCCAAACCAAAGGAAGTGTTGGAAGAATGCATTTTGGCCTATAATCACGGATATACGTTGTAAAAGATGTACTGTATTTTGACCCATGGATAATTCCAGAATGTGGCATGTTGAAATTTATTTCCAAAATATAGAAAATAGGGGGAAAAGTCAGTGTTTAGGGACAACTAATTTTTTTTCACACTTCTAATTAATATGATTAATTGGACAAAGTAAAGATCAAACAGAAAAAAAAAACTTAGCATTAGTCATTAGATTCATATGTCTCTGAAAAGTCTTTTTCATCTGATTTAAATGTGATTCTACTCTTGACCTGAAAAGACCGTAAGCACCAGAGGCCATTTACCCAATCATCATTATACTGAAATTAAAACAGTAAAGTATGTGGAAAGTGTCATATACTTTCAGTGCTTAAATGAATCAATCACATTTAATAATAAACAACTAAAATATATCAAGTGCTTACTATTTTTCAGGCATTGTATCATTTACTGTTCACAATAACTATTGAGACTGTCACTATATTTTGCTTTTCCAGTTAAGAAAATTAGAGTTTACAAACAATTTAGAGAGTTAGGTCTCATAACTAGTATTGTTGACTCAGATAAAAATCCAGGTTTATCTAATCGCTGAATCTGCACTCATAATGAGTATATATTTTTTGGGGGAAAAAAAAGCTTAGAGAGGCATTTACTTTAGAATCTGAGGCAACCAATTTTCCAGTTTGGTTCCTCTCTGAGATAGTCCAACTTGCTCATTTTACAGGTGAGGAAATGGAGGCTGGAGAAATTAAGTGATGTGACAAGGTGCATCCAGCTAGTTAGTACAACTAAAATTGGAATCCAATTTCTGAATCTTTCTGCAATAGCAATCTTTCTACTGCACCATTCTCCTTCACAATAAAGCAGAGATAAATTTGCATTAGAGGTGGAATTACAGTTGTGAATAAAAAATCTGAATCAGTTGCCGAGGCTCCTCAGATCTTTCGGTGTACAATGACAGGCACACTTGCTAGAAACTATGCTCAGAATTGCCTCATGGGCCTGTTGTCGTAGGGCACCTTCAGAAACCCATATCCACCACGTCACCACTATCACCAGGGCATTCATCTCCATGCTGAATATCCATGAAACTGACCCAACTGTCTACCCTCCCATCCTCCAGGTCTTCCCAGTGTGCCTTCTAGAATTCCTACTTTTTCACTTGCAAACTCTGTGCAATCCTCAATCTCTCCTTAAATGTTTTCTTGTCTTAAATGAAGACTATTACCTGAGAATGCTACTTCCCCTTAAATGACATAAACCTCTGGGCCAGAAGACTGGAGGAGGTTTGTCTTGCTCCTCATGGCCACTTCCAAGCACATCCTTCACAATTTTCCTTTACACATTCTAGCTCCCTTGAAACTCAAGCCATGTCAATGCCATGTTGTGTCTGTCATCCACCAACAGCCCATCATTGCTTTCATTTATTGAAATTCTCAGGTTAGCTCATTATCTTTGCCCTTCCTTCCCTCTCATCATCATTGCTGATGACTTCAACATCCAGATGGATATCCCTGCCTACTCTCTGCCCTTCAGTTCCTTTATTTACTCACGTGCAAAGTTTTATTCCTCCACTACACCCCCAAGCCACCCACTTGTCTTGGTCAGATTTTGGTTTTGCCCTCTGTCAATCAGCAACTTGAAACTAAATGATCTGAAATTATTATCTGTATTTGTCTGTTGCCTATTTGTCCACACTCTATTGTAGTTTTCTTGAGAACAGGGACCTTGTACATTTAGCTCATCACTTTGTCTCCAGAATCCAGAACAGTCCTTGGTATAAAGCTGGTTCAAAATAAAAATCTATTAAATAAACGGGCATGGTAACCCAGTGGATCCTATATTTATTGAAACTAATAAATACAGAATTATCAGCTTTCTTAAAGTTTATATCAATAAAAAAACACCCACACACCTAATATTTACTATACACTAAGAACTTGATAAGTTGTTCTAAGTGAATGATAATGAAAATTTTCTCATCCCTCAAAGTACCTAAAATTTATTGGAGACCTATAACTTAGCTATAGAAAATGCCATTATGGATTCACAGGGGCGGAGCAAGATGGCGGAGGAGTAGGAGACCTGGATTTCGTCTCCTCTCAGGAATTCAGCTGGATAGGGATCAAACCATTCTGAACACCTACAAACTCAACAGGAGATCGAAGAAAGGAATAGCAACAACTCTCTGA
>NC_138379.1:74647620-74680192 GCF_054177405.1 Leptonychotes weddellii
AGGGAGAGGAATACATTCCAAACAAAAGAGAAGGAAAAAAACAAAAAACAAGAAACCTCAGAAAAAGAATTGAAAGAAATGGAGATAACCACTCTACCAGATAAAAAGTTCAAAGTAACAGTCATACATAAGGCACTGAATTCAGAAGAATAATAAATGGACACAGTGAAAACTTCAAGAAAGAGATAGAAAATATTAAAAAGAATCAATCAGAGCTGAATAATTTAATCACTGAAATGAAAAATACATAGGAATTCAATAGCAGATTAGGTGACACAAAAGAATGGATCAGAGACCTGGAAGACATGGTATGAAAATCTTCCATTCAGAACAGCAAAAAGAAAAAAAAAATAAATGAGAATGGCTTTAGGGATCTCTGGGACAACATGAAGCATACTAACATTCATCCCAAAACAGCAGAATACATATTCTTTTCAAGTGTGTACAGAACATTCTCAGAGATAGTTCATATGTTAGACCACAAAGAAAGTCTCAATAAGTTTAAATACATTGAACTCAATCAAGTATCTTTCCAATTACAACATTATAGAACTAGAAATCAATTACAAGAAGAAAACTGGGAAAAACCCCACAAACATGTAAAAACTAAGTAGCATACTTCTAAACAACCAGTGGGTCAATTAAGAAATCAAAGAGGAAAAAAAATACTTGAGACAAACGAAGATGGAAACATAACAGTCCAAAATCTATGGGATGCAGCAAAAGCACATTCAAGAAAGAAGCACTTTGAGGTCCACCTCAAGAAATAAGAAAAATCTCAAATAAATAACTTCAACCTCCAACTATAGGAACTAGAGGAACAAACGAAGCCCAAAGTTAGTAGAAGGAAGGAAATAATAAAAATCGGAGTGGAAATAAATGAAATACAGATGAATAAAACAAAAAAATATAACAATGAAACTAAGAGTTGGTTCTTTGAATAGATAAGCAAAATTGATAAGGCATTAGCCAGACTCATAAAGAGAAAGAAAGAAGAAAGAAAGAAAGAAAGAAAGAAAGAAAGAAAGAAAGAAAGAAAGAAAGAGGGCCCAAATAAAATCAGAAATAAAAAGGAAGTTAAAATTGATACCACAGAAATACAAAGAATCATGAGACACTACTGTGAATAATTATATGCCAACATGTGGGTAAACCTAGAAGAAATGGGTAAATTCCTAGAAACATATAATCTTCTAAGACTGCATCAAGAAGAAATAGAAAATCTGAATGTACCAAGTACTAGAAATAAGATTTAATCAGTAATCAAAAAATTCTCAACAAACAAAAATCCAGAACCAGATGGTTTCACAGGTAAATGCTACCAAATATTTAAAGAACTGATGCCTATCCTTCTCAAATTATCCAAAAAGAATGAAAGAAAGAAGAAAGGAAGGAAGGAAGGAAGAAAGAAAAGAAAGAAAGAAAGAAAGAAAGAAAGAAAGAAAGAAAGAAAGAGAAAGAAAGAAAGAAGGAAAAAAAAGAAAAAAGAAGGAGGAGCATGTCTAAATACATTTTATGAGACCAGACTCACCCTGATACAAAACCAGACAAATACACCACAAAAAAAGAAAGAAAGAAAAAAAAAAAAAGAAAGAAAATTACAGGCCAACATCCCTGATGACCACGGATGCAAAAATCCTCAACAAAACACTAGCAAACCAAATTCAACAATATATTAGAGGAATCACACAACCAGATCAAGATGAATTTATCCCACAGATGCAAGAATGGTTCATTACCCACAAATCAATCAACATAATACATCACATTAACAAAAAATAAGGAAAAGAATCAAATGATCATCTCAACAGATGCAGAAAAAGATATCAAAAATGTAATATCCATTTATGATAGAAATTTCAACAAGATGGGTAGAGAGGGAACATACCTTAATATATGAAAGGCTATATATGAAAAACTCACAGCTATCATCATACTCAATAGTGAAAAGCTGAAAGCTTTTCCTCTAAGATCAGGAAGAAAACAAGGATGGGCACCCTCACCACTTTTATTCAGCATAGTAGTGGAAGTCCTAGCCCCAGCAACTAGACAAGAAAATGAAATAAAATGCATCCAAATTGGAAAAGAAAAATTTAAACTGTCACTATTTTAGATGATATTATACTATGTAGAGATAATCCCAAAGACTGTGCCAAAAAACTATTAGAACTAATAAATGAAAGTAAAGTTGCAGGATACAAAATTAATATACAGAATTCTGTTGCATTTATATGCACAAACAATGAAATATTGGGGGAAATTAAGAAAATAATCCCATTTACAACTGCATCAAAAAGAGTAAAATACCCAGGAATAAATTTAACCAAGGAAGTTAAAGAACTATACTCTGAAAACTACAAGAAACTGATGAAAGAAACTGAAGACAACACAAATAAATGGAAAGGTTTTTAATACTCATGGATTGGAAGAATTAATATTGTTAAAATGCCCACATCACCTAAAGCAATCTACAGATTCAATGCAATCTCAATCAAAATATCAATAGTATTTTTCACAGAACTAGAACAAAAAAATTCTAAAATTTGTATGGAACCACAAAACCCCAGAATAGCCAAAGCAATCATGAGAAAGAAGAAAGCTGGACTTATTATGCTCCTTGATTCCAAACTATACTACAAAGTTATAGCAATAAAAACAGTAAGATAGAGGCACCTGGGTGGCTCAGTCAGTTAAGCATCTGCCTTTGACTCAGGTCACAATCCCAGGGTCCTGAGATCAAGCTCCGCATCAGCTTCCCTACTTAGCACTCTCCCACTCTCTCTCTCACTCCCCCCCTACTTGTGCTCTCTCTCTCTCTGTGTCTCCTTCTCTGTCAAATAAACTTTTTTTAAAAAGTAAGATACTTGCACAAAAAACAAATACATATATCAGTGTAACGGTTGAGAAGCTAGACATAAACCCACACATATTGTCAATTAATCTTTGTCAAAGGAGGTAAAAATACACAATGGGGAAAAGATAATGTCTTCAATATACGGTGCTGGGGAAACTGGACAACTACATGCAAAAGAATGACACTGGACCACTTTCTTACACAATACACAAAAATAAACTCAAAATGGATTAAAGGCCTAAATGTGAGACCTGAAACCATAAAACTCTTAAAAGAAAACATAGACGGGGGTGCTTGGGTGGCTCAGTTGGTTAAGAGTCTGACTCTTGATTTTGGCTCAGGTCATGGTCTCAGGGTTATGAAATCGAGCCCAGCTTAAGGGGCTGCTCAAGATTCTCTCTCTCCCTATCCCACTAACTCAACAACAAAAACAAAGCAATCTCTTGGGCATTAGCTTTAGCAATGTATTTATGGACATGTCTCCTCCAGCATGGGCAATGAAAGCAAAAATAACTAATGGGACAATCAAACTAAAAATCTTTTACAAATGATATGACTGATAAGGGGTTAATATGCAATATATATAAAGAACTCACACAACTCATTATGAAAAAACCAAACAGTCCAATTAAAATATGAGCAGAGGATCTGAATAGACATTTATCCAAAGAAGACATACAGATGTCTAATAAACACTCCAAAAGATGCTCAAGGAAATGCATGCTCACCAAGGAAATGCAAATCAAAACCACAATGAGATGTCACCTCATGCCTGTTAGAATGGCTATTATCAATAATAATAAAGTATTGGTGAGGATGTGGAGAAAAGGGAATATTTGTGTACTGTTGGGGAGAAAATGGTGTAGGCACTAAGGAAAAGTGTTGAACTTCACCAAAAAATTTAAAATTGAACTACTATACAATCCAGCAATCCTACTTCCCTGTATTTATCTAAAGAAAATGAAAACACTAATTTGAAAAGATGTGTGTAGCCCTATGTTCATTGCAGCATTATTTATAATAGCCAAGATACGGAAGCAGCCTATGTGTCCATTGATGGATGGATGGATAAAGAAGATGTGGTGTATATATGTACATATACACATATACACAATGGAATGTTACTCAGCCATAAGAAAGAAGGAAACCTTGCCATTTGTGACAATGTGGATGAACCTAGGAGGCATTATGCTAAGTGAAATGTCAGACCAAGAAAAACAAGAAGTCAGATGAAGAAGACTATATGATTTCACTTACATGTGATATCTAAAAAAATAAAAGAGCAAACAAAACAAAACAAAAACAGATTCATACATAGAGAACAATTACCTGGCTCCTAGGGGTATGGGGGATGAGGGTATAGGCAAAATAGGGGAAGGGGATTAAAAAGAACAAAGGGCCAGTTTCAAAATCAATAAGACTGGGAATGCAATGCGCAGCACAGGGAATATAGTTAGTAATATTGTAACAACTTTGTTAGTGACAGATGGTAGGTAGATTTATCATGCTGATCACTTTGTAATGCATATAAATGTTGAATCACTGTTGCACACCTGAAACTAATATAACATTGTATGTCAACTACACTTCAATAATAAGATAAAATAGAACAAAATCAATGAAATTAAAAGCAGGAAAACAACTGAGAATATCAATGAAACCAAAGGTTTTTCTTTATAAAGATAAATGAAATTGGTAAACCTTTTGACAGACTAACAACTTAACACAAAACACGTTATTACCACAGTGAAACAAAAGAGAAGATCCATGTACAGCCCCATATACAGGGAAAGGATATTAACACAATACTCTAAACAATATTATTCAGGAAAATTTGACAACTTAGATGAAATGGATGAAATTCTTGAAAGGCGTAAACTATCAAAATTCAGATATGAACAAATGATCACCTGAACAAATCTGTTAAATTAAGTTGGAGTTGTACCCACAATTCCTCCTGAGGAGAAAATGACACAACCCTATGGTTTCAGGGAAAATCCTTTTAAAAATGTAAGGAAAAAGCAACAACAATTTTATAAAATCTCTTCCAGATAATAGAAGAGAAGGAAACACTTTTCTTCCTATTATGAGGTCAGGATAACCTTGATATCAAGACCAAATAAAAGAAATGTAAGAAAAGAAAGCTAAAGACCAATATCCGTCATGAACTTGTATGTAAGAAATTTCAACAAAATATTTGTTAATCACAGTAATCAAGATAGTGTGGTACTGGAGGTGCCTGGGTGGCTCAGTTGGTTAGGTCTCCGACTCTTGCTTTTGGCTCAGGTCATGATCTCAGGGTCGTGAAATCAAGCCCTGCATTGGGTCCTGTGCTGGGAGTGGATCCTGCTTAAAATTCTTTCTCTCCCTCTCCCTCTCGCTCCACCCTCCACCCCCAACTCTCACTCTCTCTAAAAAAGAAAAATAATAAAAAGAAAGAAAGGAAGATTTGCTTTTAAGATAGTGTGGTACTGACAGAAGAATATTCATATAGATCAGTGGACCGCAATAGATGGTACAGAAATCTACGCAAATGCCACTGAATGATCTTTGGCAAAGTAAAAAAGCAATTCAATGGAGAAACTGTATTGTCTTTAACAAACGGTGTTGCAACAGTTGGACTCCATACACACCCCACAACAACAACAAAATATCCTCAACCAAAATTTCTCATATTATATAAAAAATAACTCAGAATGGATCAATGATCTGAATCTTTTAAAACTATAAAACTTTAAGAAGAAAACATGGGCAAATATCTATGTGATCTAGGGTTAGGAAGAGTTGTTACACGTGATAGCAAAAGCAGCATCCATAAAAGAAGAACTGATAAATTGGTAATCTCATCAAAATTTAAAATGTCTAATATGCAAAAACACTCCTAAGAAAATAAAAAACACAGTCTCAAAAAATATTTTCAAATCACATACTGGACCAAAGACTATCTAGACAAGTAAAAAACCACTATAAACTCAACATTAAGAGAACAAATAATCCAATTAGAAAATGGGAAAAAAGCTTGAACAGACATTTAACCAAAGAGTACATATGGATGGCAAATAAGCACATGAAAAAATGTTCAGCATCATTAACCACTGGAGAAATGTGAATTAGACCTATGATAAGGTACCACTACACCTCTATTAAATGACTAAAATCTAAAATGCTAGTAATACTAAGGGCTGGTAAGGATACAGTAAGACTGAATCCATTGCTAATGGGAATGAAAAATGATGCAAACATTCTAGAAAATAGTTTGGCAATTTCTTGACCCACCAATCACACTCTTGGGTATTTAACTTAGAAAAATTAAAAAATAAAAATAATGTTCACATAAAAACCTGTACATGAATGCTCATAACAGCTTTAGTTGCAACAGCTCAAAACTGGAAACAACACAGAAGTCCTTCATGTGGTAAATGGATAAACTGTGGTACATCCATATAATGGACCATTGCTTAAAAATACAAAGGAAGAATCTTTTAATATAAGCAACAACTTAGATGGATTGCAAAGGACTTATGCTGAGTGGGAATAAAAAAGGCCAACGGCCACGGATACTTAATATATGATTCCATTGATGTAACAGTCTCTAGCTGACAAAATTAAAACAACAAATCAGCTGCCAGGGCTTTATGGGTGGAGACAAACTGTAATTTCCAATGTGATGGAACAGATTTGTATCCTGATTGAAATGGTGGTTACACACATGTATATGTGTGATAACATTTCATAGAATCACACACACACACACACACAAACACATGATGCATGAAAAATCTGATTAAATCCAAGTCAAGTCTGTAGTTTACTTAATGGTATTGTACTAGGTCACTTTCTAGGTTCTGATCACTGTATTGGGGTTACATGTTATCACCGAATGAAGCTAAAAGGTACACAGGAACTCTCAGTAATATTTCTGCAATTTCTATATGATTGCTAAGTCATTCAAAATTTTCAGTTGCTCCAATAAAATGATTTATTTAAGTATAACTCTTACAACATATCTGTAGAATCTGTTTACTGAAAACTACAAAATACTGATAAAAGTAAAACATTTAAATAAATGAGAAAACATAATGTGTTTATGGACAATTAGATTCAATATAGTTAAGATGCCAACTGTACCCAAATTAATCTATACTTTTAATGCAATCTCAATGAAAATCCCAACAGAATGTTTTTTTTACTAGAGATGTACAAGCTAATTCTAAATTTATATGGAAATTAACTAAACCAATTTAAAAAAAAAAAAAGAAGAAGAAGACTCACACTATCCAAATTATGACTTAATGTAGAGCCCTAGCAACTACAACATTGTTGTGTTCATGAATGGATAGACAAAAACAATGGAACTGAATAGGGTCCAGTTATTGATCCACATAAATATGGAAATTGATATTTTGGGCATTGTATAGCTTCCATTTTACTTTTCAAAATTACCCCTTTAGCCTGACTTTAAAAAAAAATCCATTGAGGTGAAATGCACATAAGTTTTACTGTAAGTGGACAATTCAATGGCATTTAATACAGTCACAATATTGTGCAACCACCATCTCTACTAATTCCAGAAAATTCCCATTACTCCAAAGTAAAATCATGAAGTGATTTCTCCCTATTTTTACTCCTCACTTAAGCCCCTGGCAATTACCAATATATATTATGTATATTTATCTATATATAAATATATAGTGATTAGATAAATAGATATCTATATCTTTATATAGATAATACGTTTTCTATTTAAATAATGTTAATCATAACTTGCCAATGGTCTGTGACCACATATAAATATATAGATATGGATATACAAATATAAATAATATATAGGTAATATATCTTTAGCTTTTATCTACAATTTATAGATGAATTTATCATAGATGTATTTATTATCTATATAAATACAATAAAATAATTTCATAAAGTGCAAAATAGAGTGCAGCATGGCATATACTAAAAATAGGAAATATATATGAGTTTAAACTTTTAGTTACTTATATAGTTTTGTATGTATAAGTATATGCTGGGCTATAAAATACACATAATATGTTTCTTGCTGTGGAATAATCCAACTTATTTGAAAGCCACTGCTCTTAGCCCACAGTAAACTGAGCAACAGAAGGGTCTTTGGAGTCCACTAAAAGGCCAATAACAGAAGAACCATATTTTCTGTCCTATACACACAAGTCCAGGCTGTTGCCACTCTGATAGGCTCATACTCTGGTGCCTTCTCTTTTCAGATTTGCAGCCAGGCAACACTATTTTAAAGAACTTAACCAACGTCTTACATTACTTGGTAAGGCTGGGAATTCTGGTGGTGGCTTCCCTGATATTTATAGCAGAGCCATAGTTGTTTTGTTGTTGTCAGAAGTTGTTTTCCCATCTTTCAAATCTTTATTCTGCATCCTTAACATAGAGCAACCTCTTCAGCAATAATATGGGGATCCTATTGCCCCTGCCTGTTCCATTATTCCCAGTCCAGCAGAGCAATGTCAGGATGAACCTGAAGACACAAGTGAATCTCATACTGTAATTTCCAAAAGGTGGATCATTTATTTTAACTATATTATGTATAAGGAGTTCATGTTCATTTAATATAATACATAGGAAATTATGAGGTCTTCTAAGAATAAATCTGTAATTATTCTGCAACAACTGCTTTGTACATTTCTCTCCCAGATCAGCTTTTTAAGTTTTTGAAATTAAGAAAATAACATTTGAACTAATAAAGTTGAAACTGTCAGCAAAAAAAAGAGGGTTTTTGGTTTTTGTTTTATTTTACAAAACTACCAAAAATAATAGGGATGAAAGAAAATGAGTACATATGAAAAGCAAGATGTATGTTTTTGGTAAAAGAAGGTATTGGAAAAGAGATATATTTTTGGTAAGAAAGGAAAAAGAAATATAATTTTGTCCTAAAGTAAAATGTTCTAGAATAACAAAGAAAAACGATCAGCAAAACCTTAATGGATATAGAAAGTTGTAGGTTTATGGAAAGGAATCTTGTGAAAGGAATTGTATGTGTGGTCAAGTGACTAAGGTTAAAATGATTAGATTAAAGAAAATGAAAAAATTAATATCAAAAGTACAGTAGTACAAAATTAGACTTTGGCTTTCTCTCTGTTAAAAGGAGAAAGTTTTCTTAGATTATTGGTCTGCTCCTAATAAATTATAAATGAAGTGTTTTCTTTACCTCTAATGTAATCTGCCTAGAAAACAAAAATTCTATGTTTTGTCTTCATCGGATCTTTGATTACTTGAGAAGATTGAATCTTCTCTACTAAAAGCACAAATTTTTTTAAAGATTTTATTTATTTATTTGACAGAGAGAGAGAGATCACAAGTAGGCAGAGAGGTAGTCAGAGAGAGATGGGGAAGCAGGCTCCCTGCTGAGCAGAGAGCCCGATGTGGGGCTCGATCCCAGGACCCTGAGATCACGACCTGAGCCGAAGGCAGATGTTCAACCGACTGAGACGCCCAGGTGCCCCAAAAGGGCAAATTTTTTAACAGCTGTACAGCTTTTTGTACATGTTAAATTTTGTGGTAAGCATTGCCAAATAAGAAGTGATGCTAAACTTTTTTTTTTTTATTATGTTCAGTTAGCCACTGTATAATGTATCATTAGTTTTGGATATAGTGTTCAATGATTCATTATTTGCGTATAACAGCCGGTGCACATCACAACACATGCCCTCCTTAATACCCATCACCCTGTTACCCCCCCCACCCCTCCCTTCTGAGACCCTCAGTTCATTTCCCGGGGTCCATAGTTTCTCATGGTTCGTCTCCCTCTCTGATTCCGCCCCCCTTCAGATTTCCCTCCCTTCCCCTATGGTCCTCCGTGCTATTGCTTATGTTCCACATATGAGTGAAAATATATGATAATTGTCTTTCTCTGCTTGACTTATTTCACTTAGCACAATCCCCTCCAGTTCCATCCATGTCGATGCAAATGGTGGGGAATTTTATATGAAAGTTATTAATATAAATGTTCCAGAAGTTGGGTGTTCTTGGGAATCAGATCTGTCCTTATATAGTGTTATCAGTCATAATTCTAGCCATTGTCTTAAAATATTACATATCACAGAAATAACCAAATTTCCTTGTCAATTGCATTATTTGAACACGCGTCTCATTTTTAACCATTGCCATTTTTTAACTGTTTTGTCATTTATAGACAGTTTTTGGTTTCTGATAACTTTTAAGATTGTAACAGTGAACTAGGTTAGCATCTCCAAAGCTTTAATGGAAAACTGATAAATTCATAAAACCGCCAACAAAAGATCAAGCTCAAAAAGAATTAGTTACAGGAGACTAACTAATGAAGATGATTATAATTTTTATGATTTTATTCAAAACATTGCTGGTTCCTCTTAATGGTTTGTTATCCAGATGTAAAGGACATCCTTTTCTCCTCCTTTTTAAGCTACCTATAACTTACAGCAGTTTAGTAAAGTATATTTTTACAACAAAGATTAACAAATATGTATTTACAGAGGTGCAAAAAGAATCAGTTCTCCTTGTAAGAAGAAAAAATTAGACAAGTCCTTGGCTTGGCTTCTTAGCCTACGCGGTTTTTTAAAAGTCCAATTTGAGGGGCACCCGGGTAGTTCACTTGGTGAAGCATCGGACTCTTGATTTTGGTTCAGGTCATGATCTCAGGGTCACAGGATCAAACCCCGTGCCAGGCTTCACTTACAGCAGAGAGTCTGCTTCTCTCTCTCCTCCTCTCTCCCTCCCCCAGCTCTCTCTCTCTAATAAATAAATCTTTTTAAAAATGTCCAATTTGAGATTCCTAGTGATAAGTTCCAACAAAGCAGGCTTTTTTTTTTTTTTTTAAGAGAGAGAACATGAGGTGGGGAAGGGGCAGAGAGAGAAAGAGAATGTTTACCAGGCTCAATACCCAGTGTGGAGCTGGATGTGGGGCTTGATCTCAAGACCCCGAGATCATGACCTGAGCCAAAATCAAGAGTCAGATGCTTAACCGACTGAGCCACCCAGGCACCCCTCAAACAAAGCAGTTTTGAAAGAAACCTATAGATCAATCACTATTTTTGCTGCACTTTATAAATAATCAGGCCAAGTTTCCTAAAACTAGACTTAACGTGCAAGCAAATAAGTCTTGCTATGGTGCCTTTGATGTAAATAGAAATGATTACTGAGAGCAAATTATACTTCAACAATACACCTTTGTGGATGTCAGATTTAGTGCCTTTGGCTGTCTTTGAGTTTCCATATTCTACTTGCAAAGTGAACTGAATCCTCAATTCTTCTAGTCTCCTCCAGTATTTGGCTAAAATCTCCAAACTAACACTTCCAATTTTCTCCCACTCCTCTGACTCGGAATCACTATGAAACTAAAACTGCCCTCTTCCCAAAGCCATGCAAACTGAAGCCAGACAACTCACTGTAATCTTCAGAGAAGTCACCACAACAGCTCCTGTGTGGACAGCCTCTGCACCTGTCACTATGTGGCCACACAGAAAGATCAACAGACATTCACACCGCAAACCAGGAAAATCTGTGTGACGGCCACGGCCTGTCCTCATTGCATCTAAAGATGCTTAGGATCCGACATTTAGAAATCTTCTCAACTGGCTGCTCTCCAAACTCAGGAAACTGAATTCATAATTTGTTCCAACGATTAACCTTTCATTTAATTTGTTTTCATAGAAATGCCTCTCATAAAATGACCTGATTGCTCACATCATATAGAGGCCCAGTTTAGGTGAAATCCCACCTGCCACACCAGCCCCTGAAATACAACACCCTCAAGTTCATTCTTTCCTAAGTAATCATGAGGATATGTGTTTGCTAATACAGGCATACTTCTTTTTGTTGTGCTTTGTTTTACTGTGCTTCATAAATATTGCCCTTTTTAGAAATTGAAGGTTTGTGGCACTCCTACATCAAGCAAGTCTATTGATGACATTTTTCCAACAACTTTTGCTTACTTCATGCTTCTGTATCACATTTTGGTAATTCTCACAGTATTTCAAGCTGTGCATTATTATTATTTTTGTTATGGAAATCTGTGAGCAAACTTCTCTGACAAATGTTGTATGTGTTCTGACTGCTCCACCGATCAGCAGTTCCCCCATTTCTTTCCCTCTCCCCAAGCCCCCCTATTCCCTGAGACACAACAATATTGAGAGTAGGCCAATTAATAACCCTACAATGGCCTCTCAGTGTTCAAGTGAAAGGTAGAGCTACACATCTCTCACTTCAAGTCAAAAGCTAGAAATGATTAAGCTCAGTGAGAAAGGCACATCAAAAGCCTAGAAAAACTAAAAGCCATGCCTCTTGCACCAAACAGCCAAATTGTGAACGCAAAGGAAAAGTTCTTGAAGGAAATTAAAAGTGCTACTCCAGTGAACACACGAATGATAAGAAAGTGAAACAGCCTTATTGCTGATACGGAGAAAATTTTAGTGGTCTGATTAGAAGATCAAACCAACCACAATATTCCCTTAAGCCAAAGCCTAATCCAGAGCCAGGCCCTAACTCTCTTAAATTCTGTGAAGGCGGGGGTGGGGCGGGTGGGGCGGGGCGGGGAGGAAGCTGCAGAAGGAAAGTGTGAAGCTAACAAAGGTTAGTTCATGAGGTTTAAGGCAAGAAGCCATCTCCATAACACAGAAGCGCAAAGTGAAGCAGCAAGTGCTGATGTAGAATCTCTAGCAAATTATCCAGAAGATCTTGCTGTGATAATTAATGAAGGTAGCTACACCAAACAACGATTCCCAATGTAGTATAAAACAGTCCTCTATAGAAAGAAGGTGCCACCTAGGACTTTGATAGCTAGAGAGAAGTCGATGCCTGGCTTCAAAGCTTCAAAGAACAGCCTATTTTGTTAGGTGCTAATGCAGCTTGTGACTTTAAGTTGAACCCAAAGCTCATTTACCACTCCAAAAATCATAGGGCGCTTAAGAGTTATGCTAAATCTACTCTGCCTGTGCTCCATAAATGGAAGAACAAGGCCTGGATGATAGCACACCTGTTTATAAAATGGTTTACTGAATATTTTAAGCCCACTGTTGAGCCTTACTACTTAGAAAAAAAAAGAATCCTTTCAAAATATTACTGCTCACTGACAATACACATCATCCAAGAGCTCTGATGGCAATGTACAACGAGATTCATGTTGTTTTCATGCCTACCAATATAACATTCATTTTACAGCCCTTGGATCAAGGAGTCATTTCAACTTTCAAGTCTTATTATTTAAGAGATACATTTCATAAGCCTACAGCTGCCAAAGATGGTGCTTCCTCTGATGGATCTGGACAAGATAAATTGAAAACCTTCTGGAAAGGATTGACTGTTATAGATGCCATTAAGAGCATTTGGGATGCATGGGAAGAGGTCAAAATATCAACATCAGTAGGAGTTTGGAAGAAGTTGATTCCAACCCTCCTGGATGACCTGGAGGGGCTCAAGAATTCACTGGAGGAACTCCCTGCAGATGTGGTGGAAACAGCAAGAGAATTAAAATTAGAAGTGGAGCCTGCAGATGGGACTGAATCACTGCAATCTCCTAGGAACTTTAACAGATGAGAAGTTGCTCCTGTGGATGAACAAAGAAATTGTTTTCTTGAGATGGAATCTCTTAGTGAAGATGCTTGGAAGACTGTTGAAATGACAACAAAGGATTTAGAATACTACCTGAACTGAGTTGATAAAGCAGTAGTAGTAGGGTTTGAGAGGACTGACTTCAATTTTGAAAGAAGTTCTACAGTGGGTAAAATGCTATCAAACAGCATCACATGCAACAGAGGGATCGTTCATGACAGGAAGAGTCGATTAATGTGACAAACTTCATTATTGTATTATTTTAAGAAATTGCCACAGTAACACCTTCCTGATCAGTCAGCAGCCATTGACATCAAGGCAAAACTCTCCACCAGCAAAAAGATTACAACTCACTGAAAGTTCAGATGATGGTTAACATTTTTTAACAATAAAGTATTTTTAAGGTATGTACATTGTTTTTCTAGACAAAATACTATTGCACATTTAATAGATTACAGCATAGTTATAAATATAACCTATTTTATATGCACTGGGAAGCCAAAAAATTCATTTGACTCATTTAATTGTAATATTTGCTTTATTGTGTTGGTCTGGACCTGAACTCACAATATCTCCAAGGTATGCCTGTACATCACGCTGAGTCTATGTAAATAAATAAAATAATCTGTAAATTGACTTATAATGGTAAAACCTGAATCTGATTATAATCCATTTGATTTATTTAGTTGATTAAATCTTGGATCCTGGGAATCTCCCCAGAAAAATTTGGGGAATTTTTCAACACTTTGGCTATTTTTCTCCTTATAGTCATTATATTGACCTCTAATGCACTGTATACTCTCAATGGTTTTAAATGCCTTTGGGCAGCCATTCACACGCTGAATGGTATACATCAGCATCAGACAACTGGATGAAATCAACAATAATCACATGAATGATAAAAAGAGTGACTATATGGCCCTCTGGCATAATGACTCAACTAATAGAAACAGCAGATGTGTAATTCTTTGGCCTGACTACATCAATGGTGGTAACAGAGACTAATGCTATAATGGTTGGTAATTGGGAGGTAATTGTTAAGATCAATTGGAGACCAACCTTCAAAATTCCCCAAGCAGACAAAACCAATTTCTTCATACAAATAAAGCTTAATTTAGCTTATTTTACAAGGCTAACTTGACCTGAATCACTTCTTGCTTGTGCCTCTGGAAATGATAAGCAAAACTTGAACTGCTCTCCAAGGTTGATGCGAGGTAACTATGAAAATTGTAGTATTATAACCAATCACTGTGAAGAATAAAAAGTCACTGCTTTTTCGCTATATAAGCTGCTTTATAACAATATACCCTTAAGCCTCATTCCATGTTCCGGTTTGAGTGCTCCTGGTTTACAAACTTTCTTTTGGTGTGTGAACAATAAATTTTTACTAATTGTGAATTTAGTGATTAACTAGTTCTCTTTTGGCTGTTTTGATCTCTTGATACTCTCTATGTGTTCGTATTTCCTCTTTTTATAAGGACACCAGTCAGATTGGATTAGGAGCTATCCTAATAACCTCATTTTAATTTAATTACCTTTTTAAAGGTTCTATCTCCAAATGCAGTCATACTCTGAGGTGCATGGATTTAGGGCTTCAGTATGAATTTTAAGAGGACACAATTCAACCCATAACATCATCATAATGGGTGTGAAGTGGTATCTTATTATAATTTTGAATTACATTTCCTTAATGATTAGTGATGTTGGGAATCTTTCATGTGTTTATTGTCTATGTGCATGTCTTCTTTGGAAAAATGTCTATTTATGTCTTTTGCCTACTTTTTAAATTGAAACGTTGGTCGTTGTTTTTTTTTTTTTTTGAGTTATAGGAGTTCTTTATATAGTCTGGATATTAAACCCTATCAGATATATGTTTGCAAATAATTTTCTTAATAATAATTAAAATAATAGTTTCTTTTATTAATAATGCATTTGGTGTCATATCTAAAAAATCCACAGCCAAATCCAAGGTCATGAAGATTTGCCCCTATTTTGGGCGCCTGGGTGGCTCAGTTGGTTAAGCGACTGCTTTCGGCTCAGGTCATGATCCTGGAGTCCCGGGATTGAGTCCCGCATCGGGCTCCCTGCTCGGCAGGGAGTCTGCTTCTCCCTCTGACCCTCCCCCCTCTCATGTGCTCTCTCTCTCAAATAAATAAATAAAATCTTTAAAAAAAAAAAAAAAAGATTTGCCCCTATTTTTCTTCTAAGAGTTTTATGGTATTGGCTCTTAAATGTAAATTATTGATCTGTTTTAAGTTATTTTTGTATGTGTTATATAAACACACACACTTTATATATAGGTATATACATGTATGTGTATGCATATATAATTATATGTTTATATACATATATGCATATATGTACATGTAAGTTTGTATATTTTGTGTGTGTATGTTCATTCTGCAGCATGTAGAACCACCCAATTGTCTCAGCACCATTTGATGAAGGCCCTATTCTTTCCCTTTAAAATAGTGTCGGTCCCCTTATTGAGCATCAATTGGTCACTGATATATGAGTTTAATTCTGGACTCTCAATTCTATACCACTGGTTGATATGTCTAGCCTTATGCCAATGCCACACTGTTTTGACCACTGAAACTTTGTAGTACATTTTGAAAATTGGAAATGTAAATTCTAAATGTTGTTCATTTCTAAAAGATTGTTTGGCTATTTGGGGTCTCTTCCAATGACACAGGAATTTGAGAATCAGTGTTTCTATTTCTATAAAAAAAAGGCTGTTGAAACTTACATTGACTCTGCATATCATGTTGGGTAGTATTGGCATCATAAGATTTAAATCTTTCCATTCCGCGAATATGGGATTTTTTTCCCAAGTATTTGTGTTTTCTTTGATTTCAACAATGTTTGTAGTTTTCACTGTATAAATCTTTCACTTCTTTGAATAAACTTAATTCTGGGTATTTTATACTTTTTGATGCTATTGCAAATGAAACTGTTTTCTTAATTTCCTTATTGGGTTGTTCATCACTTGTATGTAGAAACAAAACTAATATTTGTGTGTTGATATTGTAGCCTAGAATTTTGATTAGCTCTGGTAGTTTCTTGTGGATTTTAAGGGATTTTCTATATAAAAAAATTATGTCATCTGCAAATAGAAATAGTTTTACTTCTTCCTAATTTGAATGACTTTTATTCTTTTTTTTTAAAGATTTTATTTATTTGACAGAGAGAGACACACAGAGAGAGGGAACACAAGCAGGGGGAAGTGGGAGAAGGCGAAGCAGGCTTCCCACCGAGCAGGGAGCCCAATGGGGGACTCGATCCCAGAACCTTGGAATCATGACCTGAGTGCAAGGTAGATGCTTAACTGACTGAGCCACCCAGATTCCCTGAATGACTTTTATTCTTTTTCTTGCCTAATTGCTCTGGCTAGAACTTTTAGTACAGTGTTGAAAAGCGCTAACTAAAGTTGGCTTCTTTGGTTGTTCTGATCTTAAGAAAAAAATCTTTCAGTCTTTCACCATTGAATATAATGTTAGCAAGGAGTTTCTCATGTTGGAGAAGTTCCCTTTTACTTCCTACTTTTCTGAGTGTTTTTATCATGAAACAGTGTTAGAGATTTTCAAGTAGATTTTGTTAATTGAGATGATCATGGAATTTTTTCCTTCATTCTATTTAGGTAGTATATTACATGGAGTGCTTTTTTTTTTTTTTTTTTCAATGCTGAGTTACCCTTGCATTCCTGGGATAAATCCTACTTGGTCATGGTGTGTAATATTGTTAACATGCTATTATATTTATTTGCTAGTATTTTGTTGATTTTTGCATCTATATTCAGAAGGGGCATTGTCTGTAATTGTCTTTATCGGTGATGTCTTTATCTGGCTTTTGTATCAGGATAATGCTAACTTCATAGAATGAGTGAATATGTGTTTTCTCCTCTTCTTTTTTTGAAGAGTTTGAGAAGGATTGGGGCATCAAGTCTACTTCAAGTGATTGGTACATTTCAACAGTGAAGTCATCTGGTCCTGGGCTTCTATTGTTGGGAAGATTTTTATTAATGCTTTAATCTCCTTACTTTTTATAAATCTATCCATATTTCCTATTTCTATCATATTTCTTCCTTTAATTCTATCAATGTTTGCCTCATACATCTCTGGCTCTGTTGTTTGGTGCATATATGTTTATAATAGTTATATTCTCTTAATGAAGCGACCTTTTAATCAATATATTTCATTCTTTTTTGTCTCTTGAGATAACTTTTTATTTAAAGTCTGTGTTGTCTGATTCTAGAATAGCCATGCCTGCATTCTTTGAGTTACTGTCTGTATGAAGTATCTTTTTCCATCCTTTCATTTTCAACTAATTTATGTTTTTGTAGATTGAAGGCATCTATCTCCATTTGTATTAAGAGGTTATGAAAAATACTTTAAAAATTATAATCTTCATAGTTTTTTTATTTTCCAAATATTCAATGAAAAATCTGTATTATTTTAATAATCATAAAATGTTAATACAAATTCAAACAAGAAAACTGTAGAAGTATAGAGGATGAAGTGTTAATTCTAAGAATTTCTTTTTAAAAATTCAAGTGAAAATGAGAATAATTTCTCAAGTGTTAGTAATTTTTTTTTTTGCCACTTTAAAGGGTATAGCCTACTAGCATTATAAAAGTCCAAAGATTAGAGTACCATTCGAGATTTATGTAAACAGGAAATCTTCATAGAGGCATTTAGATTTTATCTGAGGCTGACAAAGGGAAAAGAGAAGAAATGTCAGGTGCAGGGAAATATGAGCAAAGATAGTTTGGGAATTAGAAGGTACATGTGAAGTATACATGCCAACTTGTGTGCTTTGTTTGTAAAAATAAATGTCCTATTTTCTTGAAAATCTCTGTTTTCTTTGTTGTAGAAGTGCAAAGAGCTGATGTCTCAGTGTATAGTCTACACTGCATCACTGAATCACCGATTTCTTTTTTTTTTAATTCAGTTAGCCAATATATAGTACATCATTAGTTTCAGACGTAGTGTTCAATAATTCATCAGTTGCATATAACACCCAGTGCTCATCACATCATGTGCCCTCCTTAATGCCCATTATCCTGTTACCCCATCCCCCCACCCACTTCCTCTCCAGCAACCCTCAGTTTGTTTCCTATAGTTAAGAGTCTCCCATGGTTTTTCTCCCTCTCTGATGACTTCCCATTCAGTTTTCCCTCCCTTCCCCTATGATCCTCTGTACTGTTTCTTACATTCCACATATGGGTGAAACCATATGATAATTGTCTTTTTCTGAATGACTTATTTCACTCAGCATAATACCCATCCACATCAATGTAAATGGTAAGTATTCATCCTTTCTGATGGCTAAGTAATATTCCATTATATATATATATATATATATATATATATATACCACAACCTCTTTGCTATTTTATGACAGGTAGCTCAGAGAGCTATTACCCCTTCATAACATATTTTTTTTTAATTTACCTTAGGCTTCCTATAAAATTAAAATTTGCATATGCTGGCTGGGAATATTTAGTTAATATATACTTTATTATCTTTGGAAACTCTGACAGACTCCAGACTGGAAAAGGATCAGAGGATTAGTGACACTTGCAATAACATGAACTAAGTCAGATTACTCTCTCTTAGCTCCTCAACAGCTTATTTTTCCCCAGATGTAAACCCTGGCAGGCACAACAGAGTATAGATGAAAGTCTTAACTGATGCCTGATCTTCAGAATTCCTGACACAGTGGAGAGTCAGCTTCAGCTAGACTACATAACGTCTAGCTGAATAAATTTTCCTTCTTATAATTATTTATTTTCTCAAATCCTGAAAGTTGTGCCTGTAGTTCATTTTGTATGAATTCCTGTGTCATGCGATATTCTTTCTCTTCCATGGATCTAACACATGCGTTTTTCCTCAGAGAACAGCATCCTTCTTTAACCAACTTATTCAAATAAAGCTTGAATAAAATAACATTTTTACAATGGCCTTTAGATTTCACCATGGCAAAGGCTGCTTACAGGCATGAAAGAAATCCAGTAGTGTATTACTTAGAAAAGTCTCAGAAGAGCATGATTCATCCCAAATTAACCTTGTTTTCCTTCAATTCTATATCAGTGCTTCTCAATGGTAGCCTGGAGCTTTCCCACTATCTTCTTATTTGCCTCTATATCACAATAGTAATATAATTGTTCATTCATGATGATATCTGTGCCTGGAAAAAGCTTCACACAGAGGGTGACATTTGATGGGGGAACTTGAAGCACAAGTAACAATACCAAGACACATATTTTATTAAGCACTTAATATATGCCAAGAAATGGATTATCTCATTCAATCTTCATTATTGGTTTTATTACTGTCCTCATTTTATAGATGAAAAACTGAGGCACAGACAGGTTAAGTAAATTACCTACAATCATTCAGGTAGAAAGTGGCCAAGCTGGGCTTCACATTCAGTCAGTCAGACTTTAGAATTCAAATTCTAGATAGAGTATTAAAAAGATGTGAGGGGCATTATGCATACCAAGAAAGGAAAAACAAAATGCAAAGATACCACTATGTAAAGTCTTTGTATTGAGCAAGAATGAGGATTTCAGTGCAGCTCAAGCGTAAGTTATACTAAGAGATAGGCTGGAGGTGAGATGAAAGTCTTGTGGACAATAACTGGGAGAACAATGAAGATTTGGAAATTGGCAGATAACATTAATCTCTGAATGTTAAAATATGAAATAAATGGGTCATAGTTGAGATATAAAAGCTTTTTAAATAGACTAATTCATTCCAAGGTTAAGACTTGACTGTAACCTGATAAAAGATATTGACTTTTATTTTTTCAAGTCAATCCCAATATTGTTTCAACAACAGAATTACACAGAGAGAAGAATCAGAAGCAAACAGCTGCATTCTATATTCAACATAATCCAGTGGAGAGAGTATGATGAATCCAAAACATTCATCAGAATATCAGAATATGATGAGACTGTTGGCACTATCATCAAACTAAGAAAGTCAGTGAGTTGCATTTTTGTAGAAAAATCCTTTTTTCCAGTAAAATTTTATGCATAAATCCCATCTACAACACAGAAGAAAGTAGAGCTCTTTATATAAGACAGGCTTAGAGGACCTAGATCCCAAGGAACTCAGCTTCCTTTCACGCCTATAATAATGATGTAATTAATTTTGCAACAAACTACATTTCTTTGTTGTGACTCTGAGTTCACTGTGAAACTTTCTGATTATGAATTTTCCTTTCATATAGATTTGATTATAGGGAGGCAATACACTGAGCAGAAAAACAGGGTCTGTCTTTAGAGTCTGGGATGCATCTGTGCAAAAAAACAATCCATCTGATGTATTTCTCATGTAAATTGATGTTAGCATTCTAGTCCATTCATTGGTTTCTTTTGAGTGTAGATAACTTGACTCAGTCATATTTTGGTATACTCCTAATTTGCATTTCTAATCCTAAAAAAACATGAAGATGAGATCCTTCTCTAGGTTACTCTATAACCAGCTCATGGGTATCTTCCTCAAAACAACCATGTGCCATGCCAAGACATTTAAATTTAATCTGTCAGCAATGGGGAACCAATTATTATTTTTTAAGTGAGGGATTTGCATATATATTTTAGAACTATTAAGTTATGGAAAGTAAAGGGGTGGGGAACATTTCATTTTTAAGTCTCATCTAATATCACATGATTGGAATCTTGCAAATAGTACTCCTTATGTTCACTATGTGCCCATACTAGTTAAAGGCTAGTGGTGTAGTAATGAACAAAACAAACAAAAATGTCTGTTGTCATGGTCCTTACAACTTAGAAGGAACTACAGATGAAATAAAAACAAGGAAAGAAAAAAGCAAAGTATTATACAGAGCAGGGGTTGGCCACCTTCAACAAATGTGGCCTATTACCTGTTTTTGAAAATAAAGTTTTATTGATGCACAGCCATACCCATTTGTTTAAATATTGTTCATGGCTACTTCATACTACAATGGCTGAGCTGAATGGTTGCAACAGAGACAATCTGGCCTGCATGCCTCAAATATTTACTATCTAGCCCTTCAAAGAAAGGTTTCTTGACCCTTGGTATAAGTATGCAGTTTGTAGCAAATGCAATGGAGTAAAATAAAGCTGAGAAAGGGGATAGGATGTGAGGGAATTGTTAATATATAATGTAATATAACATAGCATATATAACAATGTAACATAATATATGCTGAATGAATAAATGTAGTGTTTGGAGAAAGCCTCATTGAGAAGGTGTTATCTGAGCAAATACCACTTACCTTCCAAATCAATCCAGTTGACATATTTTATGGTTAATCTTTCTGTGGATAACATCTCCAATTCAATGATAAATTATATTAGTGCCTTATTATTTGGTGCTTGTACAACTGCAGTAGCACTGTGGCTTAGCTATTCAACATCTATCTCTCTTCCCAGTGATCTATCCCACTCTATTTATCCAGATGAACCGGTCTGAATTATTTCACTCCCTGCTCAAAAAGCTTCTGCAAATTTCATAACTACACGTTGAAAGTCTAAAACTCCTCCTTAGCCAAAATCTCTCTCACAGTAACAGCTCCCAAATTATTTATCTATTCCCTGAGCCACAGCCAAATTGTGCTCCTCATTGTTTCTCCGTCATTTACTTCTAGTGCCTGACTTGTCCTTCCTCCTCAGCCTCGCAGGACACAATGAGAAGTTATCAGTGGAAAGCAGAAAGCTGACAGGGTAGAGGAAGTGTGGCCCTAGATAGATTCCTGGCAAAAGAACGGTCCAGGCAGAGTGGAGAGCAGGTGCAGAGCCCAGTGGTGAGGGCGTGGTTGTGTCTGAGGAGGAGCCAGGAGGCTGAGGTGCAGAGAGCATTGCAAGAATAAAGATTGGAAGGTTAGGTGCAGAAGGAGGCAGGAAAAATTTTGGATGGTAAGAGCTTAGACTTGGACTCTGAGTGAGGTGAGAGCCAATGAGGATGTTGAGGAGCTCTGAATACACAAAGATGAGCTCAGCCTCCAGTTTGAAGGACTGATCGCTGGATGCTCTGTTGTGCTACTCTACAGGGACAGGGGTAAAAAAAGGGGGATAATTTAGGAGTGTTGAAATAATGGTATGAACTCTGTTGGCATCTTGGACCAGGGTGGTAACTGTGATAGAGAAATTGTTGGATTATGGGTGGTTCTGAAAGTAGAGCCTACAGGATTTTTGGGTGGATTGGATGAAGGGCATAAAGAACAAATGGAATAAAGGGATCCAAAGTTCTAGCCTAAATACCCAGAACTATAGAGGTGACATCTACTGAGAAAGAAAAGTAAAGGAGGAAGAGGAACTTTACATGCTAAGTCTGCAATGCCTTTTAGATCTTCAAGTAAACATAACTGAATAGGAATTTGGATATAGGAGTACTGAGATCAAGGCACAAGTCCTGGCCAAAAATGGAAATACGATGGTGCCTACATATTCATATTGCCATCACAGAGGTTTATAATTATGGCATGAAGGACACAAAACTACTCATAATTATCTGAAATTGGACTCTAATTCAGTTCTATATAAAAACAAAAAAGTAGTCTGTGCACAGTTTTAATATATATTGAATTTCTCTGGAATGCAACTATTATGTAAATCAAAGAAATACAGCCATTAGTTTTGTTCTAAAGTTTCAAAAGGAATTATTCCCCATTTTGGAACTTTATATTGCTGACAGAAATGCTGTTTAGGGAACCGAATCACCTACAACACACCTGTATTCGTTTGCACTTGGAGCTATTGCTTGTACACTGCTCAATGTACAGAAGCAAGCATCTCATTTCAGGACACTAATGGCATTATACCTAAGCACTTACATATTATAATGCTTTTTGTTTTGTTATATTTTCATTTTATGACTTTACATTGCAGTTAGTACATTATTATATATGAATTTCCTTTTATTTGTTTCATATCATTTCCAAGGCTTTCAGGTATTAATGGTTTTTCCTGACCATGGCCTCTTTCTGCAAGGTCCTTCCTCTCCATCTATGCTGAAAAACCCTGATAAAGCATGCCTACGTGCATATGGATTGATGCAGCTTCATGATCCTAAAGGGTCTTCCTATCCATGATGAGAAAGACGGTGTTGCATTTTATAGGGCTGAAAACTCCTGCACTCGCCTGAACTCCCAGAACAGCATGTTCCAATTCCTCAGCACACATCACGGGAAGCCTCCAGCCCCGCTCCTGGGAAACTCTCAGGGGACGGGGACAGATGATGAATGAGACACACAGTTAATGAAGCACACAATGGGCATTATCCAAACCATAAGGCTGGGCTGGCCTTGTGGGTTTTTGCTTTTGCTCCATTGATTTCAGCTTTAAGTAAATCTAAAAATGGCAAAATTAGCATTTCTACCACCATTCTTCAAAGACATAAATAAAATGGACAGCTCACCTCTACCCAGTTCTCTAAGTTGAGCCATTTATTTTTTGCTCTTTTCTTGAATATGCCACCAACTTCTCTCACACCAGCCCTGCTCTGGAAATAACGCTTGATGGGGTTTTTATTTTCCTTTGTCGTCAATTATACTTCACCAGCAGATGCCACAGACCTCCTTGTTTGTTTAAAGAGGTACCAGTAATCTGATAATAGATCCTCCAGGTTTCACCTTTTCTTTCGTGTCAAATCTGGGTGTTTTATTTCTCCTGTTTGTGCACTGAAAGCCCAACGTACTTTCTCTGACAAATAAATTCATGGCTGCAGATTTGAAGTGTATTCAGAATGTACTTTCTTAAGCAGGGCTTACAAAGCTTTCAAATCCCTTTTAGTCATTTGAGGCAACACTGCCCATTTAGAAAACCTGGGGCCCAAGAAAGAAGGTTAATCCAAGGCCAGGAAGATTTGAAATGAAGTGATACAAACATACAGACCATTCACACCAAGGCAACAGAAACATGAAGGCTTAACCACCAGGTGGCCACCAAAGAAAATAGCACATTCAAAATGAATTGTCAGCAAACCCAGTTTACTTGGATCCAGAGCTCAGCATAGACTATCTTTAATTGGTTAATTTTTTTTAAAGTATCTATACTTGGGTCTGAAATATAGATTTGGAAATCTGGCTTATCCAAATGAACCAGCAAAAGAGAGCTTTTAGAAGTCATAACAAGGCAAGCACAAGAGTGTGTGTGTGTGTGTGTGTGTGCATGTATTCACTCATATATGTTTATGCTGCATGTGTCCCTTTGTGTATGTCTGTGTGTGTACTGTGTGTGCGATTATAAGAATGTGGCTTCTAATCATATCAAAACTGATTACATGTATCACTGTTTTTTTCCCAAATTATTACCTTTTTATAGGAACTGAAATATTATTGTTTCTTGCTTCAGGACTTTTCGTATATAGCTTCTTCTACCTAGAATGAAGTGACACTCATTCTTTAAATGGATGATTCCTACACATTATTCAGTTTTTAGCACATCTACAAATTTCTCAGAAAGACTTTTCTTAACTCTCAACTCTGAAGCATAATGCCTGTAATGTGCTCTCTTGTACTAATTTTTATTTTCCTTCAGCACTCTTATGGAAATTTGTGATGCTTTATGCATTTGTTCATTTGTTTAATGTCAGTTTCTCCCACAAAAGTGCCAGTTTCATTGGGGCAAGGGCTTTTTCTGTTTTGTTTACCACTATTTGCTCATCACCTAGAAAAGTTTAACAAAGAGTACTTATGAATACGTAAATATTGGAGATCCGGAGGAATTAGGAATGGGGACATGGGAATGAATGTGCAAAATAATATTTTAGGGAATCTTTAATTTCCACATTTCCTCTTTTTAAACCTCTTCCTGAATACATTCAAGTTCAAATACAATAAGGGAATATCACCTGATATGGTAATTTATTTTTTGTTTGTTTGCCCTCCTTTGTGGACATTAGCTCCTGGGTTTCTTAACTTAGCAGTCCAATTGCATTTTCTGTTAGCCACTTTCTAAACAATGATACACACTTTCGCTGATGTTGTCTGGGTAGGATGATCAAAGATTTTTTGATAGATTCCTACAACTCTTTCAACATAGATTACAAAACATTAAACAATTAAGGAACAAATGAACTTGCATCACATTAAATATCTTAATATTTATACATGTAGGGAACTGCATTTGTTTATGAGAGTTAATTTATCATTGAGATAAAGAGTTATATTCTGTGGAATGGCTTTTGGTTCTCAAGTGAAGGAGAGAGTTTGAAAAAGAGAAAAAGTCATCTCCAGAGACTATTACTATCTGTGGACCTTAATGAACATGGTCCACTTCCCATCTCTACGACTTATTTGCCCAGGACTACAAATGAGCTACTCATTTCTTCAATTCTTTCAAAAGTAAAATCAGGAAAATTCTGGGTTAATCCAAATATTCACCTTCTCCACTTTATAACCTGATCTGCTAGAGAAAAATTACATATACTGGGGTCATTGTCAACAGAACAACTCAACACAACATTAGCTGATATACCGGCTATCTCTCTAGATCTTCCTAATCCTTGCCTTCTTCCATCCCAGAAGCAATTTGTCCAAGCCTTCATCAAAATCTCTAATCACACAGAATTGGCCAGTGTTCTTCATTGAAGACAACAGAAAACACTGCCTAAGTAAATAAAGTGTTGCCAAGTCTGGAAATAGTTCATGGAATTGTCTGCGAGGGCTGAAGAACAGATTCTGGGCTACGGGTCCAGGAATAACTCCCAGAGCCATATCATGGACCTAGCCTATCAAAGAAGCTCCTACCTCCTCCAAGGTCACGGAGCTTTCAAATCAGAAATATATAACCTCAGCTGCGCTCAGAACTTTGCTGCTTCTGCTATTATCTGTGTGGAAAACTGGATGCCCTGTGTCCTGCCTTTCCCCGTGCAACTCTATTCCAAATCAGTCTTTCATAGTACATCTGACTTAAAAACCTAAACAAATGCCTAGTCCCTAACAGCAGGGGAGCTGGGAGATGGAGTTTTGGGGCCAGGCAGGGATGGAGGAAGTTCTGCTAAAACAAGATTTACACAGGATCACTGCCCCCTTTATAGAGATCCACTGAATTGCAACAGGAAACTGCATTTCCCAGAACCCCTTCCCCTCTGTAGTTTTGACCACTCAGTATCTGCCAGTGAGAAGCCCTCCCATGGTGGGAGTGGTGGGGAAAGAGAAAGCTTTATTCCCCGGAGGCAGATGCAGTTAGGTGCGCAATTAGACAGGGTTTGTAGCAAATTCAGAACCACTCACTTTACTCATGCAGACCAAGAAATTTGGTCATATCTTTCTAAATGCGTCTGAGAATTCTAGCAGTTTCCATGATAGCTCTTAGAAATTTGCTTAGTAACAGAAAATCTGTAATGGAATTTCATGTTCCTTACCTGACCTTCATCCTCTCAGCATTTCCAATATCTGTGCAAACTACTAATTCCCTGAAATAAAATTCTCATGAATAAAGCAACTTTTGTTTTCCTGGCTGAACCTAACTGATACATTATCATTTCACCATTCCCTCCCTTTTCACCAATAATTTCAACAAGGTACGATGAATAATCTCATTTCCCACTTATCAGAAAAGAAAAGAAAGGCTATATGGAAAAATTCCTGGCCTCGTATTGATTATATGTGCATTTGTGTATTCCATTTTAGCTCATTCTCTTCTATTGCAAAGGATGAGGTGTTTTTCCTCCTGTTGAAGGTTAATTCTTTTATTAGTCCGTGCTTCTTCAGCCACTCTTTCTTCTCTATCTCTATTATTTTTTAGTTTTTGTTTTTTCCTGCCTGGGATGTTCTGCCTCTTAAGTTGCTTTTTTTATATCATATAAACATATAAAAATATCTTCCATATTAAACACAAACACACAGACAACACACCACATTCATCAGGATAGCTAAATTATGCTTTGAAAATAGCTCAAAGAGATGCCTGGGTGGCTCATCCTGTTAAGCATTCAACTCCAGTTCAGGTCATCATCTCAGGGTCTTAAGACTGAGCCCTGCATGGGGCTCCATGCTGGGTGTGGGGCCTGCTTGGGATTCTCTCTCTCTCTCCCTCTGCTCCTCCCCACTGTCCCTCGTTCTCTAAAAAAAAAAAAGGAAAAAAAAAAACACTTCAAAAACCTTAATGTCTTACAGAAGATCTACTTTCACCCCACTCTACATGTCCATTGTTAAAGGCCCCAAAGCTCTATTATCCTAGTCCTTCAGAGACTGAGGATGACAGAGGCAACCCCATTTTAACTCAAGGATTAAGGGTTTAATGTTGCAGGCAAAGAGTATGGGGATTTGTCCACCAATTCTAAATGATTCTACCTAGGAGTAACTCGTCACTTCCTTTTTGATTTTATGGCCAAAGAAGCCACATGGCCATGCCTAAATTCAGAGGGGGTCAGAAAGGGCAATCTAATTGCAAGCCTAGTATGAGAGGTGTTCTCAAAATATTAGTGAGCACAACTAACCTTCCACAAACACATACCTCTTTCTAAACTCTACACAGGTGTCCCCTACATTTTACACTCAAACTGCCTTCATCAGTGGTCTGTATTTTACCACCTGCATTTCCTGCCCAACAAGTGCTGCCTAGTATTTTCTGGAGACAGAATACTAGTTGACAGTAATTTCCCTGGGTGTGACTAAAGTATTGCTCTACTGTGTTCTAGAATCTAGTGATGCTGTTGATAAATCAAACGCTATTCTGATTCTTGATCTGTTGTAGATCTCGCCAATTTTTTGAAGGTTATTATCTTTATACCTAGTGTCCTAATATTTTGTGATATAGGTTTTTATTTTATAGGTTTTTTTTCATGATGTGGGTTTTTTTTTTTTAATTTATTGTTCTGGGTACTTGGTGGCCCCTTCCAAGTTGGATTTTTAAAAATTATTGGATAATTTTCTTTTGCTTCCTTAATTCTCTGGTTTTCTGCAATTCCTATTAATCTTAGATTGATGCTTTAATTTAATTCTTTTTTCCTCTTTTATAACTTCAACTCTGCCTTCTTATTCAGTGTTCTGAGAAAGCTGCCTTTATCTTGTAATTCTCTGTGAAGATTTAATATCTTTCATATTCTCCATTTTTAAGATTATTTATTCTATTAATGCTCCTTTTTATAGCATTTGTTCTGATTTTATGACTGCACTCTCTTCTTTTACATTTTTGAGTGTATTCATGAGTGCATTAGTGATTCTAGTGGAGTTTTCTTTTGCTTTCTATACTCTTTCATCCAATTTCATTTTTTCTGTACATTTCTTTTGCTTTCTGACCTTTGTATTAGAAGCTCTCTTTAAAATTTCATTTTAATCTTGGGTGTCAATTCTCTTAAAAGTGAAATGTTAAAATATCTTTAGGAAGCTCTATATGCCCAGGCAGGTCTTGACAAGAGGTAGACTTCATCATGGAATGCTTGGGTAGGGATCTTAGAATTTTCTTAGGAAACCCACTGACTGTAAGTAATGATAAATCTTTTTTTTTTTTTTAGTGGTCATCATTTTACCAGAGATAAGTTGTCAGATATCTTGCCTTGCTGGTGTAACTGGCTGTTGGTGTTCTAGAAGTCTATTTTAGTTACCTTGCAGCGTAACAAATCAGCCCCAAAATTTGTGGCTTAAAATAACATTATCTCACAGTTTCTGTGGTCAGAAATCTGGCTGCAGCTTAGCTAGGACTTTGGCTCTGGATGTCTCATAAGTAGAGTGGACAAGCATCCCAATTTTTCCAGGACTCTTATAGTCTTAGCCCTCAAAATCTTGCATCCGAATAAATTCCTCAGTCCTGAGAAAACCAGGTCATCTGGTCAACCTACCAAGCTTGCCATCAACATCTTGCTCCTGGGAAGCCTCTGTTTCTAGCTCACTCACACAGTTGTTAGCATTCAGTTCCTCATGGGCTGTTGCATGGATGCCTCCCTTAGCTTTTTTCTAAGTGGACCTCCTAATAGAACTTGCTTCATCTGACTGAATAAGCAAGAAGTCAAGAAAGTGCCAGCAAGAAAGCTAGCAAGACAGAGGTCAGTTTTTGTCACTTAATCATGGAAATGACATCCTATCACTTTGTCATATTCTATTAGAAGCAAGTCCCCTGGCCCAGCCCACACACTAGGGAGGGAGTGAGACAAGGAAGGTGGGGTGTGGGGAGACATTGAGTGCCATGTCAGAAGCTGCCCACTACAATCTAAGAAGGGAGTGGGCTGTGCAAAAAGGGGATCTCAGGGAGACTGTTAATTAATTCACATGATTCAATACTACCTTTCAGTTGTAGCTACATTCAGTGTCCCTCAAACAAAAATCTCTCTAATTCAACTCTTCCAGAGAGTAACATACCAGTGTTCTACAGAGTATAGGAAGATGGTGTCATCTGTAGTGTGGGGTGGAAGATGGGATCTAAGAGTAAAATTCATCTTATGCAGATTTTCAACCAACTCTGCTGTCACTGTCCTGTCAGGCACCCTGTCCTCTAACCTGCTTAATCCTTCAACTCACATCTTTCCAGGGTTCTGAAACACAGAGTGCCCTGCTCACTGCCATCACCCAACCACCGAGGCGCGAGGCTTTCAGCTTCCCTCTGTAAAGTTCGTCCATTTTCTTTAATCCAGCTATTTGCTGCCTGCATACAAGTAATTCCATTGTCTGTCTTCCATTGTTTTCTACCTCACTTTGTCCTTGTGACCTTATGATTTTTAAAGCCCCTTTGTTTCAAAATAGTGATGTTTAAAAAGAAGGTGTGGTAAACACTTGCTGAATCCACCAGGTTAAATCAGAATACCTATTGTTTCCTTAAAATCTCTATAAGGCATCATTGTTTTATTTATGCATCAGCAGTGCCTGGTCTAGTCACTAACACCTAATAGGCATTGAAAAATAAATAACTGGATGAAACCAAAACAACCTGACTTACTTAAGCATAATGTGACTGAGTTATCAAGAAATCTTGACATAGGAAGCAAGCAAGCAAGCCAACCAAAAAGTGCCCATTGTTCTCAGGTGATATGAAGAAAAATAAATAGCACATGAGAAACTTTGTAGAATGTTTGTCTGTTTTATCCACTGTCATATCCTCTTTATCAAGAACACTGACTGCCGTATAATAGGTCCTCAATAAATATTTGTTTCATGCATGGTGTATAGTGATAGAAGTACATACACTATACAATCAGAACACCTGGATGTGAACTGACAATAGCTGGATCACGTCCATCCAGGTAGCCATCCAACTGAGCCTCCATTTCTTTAGCTCTAAAACATCTACTACGATATTTGCCCAAGAATGTTGCTCTGTAGACATTCTGAAATAATGTACATCAATGCATGGGGGCAAATTACAGTGCCTAGTATTTTCTTAAAATAATATGTATTTTTCCATTTCTAGTGAATGAAGAGCACATTCAAAAAAACAGTTTGAAGGTATTCCGTACTCTGTTACTAAATACAAATTCCAAACACTTCAGATTATGTCATATTTTAAATCAGGCATGAACAACAGATGTTTTCTTTCTTTAAAGGATTGGGTATTTGTGCAGATGGGAGAATGAAGGAGTCAGCTGTAAGGATTTTAATGGTAAGTCCGACATGCCAGGTAGCAGTGGGAGATTCCCTCATGCTGGCTAGAGGGTTGCAGAGAAATGTATCCTTTCCCTGATGATTTTTCCTGTTATTAGAGTCAATTGTGTCCTGCTAGCATTTAGGAGACTTGGTGCTCCCTATATCCAAGACCCTGATGCAATTCCTTCACCCTCCCACATGCCTCCACACCGACCACTTGCTGACCTCAGCCCTAGAAGTCAAAGTTGGAGCTAATAAAAGCTGGCAGATACCTAAACTCTTAATTGAATCTCTAGGTCTTTATTGACTGCCCCCCCCAACCCTTCTCCCTCCTTTCTATCCCTTTTATTTTATTTTATTTTATTTTATTTTTTTAAAGATTTTATTTATTTATTTATTTGAGACAGAGAGAATGAGAGACAGAGAACATGAGAGAGAGGAGGGTCAGAGGGAGAAGCAGACTCCCTGCCGAGCAGGGAGCCCGATGCGGGACTCGATCCCGGGACTCCAGGATCATGACCTGAGCCGAAGGCAGTCGCTTAACCAACTGAGCCACCCAGGCGCCCCTATCCCTTTTATTTTAGAAAGAAGTTTCTCATTAGTGAATACAAAATATTTAGGTGTCTGGCATCTCCAGAGTGTTAGTGATTGCATTGTGCATTAGCTTGAAAGTTCATTCCCCAGCTTAATAGGCTTGAAGAGGAATGGATGCACTTTGGCTAAACCAGGAAAGCTGATTGCTACCTAAATAACTAATTCATCTTCACAGCAGATGGATGTCAAGGATATTGAAGAGCAGATACACCCAAGGTCATGCCAATTAGTTGAGAAGAGCTTGACTAGAAGGTAATTTGAGATAGAAACAGCCTTTATTTCCCAAACCTAGACCCATAATGAATACCTTATATAGCTGAAAGGCTTTGGAAAGACATCCGACCTCTTCCAGGGCATGTGAAAACTTGGGGATGAACTCTTCATAAAATGATGCACCCATTTAGAAGAATGATCAGCACACAAGAGAATTATGGACTTGACACTCTCTTTAACCCTTTTGTGGCTGTTTTTCTTCTTTAGACTTGCCTTGTCGGGCTCACTTTCTTGACAAATAGATAGATATGGATTCATCATAATACTCAAAAAGGAAATCATGGATGATAAAATGAGAGGCATTAAACATCCATGATATATTTAGCCCCAAAACTGAGATGATGCTAAGCTCTAGAGGAGGTTGTGTAAACCACCTCTTCAACAAGTTCCTTTTATACTTGAATTCCACCATTCATAATTCACAGGCAGCATCCCATGTATATCAATTCTTATTTCACAAGAGAAGCTGTATGTGTAGATCAAAGCTCATACTCAATTAGCTCATTAGCTACCTGGATGGACATGATCCAGAAGATCACAGAAAGTAGAACAAGCCAGGGCAACTGTTTAAGCCCAAGAGTATAAAAAGTCTTGCAGAAGCAACATTCACAAGAACTTTTGTCATAGCCACCTTTCATAGATGGTCCCCTGTTGTATCTGTAGCCCAATTGTGCTTAGGTTTTCCCATTTTCCTGGGAGCTCCGTTAGGCTAATTTGATATTTTAAAACTCTGTCACTACTGTTTTTTTTTTTTTTCTTAGTTTGTTTGAT
>NC_138379.1:74680692-74717555 GCF_054177405.1 Leptonychotes weddellii
AAAAAAAAAAAAACCCACAAACATATATCAATGCTGGAGTACATTTTTAAATGTGATATATTCATACACTAGAATACTAACAATAATGAAAATAAATCAATGATTGCTAGTGTCATGAATTAATCAATATTGAGAGAAAGAAGTCAAATACAGAGAAAACTCATACCAGTGATCATAAAAAAATACCTTTATATAAAGTTCAAAAACAATACAAATCTAGTCTGAGAAGTTCTATGGATCTACTTCCCAATGACACTGGTGAATATTTTTAAAATAATAACCACTTATAGTCTCCAGAAATGACTCTAAAGGCATATCATAGAGAAGAAAGTTTTTTTCAAGAAAATCTACTAAAACTCAGTAAGAATAGGAATATACTGTGTTATTTGAATGAAACCCATTCCCTTCCTTCCCCCTGCTGACTCAGCAAGATGGAAGTCTCACTCCACACTGGGTCAGACAAGAACACATACTCTTCCCACAAGCTCTGAGTTGGAGGCCTATCTTCCTGGAATGTGCAGGACATCAGCATTTCTCCTCCTTTGCCCAGCTGGCTGTTCCAGGTGAGTATAGCCAGGACATGAGGCTTTTCTTCTTATAGCTAGCCTTACTTAATGGTTGGGGGCTCCAACTTGAGCAAGAACCATTGATAATACTAGAGCCCTGATCACCCCTGTCCCTGCTTCTAAGGTACTGATTTCACACCAGGAGAGATATGTTAAGACCTGAGGCCACTAACCCCTTTCTCCACCAAACACTCATAGCCTAAAACTGGAATATCACTCAGAGGGAAGTGTACTGTTGTCCCTAATCCCAGCCCCAGAGCCCTGGCTCACAAAAATTGCCTGAAAGAAGAAGCAGGATGTAAAACACAGAGCTCCTAAACTCTTCCCAAAGGATCTAACTTCATTTGCAACACAATATAGAGAAGTACAAGCCTAAGAGCATATATCAACAGAAGATGTTATGGTCAAGGGCACTTGGGAGGAAAAAACAAAACACTACTAAATAAGCAATAGTCAACAGGAAATCAGAGGGAAATTAGAAAATATTTTATATTTCCAGATGAATGGAAATGAAGATATAGGATCCCAAAACTTATACCAAAATTTATATTTTAAATGCCCATATTTTAAAAAGCAAAAGCAATCAAATCAATAGTCTTACCTTCCACCTTAAGACAATGGAAAAAAAAGACCAAACAAATCTTATAGCAAAAAGAAGGAAAAACATAATAAACAGTAGAACAGAAATAAATGAAATAAAAAAATAGAGACAATGGAGCAAATCAATAGAACCGAATATTGGTTCTTTGAAAAAATAACAAAATTAATAAATTTTTAACTAGATCAAGAAAAAAAAGAAAAAAGAGACTCAAGATGTATGCATTAATGTAATTTTTGTATCATATCAACCATATCTCATTTTTGTATCAAATCAAAAGTTTTGTATCAAATCAATTATACCTCAATATATCAATAAAACTTTTAAAAATAAGACTTGAATTATTATAATCAAAAGTGAAAGAGGGGGCATTATTACCAACCTTAGAAAAATAAAAAGGGGACATTATTACTAACCTTAGAAAAATAAGAATTAAAAAGGAACACTGTGAACAACTGTATGGCAGTATATTAGATAAGCTGAATGAAATGGACAGATTCTCAGCAAGACATAAACTACCAAAACTAACTCAAGAAGAAACAGGCAATCTGAATAGACCTATATTGAATTTGTAATAAGAAACATACTGGGGCACCTGGCTGGCTCAGTTGGTGGAGCATCTGACTCTTGATCTCAGGGTTGTAAGTTTGAGCCCAATGTTGGGTGCTGAGCCTACTTAAAAAAAGAAAAAGGAAAAGAAAGGAAACCTACCTACAAAGGAAAGTCTAGGCCCAGATGCATTATTGGTGAATACCATCAAACATTTAGAGGAGAATTCACAAGCTCTTTCAAAACCTAGACAAAGATGGTACACTTCCCAACTCATTCTATTACCCTGATGCCAAAACCAGACAAAAGCATTATAAGAAAACTATAGACCAAAATCCCTTATGAATATGTATGCAAAAAGTCTTAACAAAACTCTAGCAAATGAAATCCAGCAACATATGCAAAGGATCATAGACCATGAACAAGTGGAACTTATTTCACATATACTTAAGCTTGGTTTAACATCTGAAAATCAATTAATGTAATATATCATATCAGTAGAATAAAAAACAAAAATCACATTAATGTAAAGAAGGATAAAAATCATATGATTATCTGAATAGATACAGAAAGAACATTTTTAAAAAATCCAACATCCTTTCATGATAAGAACATTCAATAATCTAGGAATAGAAGGAAACTTCCTCAACTTGATAAAGAGCATCTACAAAAAAACCTTCATAGTTAATGTCATACTTACTGGTGAAAGACTGGATATGTTTCTCCTAAGATCAGAAAGGAAACAAGGATGTCTGCCCTTACCACCTTTATTCAGTGTTGTACTGGGGGTTCTAGCCAGGGGAACCGGGCAAGAAACATAAATAAAAGGCATTCAGATTAGAAAGGAAGATGTAAAAATAGCTCTATTCCCAGATGGCATGATTTTGTATATAGAAAATCCTAAGGAGTCCTCTAAAAAGCTACTAGAACTAATAAAATGAGTCAGCAAAGGTATAGGGTACATTAGTAATATATGAAAGTCAATTATATCTCTCTACACTAGCAATGAACAATCTGAAAATAAAATTTAGCAAATAATTCCATTCATAATAACATCAAAATTAATAAAATATATAAAAATAAATTTAACATGAGAAGTATAAAATTTATATTCTGAAAAATACAAAATATTGCTGAAAGAAATTACAGGTCCAGTAAATGGGGGAAAACCCCATGTTCATGAATCAAGAGTTAATATGGTGAAGATGGCAATGTTCCTTAATTTAGTTTGATATTCAATGCAATCTCTGTCCGAATCCCAGTAGATTGCTTTGTAGAAATTGACTAGCTGACTTCAACATTTTTATGGGATTACAAAAGACCCAGAATATCCAAAATACTCTTTTTTAAAAATATTTATTTATTTGAGACAGAGAGAGCAAGCACATGCATGAGTCGGGGGAGGGGGAGTGGGAGAAGCAGACTCCCCAATAAGCAGGGAGCCAGAGGCAGAGCTCGATCCCAGGACTCCAGAACCATTACCTGAGCTCAAGGCAGACACTTAACCAATTGAGCCACCCAGGCACCCCCAAAATAGTCTTTAAAAAGAAAAGTAATCACATTTCCCAATTTCAAAACTTACTACAAACCAATAGTAATCAAGACATAATGGCAGGATAATATAGATAAGTGGAATAAATTGAGAGTCCAGAAGTAAAACAAGACATCTATGGTCAACTGATTTTAACAAGGGTACCAAGAGTGGTACACTTCAACAGGGAAAAAATACCCTTTCCAACAAATGGTCTGGAGAACACATACAAAAGAATAAACATTTATTCTTTCTTTATACTGTGCACCAAAATTAACTCAAAATGGGTCAAAGACATAAAGGTTAGAGCTAAAATAATAAAACTCTCAATAAAAGATATGGAGATAAGCCTTTATGAACTCAGATTAAGCAAATGGATTCTTAAATATGATACCAAATATTGAAAAACAAAAAATTGATAAATTGCACTTCATAAAAATTAAAAATATTTTCCTTCAAAAGACACTATCAAGAAAGTGAACAGACAATCCATAAAATGGAAGAAAAATATTTGCAAATCATATATCTATTAAGGAACTTTTCTCAGGGCTCCTCGGTGGCTCAATTGGTTAAGCGTCTGTCTTTGGTTCAGGTCGTGACCCTGACTTCCTGTCCTGGGATCAAGCCCCAAGTCAAGCTCCCTTCTCAGTGGGGAGTCTGCTTCTCCCTCTCCCTCCACTTCTCCCACAACTCATGCTCTTTCTCAAATAAATAATTTTTTTTTAAATAAGGAACTTTTCTCTAGGATATATAAAGAACTTTTACAATTCAACAATAAAAATACAAATAACCCAATTAAAAATGGGCAAACCGTATGGATAGATATTTCTCCAAACAAGATATACAAATAGCCAAGAAGCACATTAAAACATGCATGGCATCTTTCATCTTCAGGGAAATGGATATCAAAACCATTTTATGCTTACTATGATGGCAAAAGAAAACAACAGAAAATAACAAGTTTTAGAAAGGATATGAAAGAATAGCAACCCTCATACACTGCTAGTGGGAATGTAAAATGCTATAGACACTTCACAAAAAATATCTGGCAGCTCCTCAAATAACTAAACACACAATTACCACATGACCCAGCAATTTCACTCTTTAGTTTATACCCAAGAGAAATAAAAACATATGCCCATACAATAATGTGTACACAAACATTTATAACAGCATTATTCACAATATCCAAAAGGTGGAAAAAAACAAATGTTCATCAACTGATAAATGTTAAGCAAAGAGTGGTATAGCTATACAATGGAATATTATTTATATTATTACTCATATAAAATTGAATAAAAATGTTATTCATTCATATAAAAAGAAATAAAGTATAGATACATGGTACAACATGGATGAACCTTGAAAACATCATGCTAAGTGAAAGATGCCAGTCACAAAAATCACATAGTATATGATTCTATTTATATGACATGTCCAGAATAGGCAAATCTACAGAGACAGAAAGTACATTAGTGCTTGCTTAGGGCTATCATCCCTTATCCCCCTATTAATTGGGGAGATGATAGCTTTTTTTTTAATGTTATGTTAATCACCATACATTACATCATTAGTTTTTAAGAAGTATGGAGTTTCTTTTTGAGTTGATGAAAATGTTCTAAAATTGTGCTGATGGTTGCATATCTCTGAATATATTAAATACATTAAACTGTATACTTTTAATGGGTGAATTATATGGTATATGGATTATATAATAATAAAACATATAATCAAAATTAATTTATGTAGTGATAATCAAAACAGTGATTATCTTCATATGAAGTGATGGTTGGCAGGGATCACAATAAATGTTTCTTGATTGCTTACACTATAATATTAAATTGACCTAGGTGTTGAGTTACTCTAGTGCATTCAAGTAAAAACAAAACAAAACAAAACTACTGGTGATACAGTGATGATTTATACATGTATTTATATCAATGCTACTCTTACATTTAAGTTAAAAGATGGCAACAGAACCCCACATAAATGCACTTTTTCCTTTAGACAAGATGAAGTACCGGGATTGGATTTACATTCCCAACTGAAACAATTTAAAAACTGAAAAAATATAACACTGTATGTCAGGGCACCTGGGTGGCTCAGTCAGTTAAGTGTCTGACTCTTGATTTCGGCTCAGGTCATGATCTCAGGGTTGTGAGATCAAGCCTCACATCAGGCTCTCCACTCAGTGCAGAGTCTGCTTAAGATTCTCTCTTTCCCTCTCCCTCTGCCCCTTTCCTCACTCATGCTCTCTTCTGTCTGCTGCATGGAGAGAGTTTTCAGTCCACAGGACAGTAAGAAGGAACCCATGCTGAGCCTGGTGGTCTTTCTGAGGTCAGTAGATAAAAATGAGAGTCCTAGGAAGTCCAAGAGCTAGAATATTTAGGGCAGAATTTCAAAGAGAAGAATTATACATATATTACAAGCTCTGTAGGGCTCCCCAGGATCCCTCTTAGGAATTCAGCTGACTATTGATGTGTGCATGGGGGTGGGGAAATTCAGAGACTAATGAAAGAATCACCTGAAAGAATGAGTGCAATAGTCTGTGGGGCTCAAAATGGGCTGAGAAGAGTGTCTGTTCACACTAAGCACAGTACAAAATCTAAGTCATGAGATATTATGTAGAATACACAGAAGGGTCCTGCCTCAGTAGTAGGAAATAATTAGCCCACTCTAATCCCATATAACAAATCTTTAAAAAAAAAACAAAGGATTAAACTGTTTCCAAGTAATTTAACTGCATCCTAAAACAAAACTCAGAGATATTTATAAAACTACAAAAATATCCAGCAACTAACAAGGTAAAATTTATGCAATCAAGTATTATTAGGCATCAAAATAAGCAAGAAATACAATCCACAAATAGGAGAAAAACATTCAATTAAGATGGAACCAGAATAGCTAGAGAAGCTAGAATTAGTAGTAAGGATCTTGAAACAGTGGTTATAACTACATTCTCTATGTTCATGAAGTTAAACAGATATGAGGGAGACATAAAAGACCAAGTCAAACTTTTTATTTTTTTTTATTTTTTTGAGTCAAACTTTTTAAACCAAAAAATATATAATGTCTGACATGAAATATACATAGGACTAAAAGCAGATTAGGTATTTTAGGAGAATCAATGAATGTGACACAGCAGTAAAAAGCATCCAAAATAAAACACAGAGATTAAAAAATCTGATGAAATGAAAGACTATCAATGATCTGTGGGTCATTTCCATTCAGCCTAAATAATATGTGTACTAATAATACCTGAAAGGTAAAGGACAAGATATTTGAAGAAATAATGGCTAAAACATTTCTGAATTTCATAAGCAGAAATACATGGAATCAAAATGTTAGGTGAATGTCATATATTTCTCTATATATGAAATCTGAAGAAAATGACTTTATTATTTATTTTTTTATTTATTATTTATTTTTATTAACATAATGTATTATTTGTTTCAGGGGTACAGGTGTGATTCATCAGTCTTACACAATTCACAGCACTCACCATAGCACATACCCACCCCAATGTCCATCACCCAGCCACCCCATCCCTCCCACACCCCTCCACTCCAGCAACCCTCAGTTTGTTCCCTGAGATTAAGAGTCTCTTATGGTTTGTCTCCCCCTCCAGTTTTGTCGTTTCATTTTTCCCTCCCTTCCCCTATGATCCTCTGTCTTGTTTCTCAAATTCCTCATATCAGTGAGATCATAATTGTCTTTCTCTGATTGACTTATTTCACTTAGCATAGAAAACTACTTGAAAGCATATGAGAATAAGATTGCAAACACAAATCATACATAGACAATCTTAAAAGTAGCCAGGAAAAAAAAAACATAGAATAAATAGATGGTTAAAGACGTCTTATAGGAAACAATGCAAATGAGCAAATAGTAGAGCTATTTCTTTAAAGTGTTGATAGAGGAAAAAATACCCCAATCTGTAATTCTATACCCAGTGAAAATATTCTTCAAAGATAAATGAAAAATAAAGACTTTTTCAGACATTCAAAAGCTAAAAAGTTCTTCACCAAAAGACTACCACAACAAGAAATATTAAGGTAAGTATTATAAGTAGGAAGAATCTAATACCAGATACAGATATAGCAACAAAAAGCACCAAAACTACATGGGTAAATATGTGATTTTTTATTACTGTTTAAATACATAAAAAATACATGTGATTGTTCAAATAATGATAATACTAGTATAGAGTTTATAGCATATGGATAAGTAATATATATAATACATACATAATAGCATAAAGGGCATGGGGAGAAAGGAAAGTATACTAATATAAAGTTCTGATACAATAAGTGATGTGGCATAATATCACATGAAGGTGAACTTTGGTAAGTTAAAGACATATGCTAGAAACTCCAAAGATACCAGTAAAATGATCAAATAGTTATAGCCATTGAACAAAAGAAATAAAACTGAGTCATAAAAATATTCAATTATTCAAAAAGAAGGCAGAAAAATAGGAAAAGGGGAGCAAAGTAAGAGAAGACAAGTGGCAAACAATTAGCAAAACCTAACCACATTGTAATCACATAAATATAAATAAACTACTCCAATTAAAAGGCAGGGATAATCATTTTGGTTTTAAAAAGTAAAATCCAGGGTGCCTCAGTGGCTCAGTCAGTTGAGCATCTGACTCTTGTTGTTGGCTTAGGTCACGATCTCATGGATCTAGACCCATGGTCAGGCCCCTCGCTCAGCGGGGAATCTGCTTGAAGGTTCTCTCCATCTGCCCCCCACCCCCAACTCACATGCATGCTCTCTCTCTCAAAATAAGTAGATAAATCTTTTTTAAAAAAGGAAAATCCAACTATATTCTGTCTACAAATATACTGTAAATACAAAGAAACAAATGGATTAGAATAAAAAGATTTTTAAAAATCAAAAGAAAGTGGGAGTGGCTACATTAATATGAAGCTAAGTAGATTACTTTCAGTAATTACTTTCAATTACTTTCAGCGATGAACAAATGCAATTTGAAATTTAAAACACAACACCATTTACATTAGTACCCCCAAAAATGACATTCATAGGTAATAAATCTAACAACATATGTACAAGATCTATAGGAGAAAAACTATAAAATTCTGATAAATAAAAGAAATTAAAAAATGAAGATATACTTTATGTTCGTGAACAGGAAGACTCAAGATGTCAGTTCTCCCCAACTCGATCCATAGGTTCTATGCAACCATAATCCCAGTAAGTGATTTGGTGGATACAGACAAACTGATTCTAAAGGTTATAGGGAGAGACAAAAGACTCAGAATAGGTAACACAGAATTGAAAGAAAAGAACAAAGATGGAAGACTGATATTACTTGATTTCAAGGCCTACTATAAAGGCACAGTAATCAGGACACTATGGAACTGGCATAAGAACAATTAGATCAATAGAAGAGAATAGTGAGCCTAGAAATAGACCCACATAAATATGGTTAATTGACCTTTGACAAAAGAGTAAATGTAATACAAAAGAGGAAAGATAATCTTTTCAACATGATGCTAGAACAGCTGGATGTCTACATGTAAGAAAAATAATCTAGGCTCTATCTTACACCCTTCATGAAAACTAAATCAAAATTAATCATAGGCTTAAATGTAAAATGCAAAACTATACAACTCCTAGAGGACAGCTTGGGAAAAAAATCTAGATGACCTTGGTCTGATGATGGTTTTTTAGATATAATACCAATGGAACAATCCATAAAGAAATATTTGATGGGGTGCCTGGGTGGCTCAGGTGGTTGAGCATCTGACTCTTGGTTTCAGCTCAGGTCATGATCTCAAGGGTCATGAGATCGAGCCCCGGTCAGGCACCTCATTCAGTGGGGATTCTGCTTAAAGATTCTCTCCCTCTGCCCCTCCCCCTACTCGAGTGTGCACACACACTCTCTCTTTCTATCTAAAATAAATAAACAAATCTTTTAAAAAAGAAATATTTGATTAACTGGATTTCATTAAAATTAAAAAAAAATCAGCTTTGTGAAAGACACTGTCAAGAATGAGAAGACAAGCCACAGACTAGAATAAAGTACTTTCAAGGATATATCTGATAAAGGCCCATCCAAAATACACAAAGAACTCTTAAAACCAACAAAAAGACAACAAACATCCCAATTAAAAAACAAAAAAATTTGAAAAGACACTTCACTGAGGAATGTATAGAGATAGCAAATAGACATATGAAAAGATGCTCCACATTATTTGTCATTAGGGAATTATAAATTAAAACAACAATGAGAATTAAGGAGGGCACATTCTGCATGGAGCACTGGGTGTTATACACAAACAATGAATCATGGAACACTACATCAAAAACTAATGATGTAATGTATGGTGATTAACATAACATAATAAAAAAAAACAACAACAATGAGATACCCCTACACACTTATGAGAATGACAAAAATCCAAAACACTGATAATACCAAATGCTGGCAAGGATGTGAAGCAATAGGGACTCTCATTCTATTCTGGTGTCAATGAAAAAATGGTAATGGCCACTTTGGAAGACAGTTTTTCAGTTTCTTACAAAATGAAACATACTGTTACCATATGATTTTGCAGTCCTTGGTATTTATCCAAAAGAATTGAAAATCTGTGTCCAAATAAAACCTGCACACAGATGTTTATAGCAGTTTTATTCATAATTGCAAAAACTTGGAAGCAACCAAAATACTACTCTGTAACTGAATGGATAAATGTGGTACATCCATAAAATGAAATATTATTCAGTGTTAAAAAGAAATAAGCTATCAAGCATGATATGACACGAAGGAACACTCACTAACTGAAATAAGCCAATCCATAAAGGTTACAAACTATATGATTCTAACTCTATGACATTCTGGAAAAGGCAAAAGACAGTATAAAAGATCAGTGATTGTCAGAGATTAATGGGGAGGAGGGACAAATAGGCAAAGCGTAAAGCATTTTTAGGGCATTGGAATTCTTCTGTATTACAGAAGATACATATCTTTATACATCTGCCAAAACCCACTGAGTGTACAACACTTATATAAACTATGGATTTGGGGTGATAATGGTATGTCAGTATAGTTCATGGATTTTTAACACATGTACCATTCTTATGAGGGTTGCTGATGAGGGAGACTCTATACATGATGGAGGGATATAGGGAATATGAGAACTCTCTGATGTTCTGTTCAATTTTGCTGTGAACCAAAACCTGCTCTTTAGAAAAAAGTCTAATAGAGCTAAATGTCTAATATGAAAAAAATAAAAATAAAAAACCTAATAGGGCCTCAAGGAGAAATAGACAAATCCACAATTATTGTCAGATTTCAATATCCTTCCATAAATCATTGATATCAATAACTGATAGAACAAGGTCAAAGAAAATACGGATTGGAGCACTTGAATATCAATCAATTTGACCTAATTGACACCCCAAGAAAGCAAAATACATTTTTCCCCAAATATACACTGAACATTTTCCAAGGTGAACCCTATTTGAATCCATAAAAATTAATTTTAAAATATTTCAAGTCATACAAAGTATTTTCTCTAGCCATAATAGAATAAAATTAGAAATTGAAGCAGAAGGATCTTTGAAAAATCTCCAAATATTTGGAAACTAATATACTTCTAAATAACCAATGGATCAAAGAAGAAATCAAAAGGGAAATTAAAAAGTGTTTTGAAATGAATGAGGATACAACATATCAATTACATCTCTATCTACTAGCAATGAACAATCAAAAATGTAAATTAAAGCAATAAATACCATTTACAATAGCATCAAAAATATAAAATCCTGAGAAGTAAATCTGATGTAAATAAAACCTGTACACTGAAAACTAAAAGGAATAGTCTGAAAGGAAACTGAAAAAGACCCAAATAGATGGAGAGATATACAATATGCTTGAGTCATAAAATTCAGCATTTTAGGATGTTAATTGCCTCCAAATTAATTTTATACATTCAATACCATATTAATCAAAATCCTACCTTTCTTGAAAATTGAGAAGTTAATTCTAAAATAATTATGTAAACAGAATATCCAAAAGAACCTGGAGAAAGAGCAAAGTTGGAAGACTTGTACTACCTGACTTCAAGGCACTATGATATTGGCATACCATTAACACATAATTAAAAGTTCAGAAACAGACCACACATATGTGAACAGCTCATCTTTGAAAAGATACAATTTAAATTAGTCAAGAAATGACAGCCTTCTCAACAAACGTACTGGAATAATTGTGTGTCAATATGCAAAAATATGAGGTCCAATCCTTATCTCACACTATCTATAAAAATTAACTCCAAATAGATTAGAGACCAAAATGCGAAACCTAAAATTCTTAAACTATTAGAAAAAAATAAAGAAAAACATTTTGACTTTAGGGCAGTCCAAGAATTCTTATAGAAAACATTAAAATCACAATCCATGAAAGAAAGATATATAAATGGGATTTTATCAAAATTAAGAACTCACCTCTTTGAAACACATTAAGAGAATGGAAAGAAAAACTACCAACTGGGAGAAGATATTTGTATATTACATACACAGTAAGGGTTTTGTATCCAATTATGTAAAGATTTCTCAAAATTCAGTAAGAAAACAAACAACCCGATAAAAATAGCAAAATATTCGAGCAGTCACTTTACCAAAGAAGATATATCTTTCATAAATAAGCTTAATGTAAATATGCTCAATGTCAACAGTCAACAGAAAAATGTTTGTTAAAGCCACAAGGACATGCCCCTCCACATCTGTTAGATGAATGAGCATGAATTGAAATACTTTTATGATTCTGATACGAAAGAACAGATCTCATAGCATATATTTTTTCTCATTTTTAATAGTTCTTTTAATAATCTTTAATAATGATTTTAAAAGCTCTCAGTAAAACTTGGGGGCACAATAAAGGGAGGCTGGGAAAAAATGGAACTTTATTTCTTTTAAAATTTCTATTATCAAGTCACCCTATTGATTCACACATCTTGTTTGCCACTTTTAATTATGCAGCAAATGTGAGAAAGTACTCAAGGGATATAGTTTTTCCCTCAGCTTCAGTACCATCCATATATTAGATTAATGTAATGTAAATAAGGAAAATCTAGCTGATTGGAGAATACACATGGGTAAATTGAGGCAGTATTTCGACTAAACCAAAATCAATCAGTAGTGTTTGATTACCAACTCCCCTTGTGCTATGTACAAATGCACAAACAAAATGATATTCAGAATTTTTAAATAATTGGATTAATAAAACGAGAAGTAAAACACCAAACTGGAGGCATTTTGAGGTCTGAGTACACTAAGTGTATATGTTTGCAGCTATCTGATGAATGAATATCCACCACAGCCTAATTCGTAGAAGCGAGTCCCAGCATTCTATGGGGCTAGCTGCTATAATCTGTTATTCCTCATCCTGGGTAAACAGTCTATTGGAAAAATCCCTGGCCCCTGCCTAATGCTATCACTTGTCTATTCTTCCAGCCCCTCAAAACCTCAACAAATATCTCTGTTTGTACAACATAAATTAGTAGGGAAAAAAAATTCGTCCAGGTTTATGATAACATTGCCATTCCCAAAGGTAAAAAATGCTCATAGTATCTCAGGGTGTAAGAGGGAACTGAGTGCCTTTCTTTGAAAAAGAATGGTTAACTCCTACTGAGACTAAATACCGCTTCCATAGTTTACTAGGCATGATAATATCGCCCAGATTTGGTTCTGAATTCATTCGAAGAGAGGATTTTATCTTGTCCCATCCCCTGACACACACGCATGTGCGCACACACACATTTCTCCCCTTACAGTGCCTGGATAACCCTATTATTTCTTTCTTAGAGGAGTGAAACAGTACAAGTATCACTCACAATCAAGTTAGAGACTTAAAAATTGCAGAGATAATGAAATAATTATAAGAACAGTTCCTTTTAACTGGGATTTCCCACTTCCTTTTCTCTCTTACAGAATAGAAATCTTGTACAAGGGAATTCATGCAGGCAAAACATGTAAAGCTTAAATAAAGTGTTAGACCAACTCTAGTGAGCACACAGGAAGCTTGCTTGAAGCTCATATTGCAGCATAACATTTATGAATTGACTCAAACAGGGACAAACTGCCAGAGAAACAAAACTGAGCTGGTAGAGGCCATGTTGCAATGCATGGAGCCATCATTCCACTGGGAAGGCAACCCCAATCCGGTCACCAGTTCTCTACCACAGAGAGAGGACCTCCATCTTCTAATGTGATTTGTCAGTAAGTTTATCAAGTGTCAATTTCAATTTAGCTTTCTTAAATATTGAACTATTTGATTTTGCTTGTCTGTATTTTGTTTTTGTTTCCTTTCTTAAACCAAAAGGCAAATATCCACCATTTTGTGTATACTATGCTGTCCTGCAGTCTGAAGCTTATGTTTAAGGTGACTTTCAATTTTTCTAGATGAAATAATCAAAGCCATACTCTCTGGTGCTTAACAATCCCAGTATGATAACCTCTATATCTCCTCTTCTCCCACGGGTGGAAAGTGCCTACAGAAGGTCATCATGAGAATAGTCACTACTGAGGTTGACGGAGTGCCAATGGGAAGGTTATGCTTTCCCACTTGGAAGAGTTGGATTTTCTTTTCTTAATGATCCCCTTGGTCACGAAGATCATTCATTGCCATCTGCTCAAGAAACACAGAGGTTATAAGATGTTGGAAATCTAGATTCCTGTGGAAGAAACTTATGGAAGGGGAAGACAAGGAGCCGTTCAATTCTCTAGGTCTTGATAATTTAGCCCATCAGATGGTTATCTGACTCATTGTTCCATAGAGAAAGAAACCCTTCTCTGTCCCTGGACCATTGGTTCTGATGCTCCCTATCTCAGCTTTGCAGCTACAATAGATCATATGGGACACCAGGTGCTTTCCACTGAGGGAACTTGGAAGTAGAAGGCAGAACTCACAGAGGAAGTGTGTTTTAGAATATTTCAACCCAGGGATGCTGTTCTTCAGTGGAAAACCTGAAACAGTGTGTCAGCAAAGTGAGAGAAAAGATTCCACATTATCTGCTATAAATGTTCTCTAAGATAGAAACACAGCTCTAACCCTCCTGTTCTACCATGGAGATCATACACTCCTCACCCAGGGAAGTCTGACTCCTAAGACTAAGAAATAAAGTACTGCCCTTATGGACAGCATCTAGTGGCATGACATACTCTGGGCTCAAGAGTCAGAGACAACTAAATTCAAACTTCTACTCTGCTTATGCTATTCTAGCTCCGATCTTGGACTGATAAGTCAATCTCTCTGAGTCTCTCTTTTCTCCTCTGTAACACTGGTAGGGCAATAATTTGGAGGGAAGTTATAAGGTGAAAATGAGCTAATACAGAAAAAAAAGTTCCTTCTTCTAGTGCCTGTCATTCCTTAGTAGGTCCTCAATAAATGTTAACTCTCCACCCTCTTGAACACGTTGCTTTTCATTTCTTTTTTTTTTTTTTTTAATTGAGGCTTGTGCATTAATTGTAACTCGGAGGTTTTCTGGATCCCAACTTAAGCAAGAATGTAACCCCTTTGTCATCGGTCTCATTCCCAGAATGCCATGCTCTTCTCAGAGTGTCTAACTATAGTAGAGGTCTGAAGTCAGGACACTCTCCCAAGGAGAGATTAAACACTGCAGCTGGAAGTCTGCATTATTGCTCTTCCGAGAGAGAGATTTATGGCTGTACTTAATGAATGCTAATAGTTTTCTTATCAGTGGGTAGCAATACAAACATTTTTGTGTATGGTAAGGTTAAAGTAAACCTTCAGAGTAGCTTTACAAAACTTGAAAGCTAGTGATTAGTTCTTGACAAGCCTGGCTAATAACAGGAGCTCCTGGAAGGCTATATAGGTCTCGCTTAGCCAGAATACATTATTCTTCAGTGTTTTACGATTTCACATCTGTCCTCTCAGAACTGGGCTGTCACATAAATGCATGCAGCTTTTGTGCTTTTCTTAAACCTCAAGGCAGTTGTATTCCAACCAATGTAATCTGGCTGCCGAGTAAAGGGAAGCCAAAAAAGCTTTCCTAATCAGTTAGCTTTGCAAATAGATTCAGCTTCAACTAACATTTTTTTTTTTTTTTTGGCCACCTACTATTTATGGAGAATGTTGTTAGACTCTTTCACATATTTATGCCATTTAATCTTTCTAGTACCTCTTTAAGGTTTGGCTTCTGAGAAAACTGGAACTTTGAGAGGGCGTATGAGTTGTCCAAGGTCATGTTTTCAAACCTGTATCTGACTCCCAAGTCCAATGCATTCAGCCCAGGTTGTTCACAGTACATTTCAAGGGCAGTAAGCCTTCTCCTTCAAGCCATCCATGATGAGCAGCACATGATAAAATGAGCTGATGAACTCAACTTTAAACATTTCTAAAAGTTGATAGCTTCTAAGGGCCTATATTCTTCAGGTTTCTGAAAATGAAAGAGTGCGTGTCTCAAAGCTAAAAATGAGTGTTTTTATGTTGATAAACAATAAAGTAAATTCACACAGATTATATACTGACATAGATTTTAAATAATGTTCTCTGACATGTGGTTAGAATAATAGCAGCTCAACAAAATAATTACATCTAATAGTTAGCCTCAGTCTTGTTCAGTCGCTCTGACACCTCCTACAGAGGTTATGATTCAACTCAATAAAAGTCAGATAGTTCATGTCAAAAAAACCCATTACTCCAAAAATCACCCTGAGCTTAATTCACTCCAAATTTTATAGCTTTTCCCCCTCCTCTTTCAAGAAAGAAATTAATAGGGGAAAAATACTATACTAGTGTGAAGAATTTTATTTTATTTATTTATTTATTTTAGTGTGAAGAATTTTAGCTTTAGGTTTTAAAAAGGGTTTCCGCTTCTAGAAATGGTCTAACTTTGGGGAAGCTACTTAGTTTCTCTAAACAAAGTTTCCTTTATATTTTTAAAATTAGAATGATGGCATCTACTTCCCAAGAATCCTGGAAGAACTTTGGTCAATTTTCAGTTTATGGGCTGAAAAATCTCTGCCAACACCCCACAAATAATGATTTTTCCTTTTTTTGCAAAGAAACAAATGAAATCAACAAATCATGACTGATTTCTATTACATTAAAGTGATACAGCAAGAACTGTGTGCATATTTCCCGGAAGATAAATTCCCCACTTTGCAACAAAGGGACATGCAATCCCTGTTTAGTCCTTAATGTTATTACTTAGTGATCAAGGGGTCTGCAGATTGACTTCCCTGAGATAAAGGTGAAGGAGTCGCAAAGGAAGCCTCAAGGCTGCCAATCATTTCTCTATCCAGGGAGATAATAATAGAGGTCAGACTATCTTATGAGGGAGCAGTCAACTAGTATGGACAAAACTCTGGGTCTGCACTTCCCACCCCCCGCAAAAAAGCGGGTGGTCTGAACTGCTTGGATGCTTGAAAAAGAACAAATCTCACAAGCACAATGGCTGAAATTAATGTGGGTAAAATATAAATATTGTTTAATACCATTTTGTATAGATAACAAAGGATCCCAAGAAAAAAATACTTTGACTTGTCTAGATTCTTAATAGAGTCCTGAAATGTCTGCTTTATGGACTATTTTAAAATAGCAAGAATACAAGAATTATCCCAAATCATGGCCTAAACTGAAAACAGAAGCATGAGCAAAGCTTCTAATTGAGTGAAAGCCCATAATTGGGTATTAAAGGAAATGTAGCTACATTCCACTTCTTAGATGGAGTGAGTGAACACGTCTTAGCACAGCCAAGTACCACCTAAACCACTGACCATTCTTGTTAAAAAGTGCTCTCACCATGCAAGTCCTTCACAGGGAGGGAAGATTAGCTTGCTCTAACCTAGCCCAGCAGATCCAATACCAACTGTGACATGATCTGGATGGATCCACAGAAGAGCTGGATCTGTGTTCAGGACCTGCTGCAACTGCATTTACCCTTGTGACCACTAGGGGTCTCTGCTATGACCCCTGTAACTTCTAGATCAAAAAAGAATCCAAAAGCACCTCAGCTATCTCAGGGCAACGCTGGCCCGGAAAGGATAGGACAGGACGGACCATCTGACTTGTCGAATTACTCTCGTCTCACTGTTCTTTCTAACAGACCCAAATATAGTGTCACGTGGCTTTTCATGACCACATGCAAAGATCATCAATGTCTACTTATGCAGCAGAACATATATCCACCGACAAAACCTTGCCTTGGGGAATACCAATAGTTCTCAACAGCTGCCTCCAACTGACTTTGCACTTTAAATAGCTTCCTCACCTTTTTTGTGCTGTTGTTAGAGGCAGTTTGGTAAAATTCATAGGACAGGTGAGGTTTCCAAGAATATAATCTGCCTTGCAAACCAACAGATTTAGAAAAAAAAAAAAATGTAGCTTCTGCCGGCAGATGACAGAATCAAGGTGTCAACTCCGTCCATTAGGAAAAGTTTGTGTTTTGAAATCCTCCCATTCTATTTAAATCATATGAAGTTGTCACATCTTGAACTCAATTCCACTCACAGTCTTTTTCCTTAATGAATCAACCACCACTGTATTATTCTTGGAGGTGGAGTCATTTTGGAAATGGAGGAATATTATCCTCATATGTGTCATAAGTTTGTCAAATTTTTCAAAGACTCTGGGAATGAGAATGGCAGACACATTAAACTCAAGGCAAACATAGAAACTTGACAATAAAGTTGAGTTGCAAATCTTTCACCTTCCTCATCTGCCAAAACTCAAATTCTGGGAGCCTGAAATACTAAGGACGCTGCAATGAGAAACACTTCCCTTGCTGCAAGAGAAACTTCAGCTCTACTTCCACTATCTCACTCCTGTCCTTAACCACCAGCCCCCCCCTCCCCCCGCTGCTTTCTCTTGCCCAACTTAAAGCTCGGGAAAACAATTCAGGGTCAGCAGAATATGCTTGGGGTGAGATTGCCCAATTTGCTGAAGCCTCTAAAGCAGAAATTGTGTCCAGATTAGAATCTCCACCGTTGATTCTCCATCTCACTGTCAAGGTGCTTCCTGTCTTTGTCCAGCAGCAACCAGGGAGCCCCTTTGAAGAGGGCAGCATCTTGAGGCTGTCAGAGCAGATAAACGCCTGTTGTTTTACACTGGCCAGGTAGGGGAGCGGGTGTAAACCTCTTTACACTGCACAAAGGCAGCCTGATAATAACAAATTGCTTTGTCAACCACGAGAGATACTTAGTTATTAATGGAAATAATAACAGATTATATCAGCTTTCCACACTATAATCAAAAGGAAGATCAAAGGGAACTAATATTACAGTTACCAGTGAAGACATGCTAATGAGATAAAAACCACTTTTATCTCCCCCTTCCCAAATGCACCAGTGGAATGATCATGGATAATAAATGACATCATTTAAACTTGGCAATATTTTTAATACCCAAAGTCCGGCCACACCACCGTGGCTTTTTCCAGTTAGATAAAATTGTTTTCAATGTTAAAAAAAAAAAAAAAAAAGGATTTAATTGCATTCTGCTCCTGTTATAGGAACACAGGGTTTTGAGCCCTCTAACTGATCTTAGCTGGTTCGGGCTAACCTCCCATTGTATTAGGTTGTGATTGGAGACACTGAGCACAGTCATTTCAGGTTTTAATAATCAGGTCAGGATACAGAGCCTGATTCATCACCCTTTCAGACTTGCCATTTAGTGGAATATTGCTATCACAGCAGAGTACTTTTCATATTTATCCAACCTTCCCCACCATTAAGTCAGCCCTTTGTTTATTTGAAACACTTTACAAATATGAGTGTGTGCTAAGGCCACTCTCAGGAGGTACACAGATGTTTCTTTCACCTTTCCTCCTATGGGGAAAATGACAAAAGAGATCATTGACCTGGGGCCATTTTATTCTTAGAAAATTTTGATTTGAAGTTTCATACTCAAATTATTGAATCTGCATTCTAAAACAAGCACATAATATCTTGGTAATAATTTATATGCATTTTTTAAGATTGTATTTATTTATTTGACAGAGAGAGACACAGCGAGAGAAGGAACACAAGCAGAGGGAGTGGGACAGGGAGAAGCAGGCCTCCCGATGGGCAGGGAGCCCGATGAGGGTCTCGATCCCAGGACCCTAGGATCATGACCAAGCCAAAGGCAGACGCCCAATGACTGAGCCACCCAGGCCCCCTAATTTATATGTTTTGCCAAGGATATTTAATAATCCTGACTTTCTTTATAAAAAACGAGGGTAAGAATTCCTAACATAGGTGGAAAATAGCTAAGAACTTCTTCAGTCATCAAATCTCAAAGTGAAGACCCTATACTGATCCTTCCTTCCAACAAATAAACTGAAGCCCAGAAAGGTCAAAGTCAAAAGCCATGAATTTTAGCCCTTGGCTGCCCCCTTTGCCTATTTTATGAACTTGGCAATACAGTAAATACATTCAGTCTCAAAAATATTCATATTTTAAAATGTAGGAATAATAATGCTTATCCTTCCTTCACCAGAGTATAAAGACGAACAAAAAGGTTTCTCCTTTTAAGCTGTAAAACATGCTACGTAGATATGTAGCACCACTGTATACCAATCATAATAGTAACCATGTTTCAAAAGTATGTTAGTTTTACTTTGAATAAAAAGTAGGGTAGGAGAAAACCAGAAATATTTCTGGAAGAGAGCCATAAAAGGATTCTCAATGAGGAACAAAATCAGAGTGGAGGAAAGAAAGCTCAGTGGCAAAGAAAAACAGATGGCAGCAGAGGTGAAAGTTACTCTTCTAGGCAGAGTTCCAGGGATGCTCCAAGACCTACTCTGGCAGGTCCAGGGAGCATGACTGGGCTCTGGGTCAGAAGAAGATTAATTATAAAGATGACATTAGATGAAACATTTGGGCCACATTCCCTACCTTCTCCTACCCCCTCAATCTCTGTCCATGAGTGAGACAAGCAACAACCCATTTGACCCCTAAAAATAAGTTAAATATACCAAAAGGACATGGGAACCTGTTCAAAGGCCAATGCAGAGCAACTTGAGAATCAAAATAAGTAATTACTGAAACACATTATAATATATTGGATAAAGTAGGAGTGCATGGATCCACATGGATATAAATAAATAAATAAATAAATAAATCAATAAATAAATAAATAAATAAATAAAATCTAGTCTATCATACAGCAAAATGTCAAACAATATTAACTGATAAATAAAAATACCAATTAGCAGTAGAGTGAAAAACACTGAAGACACCATCTAAAACATGTGACAAAACTTAATATCAGCAGTAATGACACAGATGGTTACTGAGCATCTTCTGATGCAGTGTGCTAAGGGAAACCAGCTCACTGTCCTGGTATTTCTACTGTGAAAGAATATTCCAAAGTGAAATAAGCATTGCTAAGAGTCATTCAAAATAGGGTTGGGAAGAATATTGAGGAAGGAGGGCCTATGTACATCTCCTGTTTCAATTTTCCCAACATTCTGAACTGTTTGTTGACTTGTCAATTGCAACTTGTCAATTGCAAGTGGACCACCTGCTGGAACATATCCTCCTCCTTTGGACTAAAATAGAGATAATGTAACACCTGATAGCTAAATAGCCCTTCCTGCATTAGGTAGTCAGTTTAACTGTTTTTCCAAAACAACTTATGTAACCTTGTGGCTTTTGCTTTTATAAGCTTGTACTCCTCAACTACCAGCACACTTTCCATTTCAGTGGACTCCATGTCTCCAGCATTGCAATTCCTAAAACCCCAAAGACTGGTAGTCTTTTTGGTCAACACCACGCAAATTACATAATCAGAATCTGATCATGAGCAACTTCACACAAACCTATTTAAGAGATGTTCTGTAAACAAATGCCCTGCACTATTAAAAAATGTCAAGGTCATAGGAAATAAGCAAAAGACTGAAAATACTTTACAAATGGAAGTCTGTCAAAGACATTTGACAGCTAACCATGTTATAGGATTTTGGACAGAATCATCAACCTATAAAGGGTATTTTGGGGACAAACAACAAAATTTGAACAGGTCTTTGAATTAGAAGGTAGTATTATCTCAATGCTGATTTTCTGATTCTGAGAGTTAGATTGTGGCTTTCTAGGGGAGCATATCCTTGTTTTAAGGATGTGCACACTGAAATACCAAAAAATAATGAAGCCCCATATCTGCAGCTTATTCCCAAATGGTCAGGAATTAAAAAAAAAAAAAAAAGCAACATGTATAAAGAAATAGAGTGATAAGGTAAATATGGCAGTATGTGAACAATGGTGGGCCTGGGTATTAGGGACTGAACTGTGTCCTTCCAAACTTCATATATTGAAAGCCTAACCCCCAATATCTCAGAATGTAGCTATATTTGGAGATAAGGCCTTTGAAGATGTAATTAAGGTTAAATGAGGTCATATGGGGTGCCCTAACCCAGTATAACTTGTCCTTATAAGAAGAGGAAATGTAACATATACATACACCAGGGAGGTGTGTGCATAGAGGAAAAACTATGTGAGGACACCTAGAGAAGGTAGCATCTGCAAGCCAAGGAGAGAAGGCTCAGGAGAAACCAAACCTGCTGACACTTGAGATGGGACTTCCAGGCTCCAGAACTATGAGAAAATAAATTTCTATTATTTAAGCTACCCATTCTGTGGTTTTTATTATGGCAGCCCTAGCAGACTAATTCATTCTGTGTAGAGGATACAGGCATTGTTCATGGCATTCTTGCGACTTTTTAAAGAGTTTGCAATTGTGTTTTAATTTCAAAATAAAAATCTGAAAATTAAAAAAAGAACTCATTTCTATATATTCTAACATATAACCAAAAATATTCAAGGAGTATTGTTAAATTTTAAAAATGCAAGTCACAGAAACAATGTGATTCAATTATTTGTTGGGACATAAAAATGGTATATGATATGAATATCTGCATAGAAAATGCCTGAATAGACACACAACACAGTGTAAAACAATGATTGTTTCTATCAAATGGAGTTAAATGTGAGTGGGAAAAGGGGCATTGACATTATACCTTGTATGATTTGGCAGTTTTCAGATTTTTCTTTTATAAAGAAAATGTGTGTTACTTAAAAATACGAATAATAACAATATACTCAAAAGAAAAATAATCCCTGTATGAAGGCTAGCAGTCCAGAATAAAACCCTTCTTATCCTGGTATTTGAGGTAAAGGTAGCGCACAACCAGCCTACCTTCTCTCTCTCCACATGCTTTAACATGCTAGAAAACATAGCCTGCCCACATTCATGAAGTGATGGGGCACATAGCTATATTATGTGCTATATAACTATATAGTTACATATAATATATTTTAAAATGTCTCAAGTTAATAATATATAGTTAACAACTTCAGAGATATTTTTTTAAAACTGTATTACAAATGTGGTGTCTGGCTTGGTTAGTCAGTGAACACGGGACTCTTGATCTCAGGGTCATGAGTTCAAGTGCCACATTGGGCTTAGAGCTTACTTTAAAAAAATTAAAAAATTAAAAAATATATTATATTCATAATATAAGAATGAGTACTATGAAAAAGGAACATTGGAGAAAAATAGCAAAGTGTTGAAAATGTGAGCTATGATTGATTAAATTAAAAACAAATTAATTAATTTCCAGTAGAAGAGCTGGAAATTAAAGAAAAATCTCCAGGGTGGAGACATAAAAAGAGACCCAAAAGTAAAAAGAAGATGGCAAACATGAAATAAAATTTAAGAAACATGGAAGGGTCAGTGTAGTTATCTTCAAAGTCTAAGAAGTGTTCAAGAAAAAGAGAAAAAAGGAAGTAGGCAGGCAGAGGGAAACAGAGAGAATAATGAACAGTAAGTAACATAGAGGGATGGTGTTAATCAATGTGAAAGTGGAAAATAATTTCCAAGCCTGGAAAAGACCTCAATTTTCAATCATTTTAATTACTTTAATTTTATACTGAATTATTTTAAAATGAGTTATGGACAGTATGACAAACCATCACTAGAGAGTCCAGTATTCTTCTCTAAAATAAAAACATTTTTCAACATGGCCAAAAATGTATTACCCCTCAGAATTAATCATTTCTTCATGTAATCTAATACCACAGCAATATAAACATTTCCTGCATTTCTATCTAACCTTTCTCTTTTGCTTTATAACACTCAGCAGTTATTTTTAAAAATTCTTCTGCAGCCTCCTTATTATGGAACCTGCCTCTCCCACAAGTTTAATATTTTTTTACACCACATTATCTTTTAAAAGTGCTAGCCAAGTCACACTAGCTGAGAAGGGCTTAACATTTTCCTGACCCAGGGTAATGTGACTGTGAATTTCTTTGGCTCCCAGCCTCACCGCAATGCTGCCCAGTACACGCTTTCTTTTTTTTTTTTTTAATTTGTCATCATCTCACGAATCCACAGATTTAACCATTTTAAAATCTTTTCCATCATTTCATTGCACACTATAGATGTTACCTTAGTACTTTTCATGGACAGATCTGCAAATTTCCTCCTCCTCTTTTGGATGTCCCATAATCTTATTCATTAATAGTGAATTCATAACCAACGGCATTACAGCTTATGCCTGAATGAAGCTCGTCTGATACATTTTTTTTTTCTCCGTAAGTCCTATCACAGCCTCCTGTCACTTAGGTACACTAGGCAGTGTCCAGCAGCGCCCCTGGAGGCCATTTTCAACAGCCAAACTACACCCACAGCCAAAAAACACACAACTAAAAAATATGGGATTAAATACATAGCAAAAAGGACACTTGTTTATGATAAGAGAACTTAAAGCAGAAAGCAGAACATTGCCTTGTTTGAATTCAGAAGGGAAAAGGCAAGTAGGGCAACTCAAATTTTTTGTCATTCTGTATATGTTCCTGAATAAAGAAGAAAGGGTTCCAATATTAATTTGGGGGCTTACAAATAAATGTTAGCAAATAGGTGAATTTGCAAATATGGAATCTGCAAAAAATGAGGATCAGTGTTGTGTGTGTGTGTGTGTGTGTGTGTGTATGAACACATATATTTATATATACATGGGTTTTCCAACCAGTTTGTCTAAAGCCTCAATATGGAATGATGTTGAACGCTTGAACTGTAAGATTTAAGTGATATTGGAGAGGATTTACTTTTTTATAACTTAAGTGATAATATTTAATTTTGAAATAACAGTTACATAAATATAATGTTTTAAATGCCATTTATTAGCTTTTAATGTTAAAATCAACTTACAAATGAAGCACAGATGCCCTAATTATAGTATAAATGTTATAGAAAAGACCGTATATGTTCTCACAGAAATTGGGCAGTGGGTGAGAAAGGTCAGTTGGGGAAAAGTTAGGGGTTCAACAGTTCTCATTTAGCCTAATTATGAGTCAAAATAATTAAATCAGTTAATAGATCAAGACATATAAGCAAAATTACATTACAATAGAGTCTTCCATTTTCAGCACAATTGGTTTAGATGACCTAACTAATCATCCATCTGAAATAATTAACTATGCTAAATGAAAATATACTTAAAATAATTTTAAATATATCAATGAGTGGGCAAGAAAATAAATACTTAGAGGCCAAAGACTAAGTGAAAGCAAGAATCTTACAGAGATTACCAAAACATAAAGCCGGCTTTTGCCTTTAAGGACATTTGTTAAAACAGAAGGAGCTGAGCTATGCTATTCAAAGCCTGGCAAGGCATGGGGTAAAGATAGAGCCCAGGGCCAAGGAGAATAGGGTGTATCAAAAATCAGGGGGCTGAGCCCAGATAGTTTGGGGTTTGCTGAAGCATATACAATTTTTAAGGCTGCTTTTAAGAAAAAGAATACAACATTACAATGTGAAGTTGATCCTGCACAAGTAAGGGGATCTAAGTTTCAGTTTATTAGCTTCTTAGAAGTGTTCCATCTGGCTTCCTACTACAAGGTTTGGGAGAACTAACAGTAAACTCCCAGGGGACTTCCATGACAAACCATATTTTCTTGGTAAGTCATACAATCCAACTGGTCTCCTTAATGGTATGAGGGGTTAAGAAAAAAATATCAGTCGACGTGCAGAAAAGGACACTATGGAATAAGTACCCACAGTGAGGTCTCCCACATGAAATCCTGTTTGCCTTAAAAAAAAAAAAAAGATCAAAATTAAAGAGTTCAGGAAAGTAAAAGTTTAAGACTTGAGCTACAATATACATTATAGATGAACCTTGAGGGCAGTATGCTAAGTGAAATAAACCAGTCATAAAAGGATGCATACTGTATGATTCCATTTATGTGAGATACTTAACATAGTCAAATTCATAGAGACAGAGAGTACAATGGCAGTTGCCAGGGGCTGGGAGGAGCTGGGGGAATAGGGACTTATTGTTTCATGTATACAAAGTTTCAATTTCACAAGATCAAAACAATTCTGAAGATGGACAATAATAATAGGTGTACAAGAACATGAATGCAATTAGTACCATGAAACTGTATACTTACATGTGGTGATGATGGTAAATTTTATGGTATGTGTACTTTACCATAATCAAAATTTAGAAAAAGAAATTGAAACCAGAGAATGGTTCAAGATGGCAATATAGGAAGATCCTGAACTCACCTCCCAAGAACTCACCTGAACTCACCTCCCAAGAACACCCAGGATCTACAGCTAACATATGGAACAGTTTTCTCTTGAGAAACCTAAAGTCTGGCTGAGCGATGATTGACATCAGGTCAATGAAAAACAAAGCAAAACACATCAAAGCAGATAGGAAAGGCTAGGACACTATCTCACTATAACTCCCCCCATCGCAGGACCTACAACCAAGAGGAAGCACAAAACCTAGAGCTTCTTCATGGGAAGTGAAGGGTTTGAACCCCACAGTAGGCACCCAAACTTTTTAGACCTGCACCTGAAAAGCAAGCCCTCAAAACATCTAATTTTGAAAACCAACAGGGCCCTTGTTCTGAGACCCACAAGACAGTAGCGATCTGAGAAATGGTTCTTAAAGGGCCGATGTGTTTAGACTCCCCCACCCCAGGGTCCATCTCAGAGGCAGCCGATGGTGTCCCCATGGGAAGTGAAGGAGGCTCACCTGCTTCTATTAAACGCTCAGCCTGAGGGGCAGGCATCTAATTTAGCACACATCTAGGAACCCGCTGGAACCCTCTCCAGGGATGGAGACCTGCGGGTGCCGTCTTTACACTCTTCCTTTGCTGGGCTCTAGAGAAGCAGTGTCTCTGGAAGGAGCTTTTACACATGTCTGGTAGCTCGATTTTTGTAGCCACTGCCAGAAGGACCCCTCTAGATCACCTGGGTCTGGAGCTTGTGTTCCTTCTCCTGTGAGACTATAGCAATTGCAGTCACCCAGAAAGACGCTCATACTCTTGTCTTGGGCCCCAATTTTTGCAGCTGCCGCCAGGGGACACTTCCATACCACCGAAGTCTAATGGCTAATGAGGATTATGCTCACTCGTAAGTCCCACAGGACAGTCATCAGTGGAGAAAGAGTTTTCAAATAGCTCCTACCCCCAGAGCACAGCAAGAGGCAACAGACCCCGGAGCTCATTCTTTCTGTGAAAGAGGCCTATTACCTGATTATCATGGCTGCAAGCCGGAGGGGTAGGCTGCTAACTAAGCACACATCTAGAGGCTGACTGTAAGTAACCTTTTGTGGGTATCTCCGAGGGTGGATGTGATCTTCGTGCTCTCCATCTGCCCCACCCCAGAATGCTGGTGTTCCCTAGAGGGGTGCTTTACGTGCATGTGACACCCTGTTTTCATACCTGGGGCTGCCTTTTTTGCAGCTGTAGCCCAGGGAATGTCTCTTGACTGCCTGGCTCTAGTGGCCAGGAGGGCTTGTGTTTTGGGGTCCCACGGGACTGTGGCAATTGAGGAGACAGTGCTTGGCAAGCTACCACCCCCAGGTCACTCCATAAACAGCAGACAGAGGCATGCACCTGTTCTCCCTGTGAAGGTTTTGCTTGCCCTGGTGCGTCAGCCTGAGGGGGGCTTCAGAGGTGGCACTTATTACCAAGTAGCCTATAGAGCCCCTCCCAAGGTCTGTAGGCTGTGGACCCCGTCTTGGTGCTCTCCCTCTGCCTTGCTCCAGCTCAATGGTATCTACCAGAAAAGAGCTTACACACATGTCTGGGGGCCCCAATTTTTGCAACCGCCACCCAGGGGACACCTCCAGCTTACCTGCCTCTGGTGGCCAGTGGGGTTACCCTTAGAGTCCCATAGGTCTGGATATATTTGTGTATTTTTAAAAACTAGTGCCTGAGAGTCTGGCTTCCAATCAGCCTGAATCAAGATGCTGAGATCCTCCCCTTTGGGACCCTGCCAGCTCTTGGCACAAACTTAACTACTGGGAGTTATTAAAAATATAATAGGCTGCTTGAACAGGCACAAAGTTTTGAGAGAAACCAAGTCCTAGGTCAGGGTTGACAACAAAATTCACCTCCTACATGAAGCCACTCCTTCAAGACTGGAAGAGATGGTTGTCTCGTGTACTGAGTGGAAACCAACACAGACTCAAGAAAAATGAAGAAACAGAGGAATATGTTCCGAATAGAAGAACAAGATAAAACCACCTCAGGGGGAAAAAAAAAACTTAATAACATGGAGATAAATTATTTACCTGATAAAGAATACTCTACCTGACAAAATTGTCCTTTAGAATTGAAGGACAAAGAGTTTTTGAGACATGCAAAGGCTGAAGGTGTTCATTGTCACTAGATTGGCCTTACAAGAAATGTTATAGGGACTTCTTGAGACTGAAACAAAATGATGCTAAGTAGTAACAAGAAAATATGAAAGTATAAGTCGAAATGATAAAGATAAATACATACTTCATTTCAGAATACTCAAATGTTGTAATTGTGAAGGTGAATCACTGATAAACCTAGTATGAAGGTTAAAAGACAAAAATAGTAAAAGTAGCTATAGCTACAACAGTTTGTTAAAGGATATACAAGGTAAAAATGTAAATTGTGACACTAAGAACAGGGGCGGGGAGACTAAAAATATAGAGCTTTAGTAGGCATTAGAATTTAAGTTGCTATGAGCTTAAAACAGACTGCTTTTAATGTAAGATGTTTTATTTAAGCTTCCTGATAACCACAATGTAAACACTGATGATAGACGCACAAGAGATAAAGAGGAAGAAATCTAAGCATACCACTACAGAAAATCATCAAATCATAAAGAGTCAAAGAGAAGATGAAAGGGACAAAGGAATTATAAAACAGCCAGAAAACAATGAAAGAAAATGGCAATAGTAAGTCTATACCTATCGTTAATTACTTTAAGTGTTAATGTACTAAATGCTCCAATCCATAGACATAGTGGCAGAATGGATGTAAAAACAAGACCCAATTCCATGCCACCTACAAGTGACTCACTTTGGCTTGAAGGACATATACAGACCCAAAGTGAAGGGATGGAAAAAGACATTCCATGCCATGGAAACCAAAAGAAAGCAGAGGTAACTATACTTATACTGGAAAAAAACAGACTTTAAGCCAAAGACTATACTAAAAGACAAAGAAGGTCATTATATAATGAAAAGTTTCAATACAATGGGAGGACATAACTTTTGTAAATGTCTATGCCCCCCAACATAGGAACACCTAAATTTATAAAGTAAATATTAACAGTCCTAAAAGGAGAAGTAGACAGTAACACAATAATAGTAGGGGACCTTAATACCCAACTTTTCACAATGGATATGTCTGTCATCCAGACAAAAAAAACTTTGGACTGAAGCTACATGTTAAACCAGATGGACTTAACAGATATTCACATGTTACTTCCAACAGCAGCAGAATATATTCTTCTCAAGTGTACATGAAACACCCTCTAGGATATATCATATGTTAAGCTATAAAACCAGTGTTAATAAATTTAAGAGGATTAAAAACACATCAAGCCTCTTTTCTGACCACAGTGGTATAACAGAAATCAATTACATGGAGAAAATCGGAAAATTCACAAGTATGTGGAAAATATACAACATGCTACTGAACAGCCAAAGGGTCAAAAATTAAAAGGGGGAAAAAAATCTTGAAACAAATGCAAATGGAAATACAACATACAAAACTTATTTAATACAACAAAAGCAATTCTAAGAAAGTTTACAATGATAAATGTTAACACTAAGAAAAGAAAGAGCTCCAGCAAATAATCTAAGTCAGAAACTCAAGGAACTAAAAAAAGAAGCCCCAAGTTAGTAGAAGAAAGGGAATAAACAAAGATCATAGTGGAAATGAGTGAAATACAGTCTGAAAGACAACTGAAAAGATCAATTAACAAGACAGATGGTGTATTTCTGGCTTTTTGGTATTTTTGTTTTTTGGTTTTGAAATTGTAAATGCAATAGGAAAACCTTCAGATAGACTTTACAAGAAAAAAGAGAGAACTCAAATAAAATTACAAATAGAGAGAAGGCATTACAGTCAATACCAGAGCCACATAAAGGATATAAGAGCCTACTATGAACAATTATTACCAACAATTTGGAAATCTAGAAGAAATAAATTCCTGTAAACATAAAACTTACCAAGATTGAATCATGAATAGACAGAAAATCTGAACAAACCAATTACTACGAAGAAGATTGAATCAGCAATCAAAAACCTTCCAGAAGAGAAAAGTCAAGGACCATATGGCTTCACTGGTGAATTCTACCAAATATTTAAAGAATAATTAATTCGAACCCTTCTCAAACTCTTCCAAAAAATAAAAGAGAAGGGAACACTTCCAAACTCATTTTATGAGGCCAGCATTAGCCTCACACCAAAACCAGACAAGGATGTTAAAAGAAAAGAAAATTAAAGGCCAATACTTTTGTTGAACATAGATGCAAAAATCCTCAACAAAATATTAGCAAACCAAATTCAACAATACATTAAAACATTAAAAGAGGGATGCCTTGGGATGCCTGGGTGGCTCAGTCGGTTGAGCATTTGCCTTCGGCTCAGGTCATGATCCTGGGGTCTTGGGATCGAGTCCCGCATCGGGCTCCTTGCTTAGTAGGGAGCCTGCTTCTCCCTCTCCCTCTGCTGCTCCCCCTGCTTGTGTGTGCGCTCTCTCTCTCTCTCTCTTTGACAAATAAATAAACAAAATCCTAAAAAAAAAAAAAAAAGAGTGGCGCCTGGGTGGCTTGGTTGGTTGGGCACCCAGTGCTTGCTTTTGCTCAGGTCATGATCTCATGGGTTCTGGGATCAAGGTCAGCATCAGGCTCCATGCTTAGTGGGGGTCTGCTTGGTGACACTCTCCCTCTGCTCCTTCCCCCTTCTCTCTCTCTCTCAAATAAATAAATAAATCTCTAAAAAGAACATTAAAAGTGTCATACACCATGGTCAAGTGGGATTTATTCCAAGGATTCAAGGATGGGTCAACATTCACAAATTAACCAAAATGTTATACCACATTAATATAATAAAGGATAAAACTCATATAATCATTTCCATAGATGCAGAAAAAATTGATAATATTAATACCCATTCATGATAAAAACTCTTAAAAGGTCATTATAGATAAACCTATCTCCACATGATAAAGGCTATATATGACAAGCCCACAGCTCACATCAAATACTTAATGGTGAAAAGCAACATCGAGGAGAAGACAAGGATGCCCATTCTCACCACTTTTATTCAATATAGTAGTGGAAGCCCAGCCAGAGCAATTAGGCAAGAAAAAGAAATAAAAGGCACTCAAATTGAAACAGAAGTAAAAGTGTATCTATTTGCAGATGACATGGTATTATATATGGAAACCCTAGACTCCACCAAAAAACTGTTAAAACTAATAAATGAATTTACTAAAGTTACAGTTTTTCAAAATCAATATACAAAAATCATTTGTGCTTTTATATTCTAACAATCAGAAAGAAAAAGTAAACATTCCCATTTACAATTGCATCAAAAAATGAAATATTTAACAATAAAATTAACCAAGGAGGTAAAAGATCTGTCCACTAAAAATCATAAGACATTGATGAAAGAAATCAAGGATGACACACATAAATGGAAAGATTTTCTTGCTCATGGATTAGAAGAATTAATATTGTTAGAATATCCATACTACCCAATGTCACCTACAGATTTAGTGAAATCTTTATCAAAACTCCAATGGCATTGTTCATAGAACACAGAATCCTAAAATTTGTATGAAATCACAACATACCCCAAATATCCAAAACAATCTTAAGAAAAAAGAACAAAGCTGGAAGCATCATGTTCCCTTCTTTCAAGCTATATTATAAAACTAAAACTATAGTAATCAAAATAGCATGGTATTGACATAAAAAAGAGACACAAATCAATGGAACAGAATAGGGAGCCCAGAAACAAACTTATGTGTATATTAATTTACAACAAAGGAGCCAAGAATATACAGTGGGAAAAGGATAATCTCTTTAATAAATGGTGTTGGGAAAACTGGACAGTCATATGCAAAAGAATGAAACTGGACTACAATCTTATACCATACACAAAAATCAACTAAAATGGATTAAAGATTTGGACATAAGATTTGAAACCATAAAACTCGCAGAAGGAAACATCAGAGGTTAGTACCTTGACGTTGGTTTTGGCAATTATTTTTGTTTTTTGCTATTTTGGTATAGGTATTTTTGCCATAACACCAAAAGCAAGGGCAAAAAACAAAAATAAATAAGACCACAACCTACTATAAAGCTTCTTCACAGCAAAGAAAATCATTAACAAATTGAACAAGCAACCTGTAGAATGGGAGAAAATATTTACAATCCATATATCTGACAATGAGTTAATATCCAAAATATATAAGAAACTCATATACCTCAATAACAAAAAGCAAACAATCAGATTTAAAAATGCATGGAGAAACTGAATATACATTTTTCTACACTGGGTGTTATACGCAACTAATGAATCATTGAACACTACATCAAAAACTAATGATGTATTATATGTTGACTAATTGAACATAATAAAAAAAAAATTTTTCCAAAAACAACATACAAATGTTCAACACATACATGCAAAAATGCCTGACGTCAGTAATCATTAGGCAAATGCAATTCAAAACAACAGTGACACATCACTTCACACCTGTTAGAATGGTTATCAACAAAAAGACAAGAGATAAAAAGTGTTGGTGGGCAAGGATGTGGAAAATAAGGAACCCTCGTGCACTGCTGGTAGGAATGCAAATTGGTGCAACCACTATGAAAAACAATATGGATGTTTCCGAAAATATTTAAAATAGAACTACCATGTGATCAGCAACCTCACTCCTGGGTATATATCCAAAGGTGTTGAAAACAGGATATTAAAGAGATATCTGAACCCCCAAGTTCATTGTGGAATTATTTACAATTGCCAAGATATGGAAACCAAGATATATAATGGAATATTATCCAGCCATGAGAAAGAAGGAAATCCTGCCATTTGCAAAGCATGGGTGCACCTTAAGGGCATTATGCCAAGTAAAATAAGCCAGACAGACATAGATGACAGAGCCCAACATGATATCACTTATAGTGGAAACTTAAAAAAAAAAAAAAAAGTCAAACTCTTAAAGACAGCTATATAAAAGTAGTTGCCAAAGGCTAGGGGTGTGGCAGAAATAGAGTGAGGTTTGTAAAAGATGAAATTTCAGCTATAAGATGAGTAAGTTCTGAGAATCTAATATAAAACATGGTGGCTAGAGTTGATTACACTGACTTATATGGTTTTAATTTGTAAAAAGAGTAGAATTTGGGGCGCCTGGGTGGCTCAGTTGGTTAAGCGACTGCCTTCGGCTCAGGTCATGATCCTGGAGTCCCTGGATCGAGTCCCGCATCAGGCTCCCTGCTCAGCAAGGAAACTGCTTCTCCCTCTGACCCTCCCCCCTCTCATGTGCTCTCTCTCTCTCGTTCTCTCTGTCTCAAATAAATAAATAAATAAAAAATCTTTAAAAAAAAAGTAGAATTTAAATATTCTGATCAAAAAAAAAAGTAAATATGAGATGTGATGGATGTATTGATTGACTAGATGGTGGGAATACTTTCACAATGTATATGTACATCAAAGGTACACTTTACATATCTTTCAGTTTTGTCAATGATACCTCAATAAAGCTGAGAAAAAGAAATTCTATTGAATAGAAAAAACTGAAAGACTTACAGCAACAGCTATATCCTAGATGGATCTCAGAGACAAAAATGAAGCAGCCAATGCAAGCTGCAGAGAAATAGTCAGTGTAAGTGTATGTATGCAAAGGCGATAGCATGACAAAATTATATTATTTAGAAGGACAAATATTTGGTAGGATTATAAACCAAGCAGAGGAATGATAAACTTATAATGCAGAACAGTAGTCACTTACGAAGTGACCAAATAGGGAGTGGGGTCGGAAATGTACAGGAAGGATATCTAAAAGATATACATATATTTGATACATTTCATACATTTTCATGCATTTTCCTTAGGTTTACTCATTATTCAATAAAGAAAAGTTTGTATCAAAAGATGTGAAAGTGGTTATTAAGAAAAAAATTAAGTATAATAGCTAAAATTGGAAAAAGAAAGAAGAGGTGAGAGAGAGAGACTAATGTACACAGGCTAAAATTCTCATCTTTCATGCCAGTGAATGAAGAGATATTCTCTAAATCTGACAAATTAAAAAATGGAGGAATAAAGACTCTATTTAAGATGTGGTGACAAGTTCTAGAACCAAACGGAGAAGGATTAAAAGTGATTATCTCAGAGGTATTAAACTAGGATGGAGAAATTGGGGCAGGAAAATTTTACTTTCATTGTGTATTTATGATTTTTTGAAGCATCTTCATACTTTAAATTGCATGTATTTATATACATATACACACATTTACACACAGGTAATGCATGTAAAGTTACACACATATATATATTTAAAAAGATTTTATAATTGTTAAAAGTTCAAAAGTCAAGGAAGTATCTCTGTAAGTGCTTAGATTTAAAATATCTTACATATTGAATATTAAGTCTTAAACTTCCAGTAATTGAATCTCTACCTGATAAAAGCTCCTGCAGATTTTTTTTTTTTTTGCTATATCAACTCTCAGCCTACTGCACTGTTTTTTGTTTATCCTTTTTTTTTTTTTTTTTTAAGATTTTATTCATTTATTTGACACACAGAGAGAGAGAGACAGCTAGAGAGGGAACACAAGCAGGGGGAGTGGGAGAGGGAGAAGCAGGCTCCTGGCCGAGCAGGGAGCCCGATGCGGGGCTCGATCCCAGGACCCTGGGATCATGACCTGAGCCGAAGGCAGACGCTTAACGACTGAGCCACCCAGGCGCCCCTATCCTTCTTTTTTTCTAAATATTTTATTTATTTATTTATTTGAGAGAGAGAGGTGGGGAAGGTCAGAGGAAGAGGGAGAATCTTAAGCAGACTCCCTGCTGAGCGCAGAGCCTGCCCCGGGGCTTGATCTCAGGCCCCTGAGATCATGACCTGAGCCAAAATCAAGAGTTGGATGCTTAACGGACTGAGGCACCCATGTGTCCCTCTGTTTATCCTTCTTGACATGAATCCCCTTTTTTCCTGCCAGAAGGACTGCTCCCCAACTCCCCATCTCTGCATAACCAAAACAACAGTCCTTCAAGGCACGAGTCAAATATTACATCATCCACCTCGGCTTCCCGGCTACACGGCAGCTCAGATAAACACTCCCTCCTACAAACTCCTGAAGTCCCTGTCGTCTTTTTTTAGGTGATGTTATACTTTCTATCCCCCCAAATAAAAACCAAACCAAAACATATTTATGTAAATGTTTCATCTCGGTTATCAGATGCTAAACTACTTGAAGACTGTGATGATTGATTTTTTGTGTCCAGTTGACTAGGTCACTAGGTCACTGGGTGCCCAGATATTTGGCTAAACATGGTTTTTGGGTGTGTCTGTGAGAAGGTTTCCAGAAGAGGTTAGTGTCTGAATCTGGGGCCTCAGTAAAGCAAGCAGCCCTCCCCAGGGTGTGTGCACATCACCTACTCCACTGAGGGCCTGAACAGACCAAAGATGGGGGAAGGAAGAACCTGGGCTATCTTTGCCTAGCTGCTTCAAGTGGGGGACTGGTCTTCTGCACTGGGAATGGGTTGTACACCATCAGCACTCTGGTTCTCAGGCCGTTGGATGCAGACTGAACTCCACCACTTCTTTCCTGGGTCATCAACTTCCAGGCTCCTCAGTCTCCACAGGGACCTATTCCTTATACTCTCTTTTTCTCTGAGCCAATTCCTTATCATGTCACTCCCTCTCCCTCTCCCCCTCCCTCTCCTTCCCCCCCTCCCATGCCCTTCCCTTCTTTCTCCTCCTCTTCCCCTCCCTCATTCCCTCCTCTATTCCCTCTCCCCCTCCCTCTCCCCTTCCCCCTCTCCCATTCCCTTCCCTTCTCTCTCCCCCTCTCCGCCTCCCCCACTTCCTCTGCCACTCCCTCTCTCTCTCCCACCCCTTCCCTCTCCCCTACTCCTCTTCCTCCCTCCCCCTCTCACTACTTTAATAGGAACCATTCCATGGGTAGGAGATCTTTAATGACTCTTTCCCTACCAGAAAAATTCAGGAAGGTTGAATAAATGAAGATGAATGTGACCTGAATGAAGCAATCTGTAGCTGGCCCTTCCTTGGATGACTAATCAGGTTTCTGTATGATTTTTCCTTTGGCAGCAATATCAAATTTACTGTTTTTAAACAGTACTTACATCATAGAAAAAAAAAGGTAAAACAGAGTTCTCTTTCTTTTTTTTTATTTTTTTTTAAGATTTTATTTATTTGCGAGAGAGAGAATGAGAGACAGAGAGCATGAGAGGGAGGAGGGTCAGAGGGAGAAGCAGACTCCCTGCTGAGCAGGGAGCCTGATGTGGGACTTGATCCCGGGACTCCAGGATCATGACCTGAGCCGAAGGCAGTTGCTTAACCAACTGAACCACCCAGGCGCCCCCAGAGTTCTCTTTCTTTAGAATTATTTTAAGGTGGTATCCTACAAGTTCAGACAGGAATGCTTATATGTGAACAAACAAATAAACAATATGGTCAGTAAAAGAAAATATGCTTCTGGCTATTTTCAAAAGAAAGAAAAATTATTTCTCATCTTTGAAAACAAGCTACAAAGAGACTCCCCAAATCTGTATTTCTTCAAGCATCAAAAAGAAGTTACGTAACACATTTTGATAATACACATCCATGTACAGATGCTGTATTATCTTCATTCTTAAAACAAAAAAGTTTTCCCGCACATCTTCATCCAGCCCTTGCCACTGGTCCCCTGTGCCCAGTGAAAGAACTCTCCTCCCCTCCAGAGAAAGTGCAACGGCCCATTTTCCCATCTCTTTTCAGTACACTCCCCCCAGCATTCAACCCACGCTGCCCTCCACAGGAACAGCCCCATCTCATCATTGAGGACCCCAGCTGCATGAACACAGTGGTCACTTCTGGGTTGCTCCTTGCCTCCCTGACAAGTCAGCGGCCTGTGACACAGCTGGTGACCCCCAACTCAGAAAGCTCCTTCATTTTGCTTCTAGAACCATCCTCTCTCTTAGGTGTTCTACAGAGCAGTCTCCTCCTTCTCACTCCCCCCAACCTCCAACCTAGAGGCCCTCAGAGCTCATCCTAGATCTCTTCTTCATTCACAGGAACACCCAGTGATCTCCTGTCTCATCAACCCAGGGAAGGGGGACTTTTTTTTTTTTT
>NC_138379.1:74718055-74769992 GCF_054177405.1 Leptonychotes weddellii
GAGCTGAAGGCAAACGCTTAACTGAGCCACCCAGATGCCCCATGTAACTGGATTTTTTAAACAAATCTAACAATCATTACCTTTTTTTTTTAAGATTTTATTTACATTTGACAGAGATAGATACAGTGAGAGAGGGAACACAAGCAGGGGGAGTGGGAGAGGGAGAAGCAGGCTTCCCACGGAGCGGGGAGCCTGATGCGGGGCTCGATCCCAGGACCCTGGGATCATGACCTGAGCCGAAGGCAGACGCTCAACGACTGAGCCACCCAGGCGCCCCCAATCGTTGCCTTTTAACTGAATGCTCCTATACATTAATGTGATTTCAAATAGATTTGGAACAATTTTTACCCTCTATTTTTGTTCTTTATATTTTTTCTTATGTTTCTATGTTCTTTTCTCTCCCTTAATTTTCATCTGGATGGAATGTGTCTGTGTGTGTGTGTGGTGGGGGGGTGCTTTTGTTTTAGGTTTTGTTTTGTTTTGTTTTCCTGGTTTGGAAATTACACCCTTGACTTTTACTTTTTTTAGAAGTTACACTAACAATTTTAACAAACTTATTTACTTTAACCAAATATCTATTTTCTCTCCAGTACATTAGTTTTATTTTATCCCACAACTGCAATGTAATTATTATTTTGTACATCAATGTATATGTTCACTATTTCCTTACTTACCATTCTGTTCGCATCTGTACCTTCCTTCTATAAACCTATTTCTTTTTTCTGAAGTAAATTTCTTAAAGTCCTTAAATAAAGTCTGCTCTTGACAAACTCTCTGTTTTCATCTTAAAGTATCTTTACTTACCTTATTTTTCTCCCAAGACTTTGAAGATACTATCGCATTCTTTTGTGGCTCCCACTGTCACCAGCAAAGTGTCAGCCGTCAGTATATTCTTATCTCTTTGGGGGAAAATCTGATTTTTCTTACAAATGCATTTCAGATTTCTAAGATTTACTTTTCTTTTCTGTATTTTCACATTTATCCACTAAGAGTGAGTTTCTGTACAACACTTAAGTGTGTGATCCATTAATCTCCTTAAATCTAAAGATCTATATTTTTCATCAGTTATGGAAAATTTTATGTCATGTTCTCTTCAGATAATTTTTCCATTTTTTATTATTTGCTAATACTTTAGCACCCTAACCTCTACATCTCAACTTCTCTTTCATACATTCCATTGTTTCTTCTCTATATTTTGAATTATTTCTTTTGCTCTATATTCTAGTTTACTGATTCACTAGTTTACTATTTAGCCAAGTCAGTAAATTTTATTTCAGTAATTGTATTTTCCTCTCTAGTTTTTATACTTGGTTATCAAGTATGTTATTTTAGTAGTCCAGTGTTCTTTTAATAAAGCTTATTTTAATAGCTGTCATTTCCACTAAATATGTACTCTATTTTATAACTTTTTTAAACTACTTCATAAATACCTGTTTTACACAGTCTTGCACATCTGATTTTGTATCCTGTTGTTTTTGTTTGCTTTAAGCTTTTATTTTTAAGTAATCTCTACACCACATGGGACTCAAACTCACAACCCTGAGATCAAGAGTGGCAGGTTCCACTGACAGAGCCAGTGGGGCCAACCTGTGCTTTTTTTTTTTTTTTAAGATTTTATTTATTTGAGAGAGAGAGAGAGTGAGCATGAGCAGAAGTTAGGGGCAGGAAGGAGGGGCAGCGGGAGAGGGAGAAGCAGACTCCACTGAGCAGGGAGCCCAATGCGGGACTCGATCCCAGGACCCTGAGATCATGACCTGAGCCAAAGGCAGACATTTAACCAACTGAGCCACCCAGGTGCCCCAAGCCCAGTTGTAAATGATGACTCTTTTTCATGATGGCTTGTTTCCTTATGTATTTTGTAATTTTCTTATTGTAGCCCCTTTTCCAGAACTTAATTTATTTGAAAACTCGAAGCCTGTATTTAAAGTAGTTTCTCTAGAGATAATTTTTCTTTAGTTCTTCCAAAAACAGAGGCCATTCACAATCCAGAATGATTTCAGATTAAAATTTTGGTTCGAAGTTTTTAGAATTCTGGAACTGACTTTCGTCTGTAAGAGCTTGTGATTAGGAATTCTTAGGCCACCCCACCCTTCATCAGTTGCTGCCTTCCGTCCTGACCTAGGACCAAAACAGAAAGGCATCTTCACCATCTCCCTCTACTGGTCAGGTTTATATTTTCACCTATTGTGAGTGCAACGTGGAGTTCCTGTAAACTCAACTTTTGCAGATTCGTCTCCAGTTCACTGTGCATGCGGTCCATTAAATCCAAAGCTCTAAGTGATCAGCAATTGCAAGATGCACTCAGAACACACACTGGCTAAAGAGGTGACTTACTTCTTTGAATTTCTATTTGATAATGCAATAATGACTCCTAAAATTTTAAGCGTACACAAACGCATGCACACTCACACACATCATAGTCTTTTTTGATGTTTTATCTAGAGAAGTTTTCTCTGAATATTAATCGATCATATTGCAGGGAACAGAAATCAACTATTTGACTCTTCATAGTTTTAAAATCAGAAAGTATAGTTTTAGTATTGCACTAAGATTAGGCTTATAACATGATTAATGATCTTTGTGTATTTAAAAATTATCATTTAAAATACATTTTTTTAAAGATTTTATTTATTTATTTGACAGAGAGAGACACAGTGAGAGAGCGAACACAAGCAGGGGGAGTGGGAGAGAGAGAAGCAGGCTTCCCGCTGAGCAGGGAGCCCAGTGCGGGGTTTGATCCCAGGACCCTGGGAACATGACCTGAGCCGAAGGCAGACACTTAATGACTGAGTCACCCAGGCACCCCTTAAAATGCATTTTTATGTTTTTCTGAGACATGGCAAAATGAAAATAACAGTGGGTCTAGTGGTCACTCTCTTTCTGAGTTTGCTCTAATCTTGTTTTCCATTTGGTTTGAATTTTTAATATATAAAACGCAAGAATAAAAAATCTATTTTTCCAATTTCATCTCATTAACAGGGCTGGTGATTGGCCCAGGATATTTGGTCAGTCTAGCCTAGATGCTGTAAAGGATCCCTTTTGAGAGCTGTGGGGACTCAGAATTTAGAGAAATTCAGTTACAAGGTTGAACCGAACCAGAACAGAGTTGAATTCAAAAACGGCAAAATTAGATGGTGAAATTGAGGATAAGAAAAGAGATATCAGAAGATTAGGAAGACAGAAAATGCTTCAATTTGAAAGTAACTGGGTCCACTAAGTTAAATTCTCTGATCTGAGGCTGGTTAATAGGTGTCAGACCTACTAAGATATGTAAAAGGGTCAACTAGACTCAGAGCATCAGAAGGGCAGACCCGAATGATCTCCAAGGTTTTAAACAACCCATTGCTTTACTTTTGTTTTTAAGTTTTTATGAGATTGAGATAAAAATTGTTTTGACAGCCACATGCAAAGGAGTGAAACTGGACCACAATTTGCACCATATACAAAAAGTTAACTCAAAATGGATTAAAGACCTGAATGTAAGACCTGAAATCATGAAACCCCTAGAATCAAACATAGGCAGTAAGCTCCTTGACATAGGTCTTGGTGATTATTTTTTTGAATCTAGGTCCAAAAGTACAGGCAACAAAAGCAAAAATAAACAAGTATGACTATATCAAACTAAAAAGCTTCTGCAAAGAAAATCATCAACAAAATGAAAGGCAACCCACTGAGTGGGAGAAAATGTTTGCAAGTCATATATCTGATAAAGGGTTAATATCCAAAATATGCAAAGAACTCAGAAAACTCAATAAAAACTGAACATTCTGATTAAAAATGGGCAGAAAATCTGAATATGTTTTTTTCCAAGGAAGACATACAAATGGCCAATAGGCACACGAAAAGATGCTCAACATCACTAAACATCAAGGAAATGGAAATCAAAACTATAATTAGATATCACCTCACACCTGTCAGATGGCTATTACCAAAAAGACAAGAAATAATAAATGTTGGCAAGGATGTGGATTAAAGGGAACACTGTCGGTGGGAATGCAAATTGTTGCAGCTACTATAGAAAACAGTATGGAAGTTCTTCAAAAAATTAAAAAATAGGGACACCTGGGTGGCTCAGTCAGTTAAGCATCTGCCTTCAGCTCAGGTCATGATCCCAGGGCCCTGGTATTGAGCCCCGCGTCGGGCTCCCTGCTCAGTAGGGAGTCTGCTTTTCTCTCTCCTTCTGCCCCTCCCCCCTGCTCATGCTCTCTCTCTCTCTCTCTCTCTCGCTCTGCACTCTCTCTCAAATAAATAAATAAATTCTTTAAAAAAATTAAAAAACAGAACTACCCTATGATCTTGTGATTCTACTTCTGGGTATTTACCTAAAGAAAATGAAAACACTAACTTGGAAAGATATAGGCACTCCCATGTTCACTGCAGCATTATTCACAATAACCAAGATGTGAAAACAACCCAAGTATCCATCAATGGATGAATGGATAAAGAGGATGTGGGATATATACACAATGGAATATTACTCAGCCATAAACAATGAAATCTTGCCATTTGTGATAACATGGATGGACCCTGAAGGCATTATAAAATAATAAGGCATTATTATAAAATAACTCAGAGAAAGACAAATACCATATTATCTTACTTATATGTGGAATCCAAAAACAAACAACAACAAAGAAATGAGTTAATAAACACAGAGAACACATTGGTGGTTGCCAGGGTTTGGAGGATGGGAGGTGGGTAGAATAGGTAAAGGTGGTCAAAAAGTACAAATTTCCAGTTATAAAATAAATAAGTCATGGGGAATGTACATGTAATATACAACATGGTGACTACAGTCATTAATATTATATTGCATATTTGAAAGTTGCTAAGACAGGTCTTAAAAGCCCTCATCACAAGAAAAAAAACTGTGACTATGTATAGTGACAGATGATAACTAGATTTAGTATGATTATTTCACAATATATACAAATATCCACCCAGGATGTTGATAGTCAGTTGAAACTGATAACCATCTGCATTACAGACTGGAGGTGATATTTCCTAATATTTTATGGAATATCTTCATTCCTCCAGAACTGTCAACCCATGGCTGATAGTGATTTTTTAGAAAGATGTATTTTTTTAAAGATATGTACAAAAATAGAAAGATAAACAGAAAAAAGGCAACCATTAGTAGGCAAATAAGATACATTTTCATTTCAGATGTTTAGCTTCATCCTGTTAAACATGTTCTGGGACACAGTCTATGCTCACAAAAGGTTTTTAAGCAGTCATGCTTAAGTAGGGGGAGGTCACTGGGTTCCAAGTATAATATAAAAGGAATAAGATATGAATTTTATTTATTTTTTTTTAAAGATTTTATATATTTATTTGTCAGAGAGAGAGAGAGCATGAGCAGGGGGAGTGGCAGGCAGAGGGAGGAGCAGGCTCCCCACTGACCCTGGGATCATGACCCGAGCCTAAGGCTTAACCGACTGAGCCATTCAGGTGTCCCTGAATTTTATTTATTTTTAAATCAATGGGAATGTGTGGGAAAAAATGTACTTTGTCTTTTAAGGATCCATTGCACAGATCAGAGAAAGTGGTTGGTTGTACATCCTGGGCTTTGGCCCCAGTCAGATCTGGATTGGTTTCACGTGTCAGCTACTTAAGAGGTGTTTGGTCTTGGGCAAGTTATTTAGCCTTGCTGAGCCTCATGTTTTGTGTTGTACTTTTATTTTAAAAACTTAATTTTTTTTAGAGCAGTTTTAGCTTCCCAGCAAAATTGAGGGGAAAATACAGAGATTTCTCATATGCTATATTCTCCCACATATGCATAGCCTTCCCCATTGTCAACACCACCCCCCCCCGCCAAAGTGGGACATCTGTTACAATTGATGAGCTTACACTGACACATCATCATTCAAAGTCCATAGTTTACATTAAGGCCCACTCTGAGTGTTGTACTTTCTGTGGGTTTGGACAAACATATAATACCATGTAACCATCATTAAAGTACCATCCAAAGTATTATCACAACCCCTGCCCCCAAACCCTCTGTGCTCCATCTACCCACTTATTCTTCTCTTCCTCTTTCCTAATCCCTGGCAACCACTGAACTTTTATTTTTTTTCTCCATAGTCTGTCTTTTCCAGAAAGTTATATAGTTGGAATCGTACCTAAGTTGCTTTTTCTGATTGGCTTCTTTCACTTAGTAATATGTATTTTAGTTTTCCACCTGTCTTTTCATGGCTTGAGAGATCATTTCGTCTTAGCACTAAATAATTTTCCATTGTATGGATGTACCACAGCTTATTTATCCCTTCACCTACTGAAAGACAAGTTTTGGCAAATATGAATAAAGCTGTTCGAGACATTTCTGGGCAGGTTTTCATGTGGACATAAGTTTTCAACTCCTCTGGATAAATACCAAGAAGTATGATGGATGGATTATATGCTGGGTATGTTTAGTTTAAGAAACTGACAAACCATCCTCCAAAGCAGTCATACCATTTAGCATTCCCACCATCAATAAATGAGAATTCCTTTTGCTCTACATCTTCACCAACATTTGGTATTATCAGTGTTCTGGCAAAAATAGGTGTAGTAATATTTCACTGTTGTTTTAATTTGCATTTTTCTGAAGATATATGATTTTGAACATCTCTCCATATGTTTATTTGCCATCTCTATATATTTGGTGAGATGTCTAGTCAACCTTTTGTCCATTTTTTAAAATCAAGATACTTGTTTTCGTACTGTTGAATTGTAAGTGTTTTTGGTTCTTTCTTTTTTTTTTTGGGTAACAGTCCTTTATCAGATACGTCTTTTGCAAATATTTTCTCATGGTCTGTCTTTCATTCTCTTGAGAGTGTCTTTTGTGGAGCAGAAATTTTTAATTTTAATAAAGTCCAGCTCATCAATTTTCTCCATGAATCCTGCTTTTAACATATCAAAAAAGTCATTAGCAAACCCAAGGTCATCTAGATTTTCTCCTACATTATCTTCTAGTAAGTCTGTAGTTGCGCATCTTGCATTTAGGTATGTGATGCATTTTGTGTTAAATTTTGTGAGGGTGTAAGGTCTGTGTCCAGATTTTTTTTTTTATGCTGGCTATTCAGTTGTTCCAGTATCATTTATTAGAATGGCTACTTTTTTTCTCCTTTGTATTGCCTTTATTCCATTTTCAAAGATCAGTTGATTACATTTAATGTGGGTCTATTTCTAGGCTTTCTATTGTGTTCCATTGATCTATTTGTTTATTCTTCCACAAATAGCATACTATCTTGATCACTGTGCTTTATAGTAAGTCCTAAAATCAGGTAGTGTCAGTCTTCCAACTGTGTTTTTTCTTCTCCCTCAATTTTGTGTTGGTTATTCTGGCTCCTTTGCCTCTCCATATAAACTTCAGAATCAGTTCAACAATATCCACCAAATGACTTGCTGGATTTTTGTTTGGGATTTCATTGAATCTGTAGATCAAGATGGGAAGAACCGATCTTTGGCAATACCGAGTCTTCCATGAACATGGAATATCTCTCCATTTATTTAGTTTTCTTTGATTTCTATCATCAAAATTTTGTAGTTTTCCTATCTTGATTTGGTACATATTTGATTATATAATTTTTTAGAGTGTTAATGTAAATGGCATTGGGATTTTAATTTTAAATTCTACTTGTTCATTGCTGGCTTCATTTTTGATCAGCCACAAAACTGTGTTGTTTTATATACGGTTTTTGTAAAGAGAGCTATTTATACATGGAAATCATGCAACATATTGTGTGGCAAAAAAATAAACCTTCAGTAAAAAGTGGCTATTTCATTAGCATCACTGTACTATTATTATTGTTGTTAACATTACTCAGCTATTAGATAGACCTGCAATTCTCAAGGAGTCAAAACAAATGAGAACTAGGTTTTCCCTGAGTTATACCTGAGAATAAGGAAATGTAAATATTCTCAGCCCCCTGCTTTCTTGAAAAGGAATTTTACCATTTCTTGCCTTGTTTATAGAACATTTGCCTCATACAGACATATTATGGACTGAATGTGTTCCCCGCCTCATCCATATGTTAAGGCCCTAACCCCAAATGTGCCTGTATTTAGAGATTCAGATTTTAAGGAGGTAATTAAGGTTAAATAAGGTCATAAGGATGGGTCCTTAATCTAATAGGACTGTTGTTGTCATAATAAGAGGAAAAGAGAGCAGAAGTGCACACATAGAAAAGGCTATGTGAGGATAAGCCAGAAGATAGACATTTGAAAGATGAAGAGAGAGGATTCACTAGAAAACAACCCTCCTGGCACCTTGATTTGTGAGAAAATATACTGGTGTTTTTTAAGCCACCCAGTCTGTGATATTTTGCTATGGCAGCTCTAGCAGGCTGATAGGAATTGTGGCACTGACACTGATTCTAGAGGAACAGAATCTTAAGGATGAATTTTCTGGTGTGGTTCTGGGATTTCTGGAATGGCTGTTTAAGTTTAACCTGAATCATAAAAGCAGAGAATCACAGCCCAATCTGGCAAATGTTTTTTGTTTTGTTTTATTTTTTTCCCCACACTTGTCAATAAGGACCATCAGAAGCAGTTTGCTTTCAGCTGACAAGACCAGCAATACATCTGTATTCTCTTACCTCACAGAGATATCAGCTCTCCAATTTTGCATTATAATTATTTTGCAAGAGTCTTGGATCACCTTTTCCTTCCACAAGATATCACACTAGTCTGTTACATTGATGACATTATTGTAATTGGACCTAGTGAGCAGGAAGTAGCAACTACTCTAGACTTACTGGTCAGACATTTATGTGCCAGGAGGTGGGAATAAATTCAACAAAAATTCAGGGGTCTTTCACCTCAGTGAAATTTTCAGGGGTCCAGTGGAATGAGGCATACTGAGTTTCCTTTGTAAGGAGGAAGACAAGTTGCATCTAGTCCCTTCTACAACCAAAACAGGCACAGTGCCTAATGGGCCTCTTTGGATTTGGGAAGCAACATAGTCCTCATTTGGATATGTTACTCTGACCCATTTGCTGAGTGACCCAAAAAGCTGCTAGTTTTGATTGTGACTCAGAATAAGAGAAGGCTTTGCAACAAGGCCAAGCCGCCATGGAAACTACTCTGCCACTTGGGCCACATGATCCGGCAGATCCAATGGTGCTTGAAGTTTCAGTGGCAGACAGGGATGCTGTTTGGAGCCTCTAGCAGGATCCTATAGGTAAATCACAGAGCAGGCCCTTAGGATTTTAGAGCAAGGCCTGCCATCCTCTGCAGATGCTCTCCTTGTGAGAATACCAGCTATCATGACATGAGAGTTACAGAAAGAGAACTGTAATTATCATTAATATTTCTTCCCTATTTTGTTATGAATATTTGTGTATGTGTATCAAATATATTTTCCCTCTCTTATCCCCTTATCATGTAACAAAAGATGTATTTACATATCATAGTATTTAATATTGTTAACTTTACATCATAGTATCTAAGTTATGAGATATCAGGAAAAACAGTAAATATCAACCAAGGATCCTGCATCCTCTTCTGGCGGAAGAGACAGTGTGTTTTCAGTTGTACGCAGGATAGTTTTATCATGTTAGGTGGAAGTATGACTTTGTTATTATCTTTATATGGAGATTAAATGTGGTTCAAGGAGGTGCATATGGGTGGTAAGTTGACAAGGGGTGGACTCTTAATGGTTACTGTGTCAACATGGAAGGTGTTTTGAATGAGTCTCACATTTAAATTGGTGAACTTTGGGTAAAGCAGGTTGCTGTCCATAATGTGGGTGGGCCTCATCCAGTCAGTTGAAGGCCTGAATTATGTCAAAAAGATGGCCTCCCTGAGCAAGATGGAATTGTCCAGTAGACTGACTTTAGACTTCATCTGCACCTTTGGCTCTCCTAGATTTCTAGGCTGCTGCTTTCAGACTGGAACTATACCATTGACTCTCCTGTCTCAAGCCTACTGGGTCACAGTGCAGATTTGGACTTGCTCAGCCTTTGTAATCACATGAGCTCATTCCTTATAACATATCATATATGTATATCATCTATTTCACTCTATATATGTCATACACACACACACACACACACATCCTATTGGTTTTGTTTCTTTGGATAACTCTAATACACAATATCATACACTCTAGGCAAGGGGAAAATATTTATCTTGGCAAAATTAAATGCATCAATATATCTCTCTCATTTCATTTTATCACACTTTTTAAAGATTTTATATATTTATTTTGAGAGAGAGAGTGTGTATGTGAGCAGGGGGAGGGGCAGAGGGAGAGGGAGAGAGAGAATCTCAAGCAGACTCCACGCTGAGTACGGAGCCTGATGAGGGGCTCCATCTCAAGACCCTGAGATCATGACCTGAGCTGAAACCAAGAGTCAGACGCTTAACCAACCAAGCCACTCAGGTGCCCCTTTTGTGATACTCTTTAAGGCCTTTATGTCTTAGAAAGTAGGATTTGAAGCCAAAGACTGAAGTTGGAAGCAGGGTTCTCTCCTCATTATTATCTTGTGTGACTGGGGAAGTTCACTTCACTTCTGAGATTTAATTTCTAAAATGAAAATAATATTTACCTAAAAGTGCTCTTAAAAGAATTGAATATACTAAGACTATATATGATTTTATATATAATATATACATATAAAAATATATAATATATAAATATATATATATATTTAAAAGTTCAATCAAATGATATCACAATATTTTATGGTCAGAACAGCTGAATACCGGCAACTTTATGTATGTCAATCTAAACTACATTTAAAAGAAACTATGACCCAAATTTCAAATCACAGAAAACAAATGATGTATAAAAGTTTTGTTACTGACATCACATCATGCCTGCAATTCTTCCTTATTAATAAGCATGACTGGTATTGCTTTTTGAGCACTTATTAGGTGCCAGATGCTGAAACTCACTATTTCAGTTAATCCCACAAACAACCTTATAAATCAGGGATGCTGATGATTTACCTTACATCACAGAAAAGGAACAAAGACATAAAACAAGGCACCGAAGGCCACAATTTGCAAATGGTCAAGTCAGAATCTTGAACCTGGGTAACTGGACACCACAAACAAAATTCTTAGTGATTATACCTCACTCCCTCTTCAGCAAGTTCAATTAGAAGCACAAAGATGACTAATTTTTAGATGCCTATAGTCTGAGTCGTCAGTGAGTCCTCAATCCAGTTTCCGGAACTGTGCCTAGAACTAAATCACACCCAAGCCTCTCACTTCTGCCTCTAACTGTATACAAAGCAGCATCACCTGACATCCATCCCTACCCCTTCTTCTGTCAGCACTGCGGACAAGCCTCACACAAATGTAAAAAGTCATTTTGGTTCCTTAACAATAGAATGGCCTGTCCATTTTAAAATTTCATTAGGAAATATACCCCAAGGCAAGGATGTGATGAACTCAGGTGATACATAAATCCAGGGAGGCAGGAAAGTGTTGGGAAGAGAATGGGCGCCACTTGCTCCAGCAACGTGAGAAACAGGGTTTAGTGAGAATGGATGTCTATAAGAGCAGCATAAAGAGACTCTCAGTGAGGGCTTAAAGCTCCCATGGCTTCAGGAGGCTGTAATTCACGAGTTCAGTAACAAAGGCCACAAGGCTAAAGCTAAAAATAAGAAGATGAAAAGTCAAGTTCTTTGAGGAAAATTAAATCAAGTTCAAGGTTGTTGTTTGTTGAGGGGGTAGGGGTGGAGAGTAAGGAAGGAGGGATATATTTTCTCATGTTTCTTGATAGCTTGAAATCTTTAATGTAACGAGAGAATGTGAAAGGCAAGCATATTTTTATTTCACAAAGCCCTTCCTGATTGGTTACTGAATACAATTACAAAGGCTAAATTGAGACTAATTCTGCCATCTCTAGTCTAAACCAACTTAAAATCAATGGTCCAGGGGCGCCTGGGTGGCTCAGTCGTTAAGCGTCTGCCTTCGGCTCAGGTCATGATCTCAGGGTCCTGGGATCGAGCCCCGCATGGGGCTCCCTGCTCAGCGGGGAATCTGCTTCTCCCTCTCCCTCTGCCCCTATCCTCTGCTTGTGTTCCCTCCCTCCTGTGTCTCTCTCTGTCAAATAAATAAATAAAATATTAAAAAAAAAAAAATCAATGGTCCACTGCAGATTCCCCCACAGGGGGAAAGCAAAGGCAAGAGAGACTGGCAAGGCAAAGTAGGTCATGTGTGTCTGTGCTCCCGACCTGCTCCTCTATCCATCAAGCTGATAGGCACAAATAAAAAAAAAAAACAAAAAAACAACACCAAAGGAACCGCTCTGTGAATGGTTCCTGATTACAGCAGTAGGCATTGTTGAGAAAGGAAATGAGGCCTGAATAGGGAAGAGATTACAGTTCATCTACCAGATGCACTACAGGACTTGGCGTGTTTCATTTTCCCCTTCTCAGGATTTCTTTACTTCAGCAACTTGAACAATTCTATTGATGAGCTCACCCATCCTCCTCTATCCTATCCCACAGGTGGTTTTCAAATGTTATTGTATGTAAGAACCACCAAGGGTTGTTGTCTAAATGCAGATTCTTTGGTCTCAGTCTCAGAGATTCTGACTGGGTCAGTTGGGGGTGAAGCCTAAGAATCCGTATTTATCAAGCATTCCAGCTATTTCAATGCAGGTCATTTGTGGACCACACTTTTAGAAACACCCCTAAGGGTAGTCTATGGGTAGGTATATGTGTATATAAAAGTTATATTATTTGTATTTGTATGCATGAATTAGTGCTGTTCAGTAAATAATACCCCAAGAAAGCTTATCTCGGGCTTCCTACCTTCACCTCCATACCCTAACAGCACTGTCCCTAGGAGGAGGACAGCATTGGCTATGTCAATCACAAATGAAAAATCTACATGATCAAAAGTAGTTTGTTTCTTTATTTATTTGGATTTTTCTTCCAGTTTTATCAAGAAACAATTGACATACATCACTGTATAAGTTTAAGGTGTACAGCGTGATGCTTTTATTTCAGATATAGAGAAATGATTACCACAACAGGTTTAGTTAATATCTATCAACTTATACAGATACAATATAAAGAAAAGAAAAAAATTTCCTTGTGATGAGAACACTTAGGATTTATTCTCTTAACACCTTTCCTATATATCCTACAGCACTGTTAGCTACAGTCATCCTGTTTTACCTGCCATCCCCAGTACTTATTTATCTTATAACTGGAATTTTGTACCTTTTGACCACCTTCGTCCGATACCCCTAATTTAAAAGTGTAATTTACAACTGAACATTTACCATGCTGTCTAGATTAACTTACCTATTAGCCAGTTTCTGAGTATTAATTGCTGATATAATTGTTGACAGTCAAACTTAAGACTTTTATTTTGGAACATTTTTTACATGGTTTTTTGGCATAATAAGGTGACAGTTCTAATGTTTACTATTCTCTCCTCTCTGTTTATTTTTTAAAAGTAATTAATCATTCATTGCAGAAATGCTTTAAATGAAAATGCTTTCTCACTCCTAACCTCAGAAATATGTGAAATACAAACAAAACAAGTTGAGAATGAAAACTAAAGTTTTGACAACTCAAGTAGGTATTCCTCATGTTGTGTGTTAGTTTATGAATCACTGCCTGAAAATAAAGCTAGATGAGTAATGAATATGGAATAGGTTAACAAACAGAACAATCTTATAATCGCCTTAGGAATGTCTTTGGTGAGCTTTCATTGTTTTGTTTGAAAATTTAGAAAAAAAAATATTTTTTAAAGATTTTTTATTTATGAGAGCGAGTGTGCACTTGCTAGTGAGCATGAGTGTGGGGGGTGGGGAGGCAGAGGGAGAGGGAGAAGCAAGCTCCCAACTGAGCGGGGAGCCTGATGCGGGGCTGATCCCAGTACCCTGGGGTCATGACCTAAGGCAAAGGCAGATGCTTAAATGACTGAGACACCCAAGCACCCCTAGAAAAAAATTATTGTTTCAAATCAGTATACTTATATTTTTTTAAAATCCACCAATGTCACTCAATAGAATGGCAACAATCATTCCTTTTCCTCCCCTTTCTTAAATGTTCAGTGCCCACCACATGAAAAGTGCCCAATAAATATGTATGGTTATTGAAGAAATTCACTAATTTGGCTAAGTGGAAGAGATGCAGTTTGAATCTATAAAATAATCTTACTATTATACGTAGTATCATAAATTAGTGAATATCTGATACAATTCCCACTAGACATGATTAATAATATAGTTAAAATTTTGATGTTTACAGATTTATGCTTATAGAGTCTCTGAACTTCAAGGATTCTCAAACTGCCTAATGTGAAAAGGCAACCTCAGATTTCCTCCTTCTCTTATCTGGAGTCTTTGCTCAAGAACAAAAAAACACAGTACATAGAACTAGGGAAAAGACAGAACTGGGAAAGCTGAGGACAGTCTCAGGGACAGGCAAGCCCACTGGGTGTCTGTGGAGCTGGATGGGTGTGACATTACCAGCTTAACCGTGCCTGGTTCCAATTAGATTACAAGAAAGCAATAGCTCCAAGGACCTTGGTTCCAAATACGGGGAATTTCTTACACTTCCTATTACTGTATTCTGTACAGATGGAAGCATGATAAATGTAGGGGTGAATAAAGGGGACTTAGTTAAAAATCTATAACAGGTGCTTCAAAGCTCCTAGGGGACTATCTACACACAGCAAAGAGAGACAACTACTCCTTTACAAATCATGTAGGAGTTGGGAAGTATTTATTACAGAGCAATTAAGCCAGAATGGCTTGGAGTCTAAGGACAGTAAACATGGAAGAAGACAGGTGTGAGGGTCTGGGGAAAAAAATAGAGTCATTAAGTTAAAATTATATTCTAAATAGAGATAATGCCAATCCTTTCCCTCAACCAGCTCCTGAATACTAACCACAAAGTCTATACATCCTCTTTGCCTTGGCAAGAGAAGCAAGAGGGTATGTTCAGGAAAATTGAAAATCTCTAAGAAATGAGTTTTAGATACTGATATATGAGAGTCTTTGATTAAAAAAAAAGTTGGACACCCAATTACCACTCTAGAATGATGCTCACCAGTCCACAAGACATGTCCCTGTGCCTTCTGTTTTCAATTACATTTGGGTGTCTCCTTCTTAAATATTTATGTATGTATGTATCTAAGCATTTATCTATCTATCTATCATCTACCTATCTGTCTGTCTGTCTGCCTATTTTTTTTTAAAGATCTTATTTATTTATTTGACAGAGAGAGACACAGCGAGAGAGGGAACACAAGCAGGGGGAGTGGGAGAGGGAGAAGCAGGCTTCCCGCGGAGCAGGGAGCCCGATGCGGGGCTCGATCCCAGGACCCTGAGATCATGACCTGAGCCAAAGGCAGACGCTTAATGACTGAGCCACCCAGGCGCCCCTGCCTATTTATTATTTCTCCATCCAACCACCAAGAGTCATTAGTTAGTTGACAAAAGCTTCCAACAAGAAAAAGGGTGCAAAGTAAGAAAATGGGAAACAAACAGGAAAAATAAATTTGAAGGTAGGAAAGACAAGATATGGAGAAGAAAATTATCTTGAAAAAGAAAAACCTCTTAAAATAATTCTCACAGAGATAAAAGAAGAAATTATTTCATTTTTAAAAAATGATGAAAGGATAGAAAGAAAAAAATAACAAATACAGAAAAGAGCATAAGAACCAAATGAGACATCATGAAAAAGTCTAAGACATGTAATCTGAGTAGCAGATTGAAAGGAGACAGTAAAAGGAGAGAAAGCAAGATTTTAATAAATTTTGATCTAAACTTTTTCAAATCTGATTTTTAAAATATCAATCAACAGATTCAAGGTCTATAAAGCCTCAGAGGTATAAGTACAAAGAGTACATGTAAGCATATCATGGTAAAACTTCTGAAAATCAAGGACAAAGAGAAAACGTTAAAAAAAAACAACAGAGGGGGAGCTTGGGAAGATGGCGGGCAAAGTAGGAGGACCCTGAACTCACCCTGCCCCAGGTTTACAACCAGATATCATCCATGTCCAAGCTAACAAACTGGACAGCAATCCCAGGACTGGCAGAACAAACTCCACAACTAAATTTAGAGAAGAAGCTGCATCTGAAATGTCAGGAAGGTCAGAAAGGCTGAGGGAGCCTGCGAGAAGGAGGGAGCTGTGTGCATGGAGAAGGCAGAGGAACCAGGCCCTTGCTATGGGGAGCTCACAAGGGGAAGAAAAAGCATAGCATTTGGCTTTGAAAACCAGAGGGGCTGAATTCTGTGAGCCTGTAGAACTGGTGGGACTTGGAGCCTGGGTAAGCTGGGAAGGCAAGTGTAGTGGGGTCACTGCCCTTAAAGACACAGCAGCCTGCACAGAGAGGCAATGTAACAACATGGGCAGTTTACACAACACTGGGGACAAAGGGAGAGAGATCGCTTCATACTGATTTTGGAGCATGTTGGGGGACTTCTCAGAAAATGAGGGGGCTAGCAGGCACTATTTTCCTCTGCTGCCCCCCAGCGCAAATTTTGCTAACACCGCTACCTGCTCCCAACTTCCCTGGCAGGCACACCGCCCTCAGACCTAGCCTGCTTGGGTCTCAGGAACACCACAAAGAGTGAGTATACCCCACACCAGTCAGAAGTCAGTGAAATTGAAGGAGGGAAAAGGAAAAGGGACTCAGACACAATAGCAGGGCATAAGCAACACACAGAAGATATTCTCCTGAGGTGCCAGGTTCTGGGAAACGGGATGGACTGCGGGACCCTCCAGGACCTCTTCTTCATAAAGTCACTACTTTCAAGAGCAGAAGACTTAGCTGACTTTCTTAACACAGAGGAACAGACAGAGAGAGGCAGGAAAAAGGAGGGGACAGAGAAATTGATCCCAAATGAAAGAACAAGACAAGGCCACAGCCAGAGATCTAAGTAAAAGAGATATAAGTAACATGCCTGATAGAGTGTAGAACTAAAACACACAAAAGCATAGTAAAAAATTCATGGTGAGCACTGAGTAATGTATAGAATTGACAAATCACTATGTTGTACAAAAGAAACTACTATAATACTGATGGTTTACTACACTTAATAAAAATTGATAGGTGGACAGATGCTAGATAGATGATAAATAGATAATAGATTTATTTTAGGATGTGCTATGTAAAAAAAAGTCCATTAGGAAATAAAGTGTTCCATAGTATTTGCATTATAAGCAGTAAAAATTAAATACTAGGTAGACTTTAATATGTAAAGGATAAAGGTTGTAATCTTTGGAGTAATAAATATCAGAAAAAAAGCTAATAAAATGAGGTGAATGGAATAACAAACATTACTTGATAATTCTAAAAGAATGCAATTATAGAGAAAAATACTAGAAAAAAATTAGACAAATATAAAACAAATAGTGCCACTGTAGCTATAAAATCAAATGAATTAAGAATGATTAAATATCATGGACTGGGATGCCTGAGTGACTCAGTTGGTTAAGCATCTGCCTTTGGCTAAGGTCATGATCTGGGGATCCAGGGATCAAGCCCCCAATTGGGCTCCCTGCTCAGTGGGGAGTCTGCTTCTCCCTTGGCTTGTTTTCTCCCTCTCTCTCTCAAATAAATAAATAAACAAAATCTTAAAAAAATAAAATAAATGTCATGGACTAAATACTCTAATATATTAATATATAAAAATGACCACACAGAATAACTAACAAAATACAACTTTATTATTTTTACAAATAACACATTTTAAAGATAAAAACACAAAAGGACTGTAAATAAAGGGATAGAAAAAATGTTCCATGCAATCTCTAACAACAACAAAAAAAAACCCAGAGAAACAAAAAACACAGGTATAACTAATCTAATGTCTGAAAATTAGTCTGTAAGGAAAGAAGTATTACTAAAGAAAAAACATTTCATAACCATAAAGGGTCCACTCTACATAAAAATATAACAATTCTAAACTTGCATGTACCTAAGAATGTAGCCTGGAAATGTATAAAGCAAGAGACAATGAACAGAAAGAAATAAAAATCAAAAATCATAGTTGGAGATTTTAACACATTTCTCTTACCACCTAGTAAAAAGCAGATATAAAAATCAGTAAGCATAAATGAGATTGGCACTAATGATTAGTGAAATTAACCTAATTGATATAGGGTAGAACACTGCACCCATCAATTGAAGAATCAATATTTTTCAAATGTACCTAGAATGTGTTCCAAAATAGACCATATACTGAGCTACAAAGCACATCTGAAAAAGTTTCAAAGGATTGGTATCATACAAAGCATAGTCTCTTGTCATAGTGGAATGAAACTAGGAATCATTAGCAAAAAGTTCATCAGAAAACCCCCAAATGCTTGAAAATTAAGCATGAAATTAGAATGTGTTTTGAACTGAGTCATAAGGAAAATTAAATATAGCGTAACTTTCAGAATGCAACTAAAGCTGAACTTAAAGAAAAATTTACAGCCTTATATGTATACATTAGAAAATAGAAAAACTGAAAATAAATACGGTGATCATCATGTAAAGAAAGCGGAAATAGAAGAGCAAATTAAAACCAAATAAAGTGGAAGAAAAAAATAATAAAGATAAGAGCAAAAAATCTATTAAATGAAAAAAAGATATAGAATAAAAAACATCAAGTTTAAGGTTAATTCTTTGAACAGATCAATGAGAATAATAACACTCTTAGTGAGACTGAACAAGAAAAAGAGATAAAACATGTTACCTATATCAGGATCACAACTGATCTACAGACATTACTAAGTAACAAGATAATGTAATAAATAGGTAAGAAGAATCAGTTTTTGTCAATAAACTTGAAAATTTAAAAAAATGAATAAATTCCTTGTAAACAGCAATTTGCCAAAACTGGCAAGAATTGGAAAAATAGAATATTTCTATATGCATTATTGAACCTGATCCCTAATTAAATACTTCCCTACAAGAATAATTTCAGACCCAGATGACTTCATGAGTAAATGCTTTTGTATTTTATTGGAGGAAATAACACCCACCTTTTATACTCTTCCAGAGAACAGATTGAGAACACTTCCCAACACAAGTTTTAAAAGTCACCTTAAAGGACATTGAAGCACTTTAAAGGACACCAAAGGTGACAGAAATATTTTTAAAAGGGAAAAAATAGAGGCAATTTTTTTTATGAATATAGTTGAAAGGTTCTAAACAGAATACAAAATCAAATTCAAAACTAAAACATCATTTCCAAGTATAGTTGATTCCAGAGATGCAAAATTGTTTCAATATTAGAAAATCAGTGTAATTCACCACATTAATAGAATACTGAAGAAAACCACATGATCATCTTAATGAATACAAAGAAAGTATTTAATAGAATTCAACATCAATTCATGATCACCAAAAAAAAAAAAAAATTCCTAGCATTCTTAAGAAAATAGGGAGAAATAGTTCTTAACATGATAGAGATTATTTTTAAAAAAACTCTACAACAAATACTAGACTTAAAGATTATTTTAAAAAATATTTCCTTTTGAGACTGCAAGAAGATAAGGATGCCTGCTATCACCAATTCTATTCATCATTGTAGTGATGGTTTTAGACAGGATAAGTCACAAAAATAAATAAAAACTGTAAGTATCAGGAAAGAGGAATAATTGTCATTATGCATTGGACATTCAAAAATAATCTACATATAGCATTTGGAATTAAAATGTGAATTAAACAAGGTAACGAGATACAAGGTCAAAGATACAAAATACCAATTGTATTTTTTTCATATCAGCAAAAATCAATTAGAACATAGAACAGAAGCTATACTATTTACAAGAGCATGAAAGAAACATCAAACACTTAGTAATAAATGTAATGAAAGGTATTGAAGAGCTATATACATAAAACTAAAAGCACTACAGAGAGAAATTAAAGACGACCTAAGTGCATGCAGGAATAAAGGGCTTATAGATTGGAAGAAATAATATTGTAAAGATGTCAATTCTTCCCAAATTGATCCTTATATTCAAAGCTGCTCCAATTAAAATCCCAGCACTATTTTTTTAAAGGAAAGTGGTAAGGTTTTTTCCAAAATTTATATCAGTAATATGTGGAATTAATATAGAAATTCTTAGAGACAGAACAAAGTTGAAATACTTGTGTTAACACATATTGAGATACTATTATTTCTGTCATTTTTAAAATTTTATTATGTTATGTTAATCACCAGACATTACATCATTAGTTTTTGATGTAGTGTTCCATGATTCATTGTTTGATAAAGCTCTGGTATTGGCAAAAGCCTACACAACTAATTTAATGGAAAAGAATAGAAAATTGAGAATAGACCCTTACTTACATGCTAACCAGATTTATGGCAAAGTGCCAAACAATGTTTTGAGAAAATATAATCTAGTTAATAAATAATGTTGGGTTAATTAGATTTCCATATAAAAAGAAGCACAAACTTTCTCTTCTCTGATATCATACAAAAGTAAATTTCAGATATTATACAGACCTAAATAAGAACGATAGTAATACAAAGGTCCTAGGGAAAAACAGCTATTATCGTCATAATTATGAGTAAGCAGATTTCTTAAATAGGACCTCAAAAAGCATTAGCTATTCATGAAACAATAGATATAATAGATTCTATTAAAGTTAAGAACTTTTATTCATCAAAAATCAACAGGAAAAGAGCCTAAAAATAAGCTATAAATGGAAGGCATTTGTAATGCATACATCTGTCAAGAGATTATATACAGAATACATATAGAATGCTTAAGAATCAATCAGAATTAGGGGCGCCTGGGTGGCTCAGTCATTAAGCATCTGCCTTCGGCTCAGGTCATGATCCCGGGGTCCTGGAATCGAGCCCCGCATCGGGCTCCCTGCTCAGCAGGAAGCCTGCTTCTCCCTCTCCCACTCCCCTTGCTTGTGTTCCCTCTCTCGCTGTGTCTCTCTCTCAAATAAAGAAATAAAATCTTTAAAAACAAAAGAAAAAAAAGAATCAATCAGAATTACAAAAAATCCAATCAATTGGGCAAAACCTTTAACACCAGTTCACAAAAGAGATAACCCTGTGGCCAGGAAACATTAGAAAAGGTGTTTTGATTTCATTAGTTATCAGCTAAAAGCAAATTAAGGCCACAGTTAGGTAAACATATACAAGTACATACACCTCAGAATGATTAATATTGAAAACAAACACACTCTGGAAATAACAATTGATGAGAATATGTACCAACTGATATTCTGACTACCCATGGAAGGGTAAATTAGGTCAATTACTTTGGAATTGTTTGATAGTATTTACTAAATCTGAACATAAATGTATCCTATTATCCAGCAATTCCACTTGTAAGTTTATTCCAAGCAGAAATGCATGAATATGTTGGTTAAATGACATGTACAATAATGTGCATAGAGGAATACTTCATGGTGCTGCCAAAGTGCAAACAACCCAAGTGTCTATAAATAATAGAGTAGATATTTATGACATATACATAAAATAGGATACTATCCCAAAGTACAAAAAGAGACTACTGTTACAGAGACAATGACATAGATGAATCTCATAAACATAATACTGAGTGAAAGAAGTGAAATATAAAAGAATTCAAATTGTATGATTCTATTTATATAGGTCAAGGGCAAGTAAAATAATCCATGGTGATATGGATCAGAATAAGGGTTACCTTTGCATATGGCTTAAGATTTGTGCCCTAATTTTATATATAAAATACTCAATTATAGACATTGGCCAGGTTTAAAAATTGTTAAATTGCTGAAATTTAAAAATAAGTAAATGGAAAACAATGAGATCTACTATACACTTAATAAAATGGTTAAAATTAAAAACAAAACAAAACAAAAAAACACCAAAGAAACTATACATGGGGGTAGGGGGAAGAGAAGTTAAAAATAGAGCTATCCTATGACCCAGCAATTGCACTACTAGGTATTTACCCCAAAGATACAAAGGTAGTGATCCAAAATGGCAACTGAACCCCAATGTTTATAGCAGCAATGTCCACAATAGCCAAACTATGGAAAGAGCCCAGATGTCCATTGACAGAGGAATGGATAAAGAAGATGTGGTATATATATACAATAGAATATTATTGCCATCAGAAAGGATGAACACTTACCATTTACATTGACGTGGATGGAACTGGAGGGTATTATGTTGAGTGAAATAAGTCAATTGGAGAAAGACAATTATCATATGGTTTCACTCATATGTGGAATATAAGAAACAGCACAGAGGATCATAGGGGAAAGGAGGGAAAACTGAATGGTAAGAAATCAGAGAGGGAGACAAACCATGAGACTCGTAACTATAGGAAACAAACTGAGGGTTGCTGGAGGGGAGGTGGGTAGGGGGATGGGGAAACTGGGTGATGGGCATTAAAGAGGGCACATGATATGATGAGTACTGGGTGTTATATACAACTGATGAATTACTGAACTCTACATCTGAAACTAATGATGTACTACATGTTGGCTCATTGAATATAAATTAAAAATAGATGTTAGCTGAAAAAAAAAGAGGCAAATCAAGAAAGAGGCTCTTAACTATAGAGAACAAACTGATGGTTATAAAAGGGGAGGTGGGCAGAGGATAGGTTAAATAGATGATGGGGATTAAGGAGGACACTTGTTGTGATGAGCAGTGCGTGTTGTATGTAAGTGTTGAATCACTAAATTCTGTACCTGAAAATAATATTACACTGCATGTTAACTAGCTAGAATTTAAATAAAAACTTAGATGAAAAGAAAACTATACATATGCAAAGTTTTAAAAATCTAACTAGGAGGATGGATAATCCAGAGTGTAATACACACTGACAGAAGAATCTAATTGTATTACAAATGTATGGCAGAACCCCACTGAAGACAGTGGGCAAAAAGTGCTGCTACCTAAGTGACTTTGGAAATCATTGGAAACTATAAGACTAAAGACAAAAAGAACTACACAATTCCAGACTTCAAGTTGTATTATAAAACTGTAGTAATGAAAACAGTATCGTACTGGCACAAAAATAGATACCTAGATCAATAGAACAGAAAATCCGGAAGGAAACCCACAATTATATGACCCAGTACTCTTCGACAAATGAGGTAAGAGTATACAATAGGAGAAAGACAGTCCCTTCAACAAATGGTGTTGGAAAAATTGGACAGCTATATGCAAAAGAATGAAACTGTACCCCATTTTTACACCATATATAAACATAAACTCAAAATGGATTAAAAACATAAATGTGAGAACTGACATTATAAAAATCCTAGAAGAGAACACAAGCAGTAATTTCTCTTGACATCAGCCATAACAACATCTTTCTAGATATGTCTCCTGAGGCAAGGGAAACAAAAGCAAAAATAAACTATTGGGACTACATCGAAATAAAAGTCTTCTCCACAGTAAAGGAAACAACCAACAAAACTGAAAGACAACCTACTGAATGGGAGCAGATATTTGCAAATGACATATCTGATAAATGGTTAGTATCCAAAATATATAAAGAACTTCTACAACTCAACACCAAAAAAACAAAGTCCAATTAAAAATGGGCAGAAGACGAGCAGACATTTCTCCAAAGAAGATGGAGATGACCAACAGACACATGAAAAGTTGCTCAAAGATGTTCATCATCAGGGAAATGCAAATCAAAACTACGATAAGGTATCCCCTTATACCTGTCAGAATGGCTAAAATCTAAAACACAAGAAACACAAAGTATTGGTGAGGATGTGGAGAAATAGGAACAGTCTTGCATTGTTGGTGGGAATGCAAACTGCTGCAACCACAGTGGAAGACAGTACGGAGGTCTGTCAAAAAATTAAAAATAGAACAACTCCATGATCCACTAATTGCACTACTGGGTATTTACCCAAAGAACACAAAAAGAGTAATTCAAAGGGATACATGTATACCTATGTTTACATTATTTACAATAGCCAAATTATGGAAGCAATCTGTGTCCATCAATAGATAATGGGTAAAGAAGATGTGGTGTACACACACACACACACACACACACACACACACACACAGGAATATTATTCAGGAATAAAAAAAGAATGAATATTGCCATTTACAACAACATGGATTGATCTAGAGAGTTTAATGCTAAGTGAAATAAGTCAGAGTAAGACAAGTACCATATTATTTCACTCATATGCAGAATTTAAGAAACAAAACAAATGAACAAAGGGGAAAAAAGAGACATACCAAAAAAACAGACTCTTAACTATAGAGAACAAACAGATGGTTACCGGAGGGGAGGCTGGGGGGGGGGTGGGATAAGTTAAAAAAAAAAACAAAAACTACGTAATATAAGCATAGAATTCTAGCTGATAAAATTATTTCTCACAAAGGTATGGGTTAAGAGTTCTTAAACTGCTGGAATTGTATGCTGGAATTGAACAAATAAGTAAATGAATGGCACATTGTAGAGCCTGGTTTCTCAATGCTGGAGGAGGAATTCACAGATTAGCAAGGAGAGGAGGAGTTTAGAATGAACCACGAAGCACTGGGCACTGGAGAGACAGAGTCATCAGTATGATTTCATGTTTAGCCTAAAATGGACACTGATATCTAGATATAGAAATAATTATAAACTTGTGTGCATAGACAGTCAGTATACATACATATATTTCCTAGCTCTGTCTACCTCAAGGACCTAGGAGTCATGATCCCCCATACCAGTGAAGAAACCCTGTGCCCAGGTCTTGTTTTCTAATACTATTCTCCAGTAAAGGAATATGGGCTTCTTGGAGAAATTGAAGATTCTAGGGCAGGGGAAGCAATATACAAGATGAACCTGGAGCATCCTATAGCACCAGAAAGGAAAGAAGTGCTAAAATGAACAAACAAAAAGCAAAAAAAAAAACCCCACAAAAACAAAAAGCACAATGATGGATATCTCAAAGGCACACAAAGCCAATTGAGAAAGCTCCCACTGCCCAAACCCAGAATAATTTGAGTAACAAAATAAATGCCATACTACTAGATCATAACTCTGGGATAAAATAAATGCCCATGTGTCCATAGTGATATAAATAAGTGATTGAACACTTAACTAAGTGGGGGAGAAGAAACAAATCTCTCATGCAAAATTCCCAAGCTATGTAAATAGATACTACATCCTCAAAGAGGTAAAATGGAATTCTCACCCTTTAAGTGTAGATTTTGCCTAGAGACTTTCTTTCCATGGGTACCATATGGAAAGAAAAAAAGGAAACTATACAGCAGGAAAATCTGGTAAACTGTACCTCAGCCAGGTGACCCAGGTTAACATCATCAGTAATAAGTCATATTAATTACATATACCCATGATACAATGTGTGGGAAATGGCTTCAATTTAACAATGAGATAAAACAACAGATAAAACCAAATTGAGGGACATTCTAGAAAATACCTGCTCCCTACCCCTCATGGTCATCACCAATACTATCAAGGTCATCATAAGCAAAGAAAATCTGAGAAGCTGTGATGCCCAGAAAAGCCTAAAGATATATGATATTAAATGTAATATGGTATCCTGGATGAAATTCTGGAAAGGGGTGCCTGGGTGGCTCAGTTGGTTAAGCGACTGCCTTCGGCTCAGGTCCTGATCCCGGAGTCCCGGGATTGAGTCCCGCATCGGGCTCCCTGCTCGGCAGGGGGTCTGCTTCTCCTTCTGACCCTCCCCCCTCTCATGCTCTATCTCATTCTCTCTCTCAAATAAATGAATAAAATCTTTAAAAAAAAAAAATTCTGGAACACAAAAATGAAGTTAGGGAAGAAACTAATTAAATACAAATAAGTGCCTTCTTAGCACAGTGGGCACCACATCAGTCTCATAAAACATGAATAAAATATGGGGTTTATTTAATAATAATATATCAATATTTGTTATTTGTGATAAATGTGCCATATTAACACCCTGTAAGATGTTAACAGTAAAGGAAATTGGATGTGGGGCATTGGAGAATTTTCTATACTATCTTTGCATTTTTTTCTAGAAGTCTAAAAATATTCTAACATAAAAAGTTTATTTCAATAAAAATATCATTAAAAGCATTTGGTAAGTAGAGAAAATCCCCAAGGAGGTAGAATTGTTTAAATGTACGATGAAAGATAAAAATAAGGAAACTATTCAAAAGTTTTAACACACAACTTAAAAGGAGTTTCCACCTACTTCCCCTCTCAAAAAAAAAAGAGAGAGAGAAAAAAAATTATGGGAGGAAATCATTACACAATTCAATATAAAAACTCCTAGAACTGAAGAATATTACTTCAAATTGAAAGAGAACAAGTGAAAAGAAAAATGCAAGGGGAGAAAAGAGAACCCCTCTGGGGAAAATTCAAAATACACAATGAGAGAAGAGTAAGAAGTAAGTAAGTAAGAATAGTATTGCACTTGCCCCACTGGAAGGTAGATGGAAGCGTATCCGCAAATTGCTAAGGAAAAGGGGCTTGAATTCTATACCCAGCCAAACTAAGAGTCTAATTGGAAGACACAATAAAAGCATTTTCTGATACATATGCCTCAACATGTTTACTTCTTAGAACTCTGTCTCTGGGCTCCACTGAAGCTGGGGGGAAAAAAGGATCCTCCTTTTTTGGATCCTCCAAACAGAGGATCCAACATGGAAAGATAGTGAAGGAAATTCTCAGGATTAATTGTAGAGACAAGCCCTGGAAATGGAAAACTCTACTGCAGCCCTTTAGAGCAACCAAGATGAAAGCAGTAGATGGGGAGATTTCAGGGGAATATTTCAAGGGAATAAAAGGATAGTAAATGAACAAACAGATTTCGCTAAGTGGAAAATTGTATCAACTGACATTTTACAAAGTTGTTAGTGGGGAAGAAAAGGTTTGACAAGAGATTCAAAGAAAAACAAAGGGAAAGTATTAACTTCTTTGGGGCTGGTGGAGGGGAAGTTGTTGTATAAGAAAGGGATTATTTTAACAGTAGTGTACAACAAGATGCCCTTGTAAATAACATGTTCATGGTCATAAAAAAAAATGTAATTAACATGGAATTAACCAAAAGTTGAAACAGTATTGTGTTTTCATGATGGGGGAAATGAAAGGAAGATTTAATAGAACTAGTACAATAGTTTATTGACAATGTCTAAATTCAAAGAATAAAGAGATTGCAGTATACACATAATAAGTACAAATATTAAGTTGAAATTAGTTTAATGTAGGGTACAAGAAATGGGTGAGGAGCGATAAGAACAGAGGATTTTTGGTTTTGTTGTTGCTATTAGTTATAAGCCTTTAGCAACTTTTGATTTAAAAAATTGTGTTTACTTAGATACAAAATGAACATTAAAGACAATAAACAACAACAAGAATAATAATACATTTAGTAATTTCCCTATGAAAAGGTCATGTACCACAAATGTGCCATGGCACATCAATCGAGAAACAAGTGTAATTGTTTCACATTTATCCACAGTAATCCAGAATGTTTCCTCAGGGTTCAGGTAGACATAGTTTCATATGATCACTCCAGCTAATAAACCAGCATATATTCAATGGTCATATGAAAACCATCATATCCTTTATCATTGGTGAGACTGTCAAGTGATGTGTAAGTATTAATAATTCTTTGTTCTTTTGGGCATTCATTTACCTAATCTTTTAAAAGTTAGTCTGAGCATTTCTACAGAGTAATGGTAAACTTTTGTCTTGAACATAACATTGTGTATGAAATTTATAGTAATGATTATAACACTTCTATGCCTGATAGGGACAAACTTTTGATAGAATCTACCTATTCTGTCTGAAATCTGTATTTAATCATGGAAACTCTATTTTGTTCTCAATAACTAGATAATTGGACTCATTAAATGGTGCATCAGAGAAGAACAAGATTTTTAATTGTGTTTATGATGAAATATATAAGTTAATAAGTAAAGTATGGCAATAGTCTATTAAAATGATTAAGAACTTCTAGAATAGAATATGGTATATAGCTGGTATATTAGAATGTATGCGTACACATAAATATCTCTATATGTATTGTGTTAAAGCCCATCTTTGGGATTCAAACTGATAACCAATGGGTGTTATATGTTAAAATATATTAAAGACAGAAATATAAATTTTAAATATATTAAAGACAGAAAAGCCCGAAGATTGATTGATTGAAACTTTAGGAGGTAACATTTTCTCAACTCTGAGCTTTTAACATTCATACAGAGCAGATTTCCATGCACTGTTTTTTTTGTTTTTTGTTTTTTGTTTTTGATACCAGGTAAGACACCTTACATCTGCAGAGCCCACTTGAGAGATGATCTTTTATTCTAGCCCCTTGTTGGACCTGCCTGCCAGAAGGGGTCAGGCTATAGCCAGGGTGGAGAGTTTCTGTTTCCATGTGTGGTCATTAAAGAAAAAGCATTGCCCTTTCCCTTCTAAAGTTGTTAAATCTTATTTCAAGGTCATGCTTTCTCCAGAGATATGATGTCCCAGATTTGGAGTCCTGGGGTTCAATGTGTTTGTTTATGGACTAAATAAATCAGCTAAAGTGGTTATCACCTGGGCATGGGGTTTCTTTATTTACTTTATGTGACCTACCTGGACAACTTAAAAAAAAAAAGTCCTAATGATCCTGACCTTTCTTTGTATTCAGCAGCATCTATAGGCATGGTTGCAGATATATTCCAGTTGAAATACTATGAATTTCAATTTTAAATGTATTCATAGTATGTGCATTTATACACATATGTTAGAAAAGAGTATGAGAATTACTGTCTGAGGACTTGGACTTGAATCACGACTGACCATCTATTGACCATATGACCTTGGGAAGACATTTAAATCTTTAAGTAGTTATAAAGATATTGGCTTACCAACATGGGACAAGAACTGAACATTTCCAAAGACAGAACATATTTTAGAGCATTCATAAACTCCAAAGCATATTAAATATTACTTATTTTTAATCTTTCATTGGTTAGTTCATTTTCAGCTTTGGTTTACCTTCCCTACTTCTCAGGAACAATTCGTATTCTTTAGAGCTGTCCTCCAAGGCTCATTACTGTTGGAGGCCATGTCAATGTAGTTTCAGCTATGAGACTCCCAACAATGCTTTCTACTTCCCATTTGTCCTTTCTCATATTTTCTTGAGTTGTATGTGTTCCCTCCCATCCCTCTGATGGACTTATTTTCATCTATTTCTTGTCTCGCAACCACTCTTAAAAATACTCACTATTCCACCTAGATCTTTGACACATTTGTTTTATTTCTCCTACATTTCCCCAGAAGTACAATGAACACTTTGAAAGCCTAACTTGTAAAAGAATGGCTTGTGTTCAATTAAAGTTTTGCAGTGTGATAACTTAAAAATACATTTTTCCTGGGGACTCTAAAATGTCTAACCTGCTCCACTCATGTATCATTGGCCCAGTGCTCACTCATGGATGTCATCCAAGCTCCTTTTCTGGCTCTTTCTGCTCCTGGTCACCTTTCTCTCACTCCAGCTTATTGGATTTAAGCCCTGACATTGGGCCTCTTTGGTAGCACCCTGTTTACACACAAATACACACACACACAACCATATGTATAGAAATATATGCATATAAAGGGAATAAAATTTATGTCAAGTGGCCAAGATATTGTCAAATTTAACAAGTAAATAGCCTAAGAGACTTGAAAATTTTTCTAATCTACCCACCAGATCATATTGCAAGTTTGTGAGGTCAGTGAGTATTCATCCATGCTACTGGCCTCCTAAAGAGATTCCACAGCCACCTCTATAATATGTTCTAATGTTTAACAACTTTCATTCCTTAGAAATTTCTTTTTATTTTTTTAAGAGAAAAAGGAAACCTGCAGAGTGTGTGAATAATTCATTTGCTTTTGCATTTACATGCTTTCCCATTTGGCTAGGTTTTCCTCGATTTGACTTTTCAGCATTTTCAGCTTTAGTTGTTCTTGAATTAATGCTGAAAATAAATATGGGTGGTGATATGCTAAGAAAAAATGCAGGGAATCCTTACTCCTGAATGAGGTTTCCAATACTGGAAGTTCAGCCAGATATATTTCTCCCATTTTGAAGATAAGATATGCACTGGTAAGACTTATTAAGTTGACCAATAGCCACACATGACTACTCACATTTAACTTCTTTTTTCACACTATTTTTTTTTACCATTTTTCACCTACGTAGAGTATGCAGCCCTATGCACAGCCCTCTTTCTGAGTGGCAGGAAAAACTTCAAGAATGGAAATACAAATACAAATGGAAAACAGGAGAAATTGGTTTCTGAGTCCAACTTTATCTTTGCCTTCTAATTTGGATTAAGCACTAGGAAATAATGTTGGTGGGCACGGTGGAAGGGAGTCAGATGATCTGTAAAAGCTATATTATAGGGTACTCATCTTAGGGAAAGATACAGACATTCACAATCATAGATATTCAATACATGCAACCTACAAATATATCTCAAGTAAATTTCTCCAGCTATCCTGTTTTCCTTGCGTTGATGGAGGACTCTTGATGCAAAGGGGCATAACCTCTATCCCAAAACACCAGACACTTTGAAAACCAATGCAGACTCCCCCTTTCAAGGGAAATGATTGTGTGGAACTTGGAAGTAAGCTTGCATAGATAAAATTCGCTCCTCTATGAGCAAGTATTTCTGGTCTTACTCCTTTGCCTATACTTTCTGACATGCTTCAAGCAACTCCCCCCTCTCCCCCTCCCCCCACCAAACTAGGAAGTGCAGAGCACTCACATACATCTACCTTGGAGGGATAGCTGCTGTTTTGCTTTCTCATTTAAGAAACAGACTGGAACTTCTCAATTTAAGCAAATCAACAAGACATGGGGAAATTTAGGACACACCATATGACATGTATATACTGAGGTGGCCCTAAATTTCCCTATGTTGATGAATCTACTGAATCAAATCATGCAGCCAGTTTCCATAGAAGGAACACAAGAATTTTTCCTCCAAATAAAAATCAGTTTAGCTTTACCAATTCTTGAGTATCTTGTGATAGCTTTTCTACATTGCATTGATAGCATTCTACATTCTACATTATCTACCACAAAACTTTAATACTGAACTACTTTTTTTCTTGACAGCCAATCAGCATGTCTTCTTGGGAACACAAACTCATTTTAATATTAAGTTAAATAAAACCACATAAAAAAGGGTGAAAATTGAAAAGTTATCATTATACTTGAAAGCCAAATATAAATGGCTTTGGGATCTCTCTGCATCCCTATCCCTTTCTGTTAGGGAGGGTAATCAAATATTGGCACCAATTTCAGGGAATATATATGCGCTCCTTGTCCAATTGAGTGCTAAATATGAGGCAGATTATTTATATATCAATTTTCCTTAGGAAAATAGATTTAAAATACCAGATCAGATTACAATCCTAGTAATACATACACATTTTGAGGAATCAAGAGAAAGTAAAGCTGATATTATAATATATGTTTTCTATTTCTCAAATTCAACCCTTACCTCTACTTCCCTCTTCCCACTCATCTACCACTGGAATGATATTCTCACACCTTCTTAAAAGGCAGAAACTAATTTTGCCATTTGATGAAACTGGGAGGTAATGACATCTGTTCCTTGATACTTACTATTTCTAATCTGCACAAATCCTGCTAAATCCTTTCAATGTCAATGGGAAGGGGTTTATCCTCCATGTGGTTTTCCATTATTAGCAAATTAAGATGCCCTTTGGGATCTGATTTCAACACGTAAGTCATTTAAATACTGTATAGAGAAGAGGTTTAACCTCAATACTAATCTCTTTGTGTCTGTGTTGAAAATCACCAATGTGTACTCTCAATCTCCTGAAATTCTCTGCAGTCCTGACTTCCAAATGGGAAAATATGTATTTCTTGATCAAAGTCATATTCAAATCCAATTAGATAAAGTCTCACAACCTCATGAGGGTAATATCTTTCACTCTCAAATAAAAACTCAAATCAACTTAGGAAACAGAAAATAAAACCATTTTTAAACTCCATTCCAGTTTGGAAAGTGACTGACAAAATCGCAGTGCCTCTAAGTAAGTCTCCTATGCTGGCTGTAGAAATGATTTCTAAAGTTTCTAAGACACCAATTTGAAATTAACTGAACTGTTACTAATTCTCTTGATCTTAAGAAGGCTGAAATTAAGACTGCCCCTCCTCATATTTTATTACAATAATGCCATTACTAAGAGTTTGCAATTTCCATAGCTCTGTTCAAAATATGTTTCCCACAGACTGCGAAATAATGAACAATTCTATTTTGTCACATTCCTGGCAGCAGAAAAAGAATAGCTGTCTTCAGAATAAGTCTCTCAGTCAGAGAACTGAATAAAAGACACATAGCCAAGTAATCTTCCACTACCCTTCTCTCCTCTGCCAGCACTTTGCTGTCTCCTTCAACACTGCTCCAGGTGATTTGTGCCTCAGAGTATATTTTAGAGGTTCTGGTCCAGTAGAATTGCAAAATGGGTTTTGCCAGGAGCCCTTTTTCTTATTCATTTGAAAGAAAATTGCAACCACACATTTCTGACTCATTTATGCTTAAATCATCAACATTTTGGCTTTGGGGAGCTTTCCAATGTCCAGCTAGACTAGGTTACCCTTTAATGAGCTTTTAAAATACATTTTCCTTAAGAAACAGGCTCACAGAGTGCTTACTATCTCATTTATTATGCAAAGTAAGCATGGTTCAAGCGTGCAGTAATGATTTTAAATCATATTCAATGTATTTTTTTTTTCCCCATAGAATCTCTTCCTTCAAGTTTGTAAAGCCTTTGTTATTATGTTTTCCCTCATGATTTTCATCTATCTTCCTTTTGGCATTCTGACAAATATGGAACTCACCCTTATGGTTCATGTCAGATATCTCTCTAATTTCAGTATCAAGTATAAAAATATCATGGTTCCTTCAGACATTCAGTTGACATTTAAGTAAGGTTGCTTATGACCTTTACGTTTTCTAGATCAAGCCACTTAGCTTGCTCTAGACTTGCTGTCCTTTCATTCTTTACCTCAGCCAGGGTTCCACTCCTGGCCTCTGGCAAGATGGTTGCTCTTTCAGCATCACCATGTCTGAGCCACTGCGGCAAGTAAGGGATGACAGAAACAAGATGAGGTGAATTGAAATTCAAATGATCCAGGGTCACCACAGGCATTTATAGATGGTAGGATCTCTGTTCAGTCAATGGTTCCATTCCCTGGTAATCAAAGAGGACCTGTTTCAATCCATCTCAGTAAATAACTCCTCAACCCCAACTGAAACAATGTTTTCCTTGTGAAGAAATACTTTTTGAAAATCTATTTGAAATGTGTCTGAAGTGAGAATTAGAAGATTTGGAATCTAGTTCAATTCCTGACACTGATTATCATTGTGATGTAGTAGTAACAGATAACATTTAATGAGTGTCTATTATAGTCTAGGTACCATATAAGCGCTCATACAATTTTGTGAAATAGATACTATTGCTATACTCATTTTGCAGATTGAAAAGCTGAGGCAGAAAGATGTTAGATAAGTAGTGAAGTCATGATTTGAATCTAGGCATTCTAGATCAAGAGTGTTTGATCTAACCAGTATGCTCTCATCTCCCATAATCTCACTTATGTTGGAACATTGGCATACTCACAGTGAAATGGCATTAGGCTGGTTACATTCATTCTTTCACTGAATATTTATTAGGCACCTAACATGTCCAGGTATGTAGTTCTAAAAAAATGGGAATAAAACAGCAAATAATACAGACAGAGTTTCTGGAGCTCACATTTCAGAGAATCATTAAAGATCTTTCTCACTTTAATATTATCTACTTAGTAATTTTATGTAAATCCCATGTATCTTTCCATGCATAACTCAAGTTCTACCTCCTTTATGAAAACTTATTCTGACTATGCTCACTCTTGCTGATCTATTTTGTTTTTGTTTTTGTTTTTTTTTTGTCATGGCACTTAGATTTTTTTTTTATTCTTATGTTAATCCCCATACATTACATCACTAGTTCTAGATGAAGTGTTCCATGATTCATTGTTTGTGCATAACACCCAGTGTTCCATGCAGAACGTGCCCTCCTCAATACCCACCACCAGGCCAACCCATCCTCCCCCCCCTCCCCCCCAGAACCCTCAGTTTGTTTTTCAGAGTCCATCGTCTCTCATGGTTCGTCCACCCCTCCGATTTCCCCCGCTTCATTCTGCTGATCTATTTTGAATAATTACTGTCTGTTTTCCATTATATTGCCATTTAATAGTTATATTTAAATCAGGTCAGCATAATAAAATTTAAAAGTTATCAGAGAATGAACACTTTGGGAAAAATAAAAATGCCTTGCACACAGCAGGTTTCAGTAACTACTGTTTTGGATTCATTTGATGATAAGAGTTTCTGGAATATTTAAGCTTGTTCTTTGTTCTCTTTCTCCTCCATTGTCTCCCTCTATTTTATTTTCATTTCAGCTTCTGTGTAGTTAGCCATACCCCTTGACTCCTTTCCAAAACTCTATGTTCTCAACAAATTTTTAAATTCATTCATTCAGCAAATCTTTATCAAGTGTCTCTTAAGAGTCAGATACCACATAATGTGATGTAAAGACCAAAAATCCTTGCAGACATTGAGGAAATCATAGTTTAGTGGTAGACAGATATGTAAATAAATAAACTAAGGAAGGTAAATAAAATAAACAAGTAAATTGCAATATAATGTGGAATGGGTCATATAAGGTACAAGCAATGTAAATCAGAACATAATACTAACTGGAAAGGGAAGGATGGCTTCACTCAAGAGGTGCCATTTAAGTTATCTTTTGAATGGTAACTAGAAATTTTCTTGGTAGAGAGATAAGGCCAAGAGAATTTTCGGTAGTGAAAATAGAATGTGAGAGAGACTGATGTGGCAAAAAAAAAAAAAAAAGTGTTTGGCAGGGATATAACATTTGTGGGTGGCTGGAGATGAGATGGCAATTATATGTTGGGGCATAGTTAACAGACTTTGTAAGATAAATTGAATGCAGTAAGCAGTGGGAAGCTAACAGAGGTTATTAAACAGAAAAGTGCCATTGAAAAGGGCACTGGAATTTTCTAGTTTGGAGCATTATGTAAATTGTAATGTTGCTAATCATCTAAAGGAGTCATTGCCATAAACTCCAGCACAGCATCCTACTTTTGTACCTCAACAACAAGCCCCCTGGCAGCAAGGTCTGCAGAGAGTGCTGGAGCAACAGAGATCAGGAGCCGGGGACAGTGAGACCCATTCTGGACTAGAGTTCAGGGGGAAAATGCCTGAGCAAATTCCCATGCCTTCTAACCAAATTATTTTCCCATAGATCTATAGAGGAGTTCAAAAGATTAACAAAGAAAATTTAAAGACAAGATTTTAGAGATTCTCTTATTGCAATCAGATAATAAGTCAGGGATTTTGAAAGATTCATCTTTGATGAATCTAGATTCCAATTTATAGACACATGTAACAAAGTCAGCAAAACACTTGGCATACCAAATGCTTTGTCCTTATAAGCATTCTCTGTGATTTCTGGGCAGATAGTTGATCCAGTCTTTGATCTACAAAGCTCATTTTTTGAGGGATAGATCGATCCCTTGTTTTCCATATCTATATTAGATCCAGAGAAAGTAACTTTCTCTGACCCACCTTTTTTATACCTCCATTAAGGAGCCATATTTAAATATATTCATTTACTCAAGTTTACTAATGGATGAATTTGGGATTATAAATAGCTTACAGAGAGGAAAATCCTTCTTTTTGGGTTTATTTAACTTAGTTTGATGGATGTGCACTGAATTTGGTCTTTCTGGGAATCACAGTGCCAAAATCAGGCTTCTATATTTGACAATGGAAGGTAAGAGAGACAAATTCCCTTTTTATCTAATTATCACAGGAAACATGATCCAACATTTAGTATACTCCAGGTTACTAAAGTTGTTGACTTGAGTATGGAATATAAAATTTCAGCCAATAAAACATTTTTTTGGTCTTGTATTTACCTATTCTGCCATTATTTGACATTTTTCCCCATGTATTTTACTAGGTGTTCTATTAGTCAAGACTGTTTTTGTTTTTTAAGTTGGAAAAACCCAACAAGAAATAGTTTAGGCCTTGGGCTCCCTGCTCGGCGGGGAGTCTGCTTCTCCCTCTGACCCTCCCCCTCTCATGTGCTCTCTCTCTCTCATTCTCTCTGTCTCAAATAAATAAATAAAATCTTTAAAAAAAAAAAAAAAGAAAGAAATAGTTTAGGCCAAACAATGGATTTGTTGTCTCATATAGTTGGAGACCATTAGGCATGGATGGATACAGAAGCTCAAACAATGTCATGATGTTTATTTCTCTTTTTCTCTCTTGTCTGTGCTTCTCTCTATATGTTGGATTTATTCTCAGGCTGGTTCTCTCCATATGGTAGAAAACATGGCTGTTAAAAACTATAAGCCTATACCCATATTGTCTGCCAATCGAAACAATTAGACCTTCTGTCTTCAAATGTCTGTATCTTCTCAAATAAGGACTATGATTGTACCTGCTTTGGATATTTCCTCACCCTTACACATCACTCCATTCATGAACAATGTGTTGTACACCTCTTCCAGGTACAATGGTTGGTCTGGCTTAGGCCACATGCCTGTGGTAGGGGTGGTAGGAGTGAGGGGTAGGCTGAGATAGACAAGTCCTGCACTGGGGGAGTGGCTGTTTGCCCTAGGATTGGAGTTTGGCAGACTATAATGTCATCTGCATAAAACCTAATTCGAACTAGTTCCTTTTCTATCTTTCATAGCATAAATAACCACCACCATACAAAAACATTTGCTCCCTTTCCATTCCCAAACAGAAATAAAAGACATATTATTTTATTCTATTCAGTTTCATATACAGACTCTCTAAGTGTGATGCATTGCACTTATGAAGCCTAGATGTAGTTCCTTAGCATCTAGCTATCTATGGATGGATAAATGGAAACATTACTTACTCCAACAATTCACAATAAATAATGATGGAGAGAAAATAATTAGTTAAACTATCATATAGGCAAGTGGCAACAGTTTGTAGAATTTATTGCTTCTTAGTAGATAGGGAAAACAAAGATTCTCTCCACTGGAAATGCAGTGGATTCCTTGATAATTTATCAGCTAGGAAGAATTCAGCAGTAAATAGAAAAAAGCCCTATTGAAATCAGTTTAAACAATAAGGGATTTATTATTTAATAAAACAAGAAATCTGTAGGTTGTCACAGTATCTCAGGGATCCAGATAACATTGTCTTGTCTTTGCTCTCCTCAGTGTGATGGCTTCATCCTCAGGTTTGTAGAAAGAGGGTTCCTGTAATCCCAGGTGTCTCATTCAGGTATGTGTTGAGATTTTATATGTTTGGAACTCCAGAGGAGTTATCTCTTTTCACAAATCTCTCTTAATAAAAATTTTCCCCAGAATTTTCCAACACAACTCTCATTGCCCCCTCCCATTTTTTTTAATTCAGTTCCCAAGGATTGGTAATATGCATATACCTAAATAAATCACAGTCAGTGCTATTAATTACTATGGCTGGTTCAGACTGCTAAAGCTGGAGGGGTGTTCGGTATCTTCTGAATTATATACTGTGTGGAGAAATCAGGAATACTTGAACAAAACCAAGATTTTGTTAGGAAGAAGACAGGAGAGTAGAATGGGTATCTTATATACAATCTAGGGTGTCAACTAGTTAGTCAATCAGCTGACTCTTGTTCTACACTTTAGAGGCTCTCCAGAGTTTATTGTTCTTCATAACAATACATGTGATGAGGTGGTAATTCGTGGGTTTTTAGATTGCAATCACACATCCTTGTTTATCAGACTTGGGGAGAAATCTTGCAATATGCCTGCTTGAAAACTGTAAGGGTAAATACTTCACCAGATTTCTGGTGGTAAGGTATTTACCTTTATGGCTTCTACCTTTTAGCAACAAGTCTTTGGCCACTTCCTAAACCTTCCAATGATAGTCTCCATCTTGGAATCACTTCAGTGTTTAAAGCAGAGATCATTTGTCCTCTTTCACCTGACTGGATTATTGTGGAGAATGCTTTACAAGGGAATATCATCTATCAGACTATGAGTTCATGCACACAGGAAGTTTGGAAGGGTAAGGTATATATGGCCTCTTCCATTTCTTTATTTTCTGGCTCTAAATCTTATTTCCTGGCTTGTGTTCCATCATCCCACCTTTGCTCATATCAACTACAGTGTAGGACACAAAATTTGGTGCTTCCCAATTATCATCTGGCCTTTGGTAGTGATGTTTCATTAGTTATAAAGAGAAAGGGCCATTCTGATACATCCTATTCCTTTTCAAGAAGGCAACTAAGACCAATATATCTTTTTTGTACCTTACCAAAGGCCAAAACAGAATTTAACATCTCAATATTTCTTACCAAATATCTCAGTGATCTAGTCCAGGTAGCACTATGAACAGTAAGATAAAATAGTGAGAAGTTTAACCAATTGCTTCACTCCCACATCACAAAGAAGATCTATTTTCTGGCTGAGAATTGGGGACACCACACTGACCTTCACCTGATCTCAACCTAGTTCCTATTTCAGACTCTATCATTTGCAACACCTTACATGAAAGTACTAATTTCAATATTAATGAGAACTCTTTTAGTTGTAATTTTTAAAAGCTTTATTAAAACAGGTTTTCCAAAAATCAAAGTTTATTTTCCTATTTGACCAGCATGTCTAAGGATTGTTCAGATTTTGGGCACATCCAAGGATGCAAAGGCTGTCACCAGGATGCTAACTTTCTCTATCTCTTGGCTCTGCTCCTCTCTGCATGATGGAATCATTCTCAATCAGGTTCTTTCCCTGTGTCAGGGAAGATGGTTTCTGGCAGCCCCAAGTCTACATTTTTAGGACTTGCAATCCAACAGGAAGAGAGACCATCTGTCTTCCATATCCACATATCCAATCTATCCAAATCTCCATTCTAGTAAAATTGCTGGGGTCATCTGATTCCACTTGGACAACTCATGTTGATCAAAGGGAGGAACACATATGATTAGATCAGTTAGGTCATATGGTACCCACTCCGGTGGCAAGGGTGGTGGGCCGCCTGGACAGACACATCAATATCACATGGAGGTTGGAAGCAGATTCACAAGGCAGAAGAACTGGGACAAAAAAAGCAATGTTCTCACTATAGGTAGGAAAGATGGGGAGCTTGGCCAAGGCTAGGTTTGGCTACTGCATTGTCCCCCATCCATGGTATCATTTAAGCACCCAGCGTCATCCTACTCTCTCACACTTAACAGCCAATTTATGCTATGTGGGAAGATGCATTTGCCCAGTAAGTGAAAACAATCATATGGATATATTTTAAAGAGTTTTTCAGATGAATGCTGCTTTCCAAGTGTGAAATGTTGTTATAAGAAAACCTCTGCAACTTGAAGTTAATTTATGCAAAGGGTAGGTGGGGGTTAAAAGCAGCAATACACAGCCATTTCTCAAGCTGTCTTTCACAGCTTACATTAAAAGACCCTCCCTAACTCCCCTAAAATTAAAAAAAAAAATCCACCACAGAATAAACCTCACTACTGTTTTCTTTCCCAACAATATTGCTTTCCATCTTCCTGATTTTTCCACTGAACAGATCATGTGAAAGCATTAATGATTACACAATGCACAGAGTTAGTTAGGTAAGTGAAGCTCATAATTACCTCATTTACATTCTTTTATTCACTGAAACAGAATTCTTAATGACTTTTATGTGAAGTGTGGGGTAATCAGCCCAAATGAAGCTCCCTGGTACAAGGCAGAGAAGGGAGCCAAGTCACTGGCTCTCAGCAGAAAATGCCTGATGAATGGTCAAACAGAATAACCCAGCATGGAGGCCTGGATGTTACAACTTAAGAGACAAAACAAGAGGCTAGCACAACTAGGTTGAGATCTAAGGAGCAGAGCCTAAAGGCAGAAAGAACCAGTGCATTCTCACCACGTCCATGACTTTCTGTAGGAGAAATAACCAGCTGTCTCTGCTGAAACTATTGGGGGGATAAAGAATACTAGTCAGTGAATGGGAAGACCTGTGCTCTAGTCCTGACCTGTGCACAAGCTAGCAATGAAATGTTAAATCACTTCACCCTTCTGGATTGCAGATAATCCACTTATAAAACAAAAGGTACACACTTCAGAATCACCTAGGGAAACTTCCTTAAAACAGCTTCATTTGGCATTTTCTAGTAGTTCACTCTCTCCTGGGAAACAGCTACCATTGCATTTTTAACAAAGTCCCCAGGTGATCCTTAAACAACCAGTATGTAAAATGAAAACCTTCGGAAAAAAAAAAAATCATGTGTGCAAGAAGCTCTTCAGGTGAACCACTCTTGACGTTCAGAAAAAAAATCTCAAAATATGGGAAGGATAAAAACAGTATCTAATTAACAAGTGCACTTATGACAGTATAGGAATTGAAAAGACAAAATGAAATATCTCAAACGTGTTGACAATCATACCAAATTATAATGACAGCATCAGCCAGCCAGTGTGGAAGACAGAGACCATTTCCTAACATTAAGAAACCCTAATGCTGGAGAGATGTTCTGTATGAAACAGTTACCTTGGTGGGCTAAGATGGGTAGTCATTGATTCTGACACTTCAGCCCCATTCCTGTAACTTTCTTAAGGTGCTTAGAGCAATCAGCCTTATATTGTAGATTTTAACATCATTAAGTGCTTGGATCTCAACCTACCCAGCTTCTGCCAATGTTTATAAATTGTATAAATGAATTTATGTCATTTCTAAATCCTTTCCATCTCTAATATACCACTGCCCTGTTGGAACATGTGTGCAATGTTGATAGATATTCCAATTATCTAGGGATATTCTAGATTTTTCATGAACATGATGCTGATTTTTTTTTTAAGATTTTATTTATTTATTTGACAGAGAGACACAGCGAGAGAGGGAACACAAGCAGGGGGAGTGGGAGAGGGAGAAGCAGGATCCCCGCAGAGCAGGGAGCCCGATGTGGGACTCGATCTCAGGACCCTGGGATCATGACCTGAGCCGAAGGCAGTTGCTTAACCGACTGAGCCACCCAGGTACCCATGATGCTGATTTTTAAATGGTAGGAAGTAATTTAAATTACTTTAGGACACCCAAAACTTTGGGCCTCCTAACTTTGTGAGCCAAACAAATTTATTCTACGCATCACCTCATATTTCTACAAGAATAATATGCATTAAGGAAACCTATCTTGACATTTTAATAAATAATCTCTGACAGTTAATTTTGTCTGCATACCTTTAAGAGTTCTGAGAGGTAGGATATGACTAGTGTGTCTTCTTAATATCCCTAGCCTCCAGGATTTTATTTGAAATGTCCATGACCTAAATTATGAACATCTGTTGTCATTGTGGGGGGTGGTATCATCCATGTGCAGAGGAAAATGCACTAATACAGTATAGTAACCAAAGCGGTTAATAGCACAGTCTTTCTCACACTAGTAAAGGGTCAGTGTTGCAGTCTGAATAGCAAGATTAAGATTTCACTCACCACTTGTTGGATGAGTGTGTGCTCCTCCCCAAAAAGCTACTGCAGAATATCTACTTAATTATCAAAGTTTGTATGAATGACTGTTGTATTTCTATTTTTCCCCCTCTGATCATTATTCCCCTCCTATTTAAAATGTTCCATTATATCTTCAAGGGTACATAATTTACCTATTCATGTAGCCTGATATGCCCTAGCTTCCTGTATTTATCAGGACCACAATCAAATAGTTTTGGTGCCCTGAAGCAGAGGGAGAGGAGACTTGGAATTTGGGCCCAAAAGAGGTTAGAAAGTGGTCAAGGGACCTGCCCAAGGGCTACCTGCAGCACTGGTGTCCCTCCCAACCAAACCAACCAAATTTGTTCTTGCTGTCTGCTTAGTCTGACCTACAGAGCATGCCTGGTTGCTGTGAATTGGTTTTAGGAAGAAACTCTCTTTCCCTCTTGAAAGGTTGTCAAACATTTTATGAAGGCAGACATGGGCACTCCCTTTCTGCAGAGGATTCTTGTTCACCAAGCGGAACAAGCATGAGTAGGACCTTCCTTTGTAGCAAGCAGCTCAGCAACAGCTAAAGGAGCCACACTCAGATGCAAAAGCACCACATCCTTACCATCCGGAGGCTTATTACTGCATGGATTATGGGTGAGGGTATAGGTACATAGACCATGGCTATTTCGCAGTCCAAATACCTCAGCTGTCATGTAGCACAAATAGTCTCTGACCCTACCTAACTGGCTAAGTCCCTCGCAAATATTTCTAGAAGTTAATAGGTTACTTACTGTTCCACATTTGTTTAGGTGAAACCTACTTGCACGGCATTCATACTACTTTTCCAGGTATTGCTTCTACTGTGGATGACACTTCCGGGTACCTCAGTCTCCCTGGGCTATTCTGTCAGAATCAGTGTGTCCACTGTTGTGTGTGCAATTAAATACCATACCATACCAAGTCATGGCAATCCCCACTAGGCATGGCTGCTGCTAGCTACTACCACACCCCCTCCCATTGTCCCTGAAGCCCCTTAGTCTCTGTACTGCAGCCGTCCCCATTCCTAAAACATAACAGCTTCCTGGAGACTCAGGCCACCACAATTTCAAGTTGGACTCTATTCCCAAGTGGGGAAAGTGTTCTTTCCCATTGGTGGTGCACTCTTTTTTAAAAGATCCTAAACAACTGTTTTTCCGGCCTCATTGGATTGTAGAATTCAGTGCAAAAGACCTTCAAGGTTTTAAAATCTTTCCTCCTAGCACTTAGTGTAATGAGCTGCTGGTGGGTTCAAGTAGCAGCTGCTCTTTGGTTGTAAGAATCCCTTTTTTCCAACCTATGGGTTTGAAACTCCTTTGTCAAGTTCCTTGTGCTGGGCTCTGTATTTCCTTAGGTTTATTTTCTCAAAGCATTCTCTCTCAGGTTCTATACAAACAGTCCACCTGTTTTATCCATTCCTCTTTTGAGCTAAGCATACCAAGGTATATTCTGAACCCACCCTGCACAACAGCATAAAGTCTCAGAAATTGGAGGCACTATGCACCTCTAAACGTGGGGATAAAGTATAGGGCTAAATAAAGAAGCATCTGTTCTATGTTTTTAGAGGGAAGGGGTAGATTTCTAGATATCCTTCATTTCCTGAGTTGCCAGTAATATTCTCCCCTTGAGGTGGACACAAGATTTATCTTCAAGAGAAACCAAAGAAGGGTCAGTGACAGCAGGCATAGCAGAGGAGGTAGGCTAATAGAAATAAAAGGATTAAGTAAACACCTATATAACAAGTTGTGAGACTCTCCTTCCAGCCAGCCACTGCTTGTCCCTTTCTTTTTAGCCCTAGAAAAATTCTAGCCATGTACACTCCTCACTCCCATCCACAGCAGGACTTGTAGGTTTTTTCCAATTAACTTTTTAATGGCTTACTCTTAAGAAAATATAACCTGAAATTACCACATCTTAAGGGAACCATTAACAGGAAAAACAGAAACCAAAATAAGGAAAAAAAAAAAAACTTTGAAGACAGAGACACCACTTGGAGCCGAAGAAAATAAATCAAAGAAAATTTTATCATTAGAGCAATCAGGTAATTTATGGCAACTGTAAGAGAAGAGGAGAATGCTATGAAAAAAGAAACATAGAAAGTTTTTAAAAATTATTTCAAGAATAAGATTTTTAATAGAAGGGTTGGCTGATAATTGTGAGCCCATATTAAAAAAACAAAAACAAAAACGAAGAGACAAAAGAAAATGAATGAGAAAGGACATGGAAATCAGGGATCAATGAAGTGGGTCATAACATACAATTAAAAGGAGTTTTAAAAACAGAATCGGGAGGAGGCATCTGGGTGGCTCAGTTGGTTAGGTCTCCGACTCTTGATATTAGCTCAGGTCATGATCTTAGGGTCATGAGATGGAACCCCCATGTTGGACTCTGCAATCAGCAGGGAGTCTGCTTGAAATTCTCCCTCTGCCCCTACCCCTCTCCCTATGTCTCCCCCTCACCATCCCCCCTCCAGCTTTCTCTCAAATAAATAAATAAATACTTTAAAAAAAAAAAAAACAGAGCAGGTAGGAAATTTGCAAAGCAAAGTTTTAAAAATTGCAAGAATTGAGGCATGAATTCTGGTTTGAAATGACCCACTGAGTTATTTACCTCAGCACTCTGATTTTTTCAAAAAGTTCTCCAAGTCACATCATCCAGAAATATCAAGGAAAGGGAGAAAAATTACAATATTACAACTTTTCAGAGTGAGTGACTAACACATACTGGAAAAGAAGTAAGTGGCATTGGACTGGTTAGTAGAAACAATGAAAGTGAAAGAAAATGGAGAAGTGCCCTCAAAATCCAAATGGAAATTCTATTCTACTCAAACTATCAATTTAAGGAAACTGAAGATATTTTTAGACATGTAAAATCTTGAAAATTTATATTTTAAATGTTCTTTACCAGAAAATTACTAAAATTGTGTGTGCAATTAAAACTAGGGGGTGAGGGGGGCCTGGGTGGCTCAGTTGGTTAAGCGACTGCCTTCGGCTCAGGTCATGATCCTGGAGTGCCAGGATCGAGTCCCACATCAGGCTCCCTGCTCGGCGGGGAGTCTGCTTCTCCCTCTGACCCTCCCCCCCTCATGCTCTCTCTCTCATTCTCTCTCTCTCTCTCTCAAATAAATAAATAAAATCTTTAAAAAAAAAAACTAGGGGGTGAATCAGGTATGAGAAGAGACTGGATCAAGGAATGACCTAATGTGGACAATATCAGTCAAAAAAGATAAATACTTAGCAAAATACCTAGTAAATATGCAGAAACTTTATGATTAAAACATTAAAACTCTACAGAAGATTATAAATCAAGACTTGTAGAAACAGAAATATATATCCTCTTGCTGCATATGAAGAATCAATATTCAGAGGATTTCATTTCTAAGTTAATACATAATTTTAATGGAATCCATTAAAAATACTGTTTGGTTATATACTTGTGAAACTAGTCAAGCTGATTAAAATTAAAACTCAAATAGAGAGAAACAAGTGAGAATAACCAAGGAATTTCTTGAAAACAAGAATAATTAGGAGATAGTCACTTTAAGATATTAAAATTATTATAAAACTGTAGCAAATAAAGTTTATTACTGAGACAAATAGATCAACGGAACAGAGAAGATCCATATAGACACAAATACGTAGGAGATTTAGAGAATTATAAAGGCTATATTTCAAAGCAACAGAGAAAAGATGGAATATTGTTTTCATAGGAGAAAATGAGTTTTCATGTACCCCACCACTAGTTTCCTTGGTTATTAACATCTTATATTTGTATGGTACATTTGTTACAATTAATGAACCAATGTCAATACATTATTATTAAAGTCCTGTGTTCTGATTTCCTTAGTTTTTACCTAATTTTTTTTTTCCATTCAAGGATACCACATTTCAATTAGTCATCAGGTCTCCATAGACTCCTGTTTGCTATAAGAGTTTCTCATTCTTTCATTGTTTGTAATGATCTTGACAGTTTTGAGTACTAGTCAGGTATTTTGTAGAATATCCCTCAACTTGGATTTTTCTGAAGATTTTCTTATGATTTGACTGGCATTATGGATTTTAGGGAGGAAGACAACAGAAGTAAAATGCCATTCTCATCACACCAAATCAAGGTACATACTATCAACATGACTTGCACTATTAACATTAACCTTGACCACTGGGTTGATACAATGTTTGTCAGGTTCTCCACAGTCTTTTTCCCCATTTTTCATTCTGTACTCTTGCAAGGAAGTCATTCTGTGCAGCTCAGACTTATAGAGTGGAGAATTATAGTCCACCTCTTTGAAGGTAGAGTATACACATAGAACACTTAGAATCCTTCTGCATAGGAGATTTATCTCTTCTTCCCATGTATATTTAAAATTTTAATTGTGTTTGCATTTTTATTGAGATATAATTGATATATAACATTGTGCAAGTTTAGGGTATATAATGTGCTGACTTGATACATTTTTATATTGCAATATGATTACCACCACAGTGTTAGCCAAAACCTCTATCGTGTCACCTAATTATAATTTCTTTTTTGTGATGGGAACAATTAAGATCTAGCTCTTAACAACTTTGAGTTTATAATACGTATTGCTATCTATAATCACTATGATGTGCATTAGATATTCAGGACTTAGTCATCTACTAGTAGCAAGTTTATACCCTTAAACAGTATCTCCTTAATTCCCCCACCCCTGGCTTACTGTAATTATCATTCTACTCTCTGTTTTTATGAGTTAGACTGTTTTAGATTCCACATGTAAGTGATATCACACAGTATTTGTCTTTCTCTGTCTGACTTATCTTACTTTTCATGATGCCCTCATGTTATCTCAAATAGCAGGATTTCCTTTTTTCTTATGGCTGAATAATACTCCTCTGTGTGTGTGTGTGTGTGTGTGTGTGTATCCCAATTTTTCTTTATTCATTCATTGAAAGACACTTAGGTTGTTTCCATATCTTGGCTATTGTGAATAATGCTGCAATAAACATGGCAGTGCAGATATCTTTTCAGTACCTTGTTTTCATTTCCTTTGAATATATAAGCAAGAGTGGAATTGCCAAATCATATGATAGTCCTATTTTTAATTTTTTGAGGAAGTTCCATATTTTCCATAGGAGCTAAACCAATTCTCATTCCCACCAATAGAACACAAGAGTTCCCTTTCCACCACATCCTCACCAACATTTGTTACCTCTTATCTCCTTGATGATAGCCATTTCTAACAAGTGTGAGGTGATATGGTGGTTTTGATATGCATATCCCTGATTATTAGTGATGTTGAACATCTTTTTATCAACTTATTGGCCATTATGATGTCTTCTTTGGAAAAAGGTCTATTCAGTTCCTCTGCTCATGTTCTACTCAAATTGTTTATTTTGTTATTGAGCTTTATGAGTTCTTTATATATTTTAGATATTGACCGCTTAATCAATACATGGTCTGCAAATAATTTCTCCCAGTCTCTAGGTTTTCTTTCCACTTTTTTGATTGTTTCTTTTGCTGTGCAGAAGCTTTTTAGTTTGATGTACTTCCACTTGCTTTTACCTTTGTTGCTTTTGGTGTCATAGCTAAAAATCATTGTTAAGACCAATGTCAAGAAGCTTCTCCCCTATGTTTTCTTCTAGAAATTTTATGGCATCAGATCTTATGTTTATGGCCTTAATCCATTTAAATTTAATTTTTGTGTAGGTTAAATGTCCACTTTGATTTTTCTGCATGTGGTTATCTAGTTTTCCCCAAACCATTTGTTGGAGAGACTATCATTTCCCCATTAATTGTTCTTGACTCCCTTATCAAATATATGCATGGATTTATTTCAAATCTCTCTATTCTGTTCCATTGGTCTATGTGTCTATGTTTATGCCAGTACCATATTGTTTTAATTACTATGGCTTTGTAGCATAATTTGAAATAAGGAAGTGTAATGCCTCTGACTTGATTCTTTTTCTCATGATTGCTTTGGCATTTCAAGGTCTTTTGTAGTACATACAAATTTTAGGATTGGTTTTTCTATCCTAAAATGCCAGTGGACTTCTGTTAGGGATTGCAATGAATCTATAGGTAGCTTTAGGTAGTATGAACATCTTAACATTATTAATTTTTCTGATCCATGAACATAGGATATCTTTCCATTTCTTCGTGTCTTAAATTTTTTTCAAGGGTCTTGTAGTTTTCATTTTAGAAATCTTTTACTTCCTTGGTTAAAATTATTCCAAAGTATTTTGGTTTTGACATTAGTATGAAATGGATAGCTTTTTTTTTTTTTCCCCAGATGCCTTATTGTTAGTGTATAGAAACACAACCTAGTTCTATGTTGATTTTATATCCTGCTGAATTTGTTATTTAGTTCCAACAGTTTTGGTTGAGTCTTAGGATTTTCTATATATCAAAGTATATCATCTTCAAATAACAACAATTTTCTTCTTCCTGATTTGGATACCTTTTATTTTTTTTGTCTTTCCTAATTGCTTTAGCTGAGACTTCCAATACTATGTTCAATAGAATAGTAAGAGTGGGCAAATTTGTCTTATTCCTGATCTTGGAAGAAAAGCTTTTAATTTTTTATACTATCAAGTATAATGTTAGCTATGCATTCATTGTATATGACTTCATTATGTAAAGGTAATTTCCTTCTATACCCAATTTGTTGAGGGCTTTTATCATGAAAGGATGTATTTTGTCAATGTTGTATTTTGTCAAATGCTTTTTCTGCATCTATTGAAATAATCATATGATTTTTATCTTTCATTCTATTAATGTGATGTATCACATTTTTGGGTTTATGTATGTTAAACCACCCTTGCATTCCTGAGATAATCCCACTTGATCATGATGTATAATCCCTTCAATATGCTGTTAAATTTGGTTTGCTAAAATTTTGTTAAGAATTTTTGCTTTAATATTTAGCAAGGATATTGGTCTATAGTGTTTTTTCTTGTAGTGTCCTTACTTGGTTTTTGTACTGGTAATGCTGGCCTCATAAAATAAGCTTGAAAGTGTTCCATCCTTTTCAATTTTTAAGGATTGTTGTTAATTCTTATTTAACTGTTTGGTAGAATTCACCAGTGAAGCCCTCTGGTCCTGGGCTTTTCTGTGTTGGGAGTTATTAAATTACTGATTCAATCTTTATACTTGTTATAGGTCTTCCAAATTTTCTATTTCTTCATGATTCACATTTGGAAGGTTCTATGTTTCTAGGAATGTATCCATTTCTTCTAGGGTATCCAATTTGTTGATATATAATTGTTCATAGTTGTCTTTTATGATCCTTTGTATTTCTGTAGCATCAGTTGTAATGTCTGTGCTTTCATCTCTGATGTTATTTGAGTCTTCTTTCTTAGTAGTGTTAATCTGTGTAAAGATTGGTCATTTTGTCTATTTTTTAAAAAACAGCTTGGTGTTATTGATTTTCTTTCCTTTTTTTTTTTTTTTCCCCTACTCTCCATTTCACTTATTCCTGCTCTGATCTTTGCTATTTCTTCATGCTAACTTCGGACATTTTTTTTTCTTTTTCTAGTTCCTTGAGGTATAAGTTAGGTTGTTTATTTGAGACCTTTCTATTCTCTTAATATATGCATTTATTGCTATAAACATCCCTCTCAGAACTACTTTTGCAGGATCCCATAGGCTTTGATGTTGTTGTGTTTCCATTTTCATTTGTTTTATTTTTTTATTACCCTTTTGATATGTTCTTTGACTATTGGTTGTTCAGGAGTGTGTTGTTTAATTTCCACATATTTGTAGATTTTCTAGCTTTCCTTTTGTTATTAATTTCAAGTATGATACCATCATGGTCAGAAAAGTTACTTTGGATAAGTTCAATCTTCTTAAATCTGCTGATTGTTTAGTGTCTTATAATGTGGTTTATCCTGGATATTGTTCCATTTGCACTTGAGAATAAAGTGATTCTACTTCTGTTGGATGGAATATCTATAAGTGCTATTAGTTCCATTTGGTCTAATGTATGGTTCAAGTCCAATGTTTCCTTGTTGATTTTCTGTCTGGATGACTTATCCATTGATGAAAGTAGGGTATAAAGTCTTCTATTACTACTGCACTGTTACCTATTTCTCCCTTCAAATATATTAGTATTGGCTTAATATATGTAAGTTCTCTGCTTTGGGTGCATATATATTTAAAATTGTTATATCTTCTTGATGAACTGACCTCTTTATTTTATAATGACTTTGTCTCTTGTCAGCATTTTTTGGCTTGGTGTCTGTTTTGTCTGATATAAGTATAGGTACCCCCATTTTCTTCTGGTTTCCATTTTCATGCAATGTCATTTTTTTTTCATCCCTTCACTTTGAGGCTGTGTCCTTAAATTTGCAGTAAATCTCTTGTAGGAAGCATAGAGTTGGTTAGTGTGTGTGTGTGTGTGTGTGTGTGTGTGTGTTTAATCTACCCAGCTACTTTGTGCCTTCTGATTGGTGAATTCAATTCATTTATATTTGGAGATATTATCAACAATAAGGACTTAGTGATGCCATCTTAATAATTGCTTTCTGGTTGTTTTCTATTTCCATTGTTTCTTTTTCCCTTGGTTTCTGCATACCTTTGCAAACTGATTATTTTCCATGGTGGTATGCTCTGTTTCCTCTTTCTTTATCTTTTGTGCATCTACTCTAGACTTTTGCTTTGTGGTTACCATAAGGCTTACATAAACATCTCATAGATTAAATGGTCCTTTTTTTTTTAAAGCCGAGACCTGCATTCGCTATGAAGCCTTCTTCAATTCTTCAACCCATTCAGCTAGCTCTCATTTCTAAATGTTTATTCTAATCACCATCATTGCCAACTAATTTTCTAAATCTTCCCAAAAGAGGTTTCAGTATGTTAGTCTTCAGTCATAGCACCATGCTTTCCACAATGAGTACATTCTGGGCATCCTACAAGGTATGCTTTGCTAGGTGCCAAGGAGACACAGATTAGTGAAACACAGTCACTGTCCTAAAAGTCATTATGGATGAATGGGTTATTCACACTGGAACTCACCAGAATTCTCCAGTATCTACAGAGTGAACTAGAAACAATTCCAAGGCCCTCCATAGTCTATCTCCAATTTATTTTGCTTATTTTATGTCCCATTATTCTTTTTCCTTTGGTTCAATAAATTGGGCTACTTGCCACTTCCCAAACACAACTGATACCTTTCTGTATTTCTTATATTTTCTCACTTTGATCTCCCTTTCTGAAATGACCTTCTCACTTTTCTACCCATGTCAATTCTTATATATCCTGAAGGACCCAGATTTCAAATTCTACCTTCTTCATGAAATGTTATGATTGTTCATGAAATTTCAATTAAGCCATTTTTCTTTAAAAAAACTCCACATAACACCAAATGCAATGACTAGTTCTTGATCAAATTCTGTTTTGAACAAACCAGCTCTAAGAGATATTTTGTAATAAATTTGGGAAATTTGAATATAAACTCGGTACAAAATAATATTAGGGAATTATTATTAATTTTTTCAGGAATTATAATATTATTGTAGTTATGTAAAAAAAGTCATTTTTAGATATGAAAACTGAATTAATTAGAGTGTAATGATATGATGGCTGTAGCTTAAAAATGGATAAAGCAAACATGGCAAAATGTGGAAATTTGATAATAGGAATATAGATTTTTTTGATTATTCTAGTTTCCTGTGTATTTGAAAATGTTTCTAATCAAAAGTGAAAACAAGAGGGGGGCGAAGCAAGATGGCGGAGAAGTAGGAGACCTGGATTTCGTCTCCTCTCAGGAATTCAGCTGGATAGGGATCAAACCATTCTGAACACCTACAAACTCAACAGGAGATCAAAGAAAAGAAGAGCAACAACTCTCTCATCAGAAAAGCGATCACTTTCTGGAAGGTAGGACATGCAGAGAAGTGAATCCGAGGCAATATTCGGGAGGATAGACAGCGGGGGAGGGGCCTCCGTCAGCCGCTTCTGGCAAGTGATAGAGCTGTGGAGCACAAAATTGGAACTTCTAAAAGTCTGCTCCGATGAGGGACGTCACTCCGGTGGCTAAGCGGGGGGTGGAACCCTCCAGGACAGTGTGGTCTCAGGACCCTCGGGGTCACAGAAAGACCGGGGGTGCCTGAGTGCGGCAGAGCTCCCAGGTATCGGAGCAGGGAAGCCGGCTGCAGAGGCGGAGCCCAGGCACGGGCTCTCAGCTCGGGGTTGCCATAAACCGGGATCCGCGGCACAGTCGGGCCACTGCTCCTCCAGCAGGGACCCAACAAGCGGCAGATCCAGGGAGACTCACCTTCCTCCCCCGGGAGGAGCCTCACCGGAGTGCACCGCAGGGATCTGCTGGGTTTGGAGACTCCACCCGGGGTCGGGTGCCAGAGATAGAAACACACGGTCACAGGCCGGGTGAGCACCGAGGGCGGCCGGAGACCAGGGAGACGGGAGTGACTGACGGCTTTTCTCTGGGGGCTCACTGAGGAGCGGGGCCCCGAGTTCTTGACTCCTCCGGGGCTCCTCTTGGGAGGCCGCCATTTTCACTCT
>NC_138379.1:74770492-74784034 GCF_054177405.1 Leptonychotes weddellii
GAGTTGTTGCTCTTCTTTTCTTCGATCTCCTGTTGAGTTTGTAGGTGTTCAGAATGGTTTGATCCCTATCCAGCTGAATTCCTGAGAGGAGACGAAATCCAGGTCTCCTACTCCTCCGCCATCTCGCTCCGCCCCCCCTGTCTTGTGTATTTTTTATTTATCTTTCTTTTATCTTTGTTTATTTTCTGTCAATTAAATATAAGTTCAAGGTCTTTCAGTGGAATTTTTAAATACAGTTTTGTTACTCTATCCATGGAACCTAGAATAATGTTTGTAAGTGCTCAATAAACATTTTTAAATGAAGAACGAATAAAATAATGTTACTTTCACAGTATCTCAAGCATGGTGCTTTAGTCAAGTACTTACTTGACTAAAGGAATTATGTAAATGCGGGCTAATTCATGAAATTCTATGGTCTCCTATAGTATGTCTGTTCTCAAGACCCCTCTGATGAATGTAATAATCCAAGCTAGAGGGTTTAGTGGCTGGTGTTGCTTCAAATTTATAATACTGAAGTGGGGTGAAAATAGGAAAGGGCATTTCAGTACTACTTAATTCCCTTGTCCTTCCATACCCTTTCCCCAATGTCCTAATTCCAGAAATACTTCTAAATCCAGAATTAGGGGGACAGGTGAGTTCTGTCTGATTGAGCTGAGAATCCTATAAAAGGTTACGGAGTTGCTAGCCCTTATCCTTCAGTAAAGAGAAACCTAACGGGATCAGATCTGTTCCAAACCTAATCTTTCAGAGAGGCATTTGAGCCAGCACCATTTCCTCAAGATTTAGGATTGTTAAATAATGACCACCACAAACATTTAGGTGATTCAGTTAAAATTCCCTATAGAAAGTAATCCATCAACCAGCCAATTGATCAGATTCAGTATTTTATAAAGAAGAAAAAGGAATTGGCATTATTTTTCCCCTTCTTGGGATTTTTCAGAAAGAAAATATACACCTTGGTAAGCATGATATATAAAAGGGTTTTTTCCCCACATCTCAGGAAGCGATTGTGTGTGTGTGCCTGTCTGTGTATGTGGTGCAGTGAATACATATGATTGTGGCATGTGAGTGCACGTGCAGTGTGTGTGTGTTCCCACATTTCTACCTTCAACAGATAACGGTCTGTTAACTAATTATCTGCCTAATGTCTTTTCAGATGTGACGATGAAACACTGAGTACATGTGGACACAGTCCTTCTTGCTCACTTAAATTGGTACTATTGTCATCATAATGAATTGTAATTACTCTAATTTTCCTTTAAATGTCTGAAAGCAGACAAGCATAGCTCTTTCTTGACTCAGACCAAAATGTTGTTGCAGAAAATAAAATTATAGAAAGGCACTCAGAATGTAACCTAAAGTTTTGAGTTTCAACTTTGGTCTCTCATGGTTTGGAGGAAAGCATGAATTGTTGCAGCCTCCCCATGACTTACGGCTAATGGGAAAGACCAGTGCTCCGTCACTGAGAAAAATGGGACCTAAGCAATGTGAGCTGAGGGGCACTGGGAAGCAATTCACTTCTGAAAGTATTTCAACTCATGAAGCTTGAAGTCAATGCTAAGATGTCTTCTGCCAGTTTCATTTTTTTAAGTTTATCACTGCTCCTATGAAAACACATGTAATCCGGAGGCAGTGAGATTTTAAGCTGCTGTAAATTCATTTCTTAATGTGACTTGCTTATTAAAATCTTTCCAAGAGACAGCCCCCTGTGTACAAGGCTTGATGGGGAAGAGGGTAATGCGAGGCTTTGGGATTCATTTGGCCAAAAGGCTGACCCAGGCCGGGGAGCTGGAGGGGCAAGGGAAGAGAGGAGGGAATCCAATTAGGGAAGGGTGGGGCCGGCTTTGATGCAAAATAAGGCTTATTAGCTATACAGGGATCTTATTGCTTGTTTTTACAACCACGAGCCTACCAACCGCATGGTAAACATTATCATTAAATCATGTGCATTTGTAATTATCATATTATACTAACAGAATCAGAAGGTACCGTATGTTCAGCATCAAATGAAGAAAATTCATTGTCCTTTAAGTCCTCATTTTAAAGTGACTACAGATGGCTAGGTGAGAATTTATATTTTTTTGGAGTGTTTAAGATTATCAGATGTATAGGAAAGGCAAGTATAAAAGTCTCAATGTGAGTCAAATGAAAGAGGCTCTGGAGGAGAACACCGGGGTAATTAGAAATTAAAGTTTGTTTAAAAATGAAAATGCCAATCTGTTGATTTAACAAGGGTAAATGTAACTTCCAAGATAAGTGGAAACCAGCATGTCTGCTCATGATAGGATGGCGCTCTGGGAAGGAAAGTGATCTGGGCTTGTAAAAATGGGCCTTCCAGTCCCACGACATGGTGGGTGTGAGCCCTGACTCGGTCCCGGGCCAGCCTGTGATCTGGAAATATTTCCTTGCCTCTGGACACCTCAGCTACTGTATCTGTTTTACATTTCTATAAAATGGATGGAATAACACTTACCTTACAGGGTTATTATGATGTCATTGCGTAAAGAGAACAATAGCACAATATTGAAAGGTTTTAGACACTCAGTAAATGGAAGCTTTTATCATTACTTTTGTAATTCAAATAGATGATGACGTCAGTCTCTGACAGCCTGATGGGCCCATCAGACTGACAAGGTCCTTCATCCCTGAAACAGTGTTTGGATAGAAACTTCATGATGTTTAATGAGTTCATAAGTAGTGCATTCTACCTTTAAATTTTGGCACTCCTTTAATTTGTGCACTTGGCTTAATGTTTACTGTTGAAGGTTAAAGAATTATGGAACAATTATAGCAACAGCTGGAGAAAAATTCGATTTTGCTTTGCTAGGAAGCCCCATACAATACTAGTATATTAGTACACTGCCCAGATTCCAGGGTCCGTTCTCAGCTCTTTACTCCTACAAAGTGCATCTTGCCATTATCCCAATATGATCAGAATCTTGGAGACATTTTAATGCTAAGAGATTTATAAGTTAATCTGAATGTCAGTGTGTTAATATCTATGAGGGATGAGTATGGAAATATTTCCCAAAACTAGAATGTTCTAGTATTTTATCAGGGGCATTTTCTTCCCCTTGAAATCTATGTACTTTGTGGGCTATAAGTAGACTAGAGAGAATGCCATTTGAGCAATGGGAAGCTGACTGTCAAGAGAAATGTTTCATGCTGCCCTCAGTGAGGCCTAAAGACATAAATCTCCTTACAACAAAGCAAGGATTTTGTTGTGATCTTTCTAATCAACAAATAGTCATTACACCCCTCTGCATCAGAATCTATTGTTACAATAATGCTTTAATAGCAAACTATCCTGTGACTCAGTGGATTACCACAATAAGGATGGATTTAGCGGGGCGCCTGTGTGGCTCAGTCGGTTGAGCGTCTGCCTTTGGCTCAGGTCATGGTCCCGGGGTCCTGGGATGGAGGCCCGCATCGGGCTCCCTGCTTGGCGGGAAGCCTGCTTCTCCCTCTCCCACTCCCCCTGCTTGTGTTCCCTCTCTTGCTATGTCTCTTTCTGTCAAATAAATAAATAAAATCTTAAAAAAAAAAAAGGGGGGGGCCGCCTGGGTGGCTCAGTCGTTAAGCGTTTGCCTTCAGCTCGGGTCATGATCCCGGGGTCCTGGGATCGAGCCCCGCATCCGGCTCCCTGCTCCGCGGGAAGCCTGCTTCTCCCTCTCCCGCTGCCCCTGCTTGTGTTCCCTCTCTCGCTGTCTCTCTCTCTGTCAGGTGAATAAATAAAATCTTTAAAAAAAAAAAAAAGGATGGATTTAGCTCACACATCTTTGGATCAGCAGTTTAGCCTGGACTAGCCAGGTAGTTCTGACGTGATCTGATCTGATCTGATCTGATCTCACCCTCATGTCTGGCAGCTGGTTGTTGGTGAGCTGAGGTAATAAAGTTGACTGAGCCACATGTTTCTCATCTCCAGCAGGACAGATGGATTATGTTCTCATGGTAGTGTTACAGGGGAAAACTGGTCCCAAAATACAAGCCCATTTCAAACTCTGCTTATGTCCTATTTGCAAAGCCATTGACCAAGGCAACCACTTGGCCAAGCCCAGAGTAATTGCGGGAAGTTACATAGTAGGAGCAATAGATATAGGGAAGTATTAGGAATGAGGGTCATGCAACCCAAAATATATAAAGAACTTACACAACTCAACACCAAACAAAAACAAAAACAACCCAATTAAAAATGGACAGACTTGAATAGACATTTTTTCCAAAGAAGACATATAGATGGCCAGCAGACACAAGAAAAGATGCTCAACATAACTAATCATCAGGAAAATGCACATCAAAACCACAATGAGATAACACATTACACTAGTCAGAATGGCTAGTATCAAAAAGACAAGCAGTAACAAGTGTTGGTGAGGATGTGGAGAAAAAGTAACCTTCATGCGCTATTGGTGGAAATGTAAACTGATGCAGCTACTATGGAAAACAATACGGAGGTTCCTTTAAAAATTAAAAACAGAAATACCATATGATCTAGTAACTCCACTACCAGGTATTTACCCAAAGAAAATGAGAACCCTGAGATATATGCACCCCTATGTTTATTGAAACATTACTTGCAATAGCTAAGATATGGAAGCAACCCAAGTGTCCATGGACAGATGAATGGATAAAGATTTGGTTTATATATAAACGGAATATTACTCAGCCATAAAAAAAGAATGAGATGTTGCCATTTGTGACAACATGGATGGACCTAGAAGGCATTATGTAAGTGAAATAAGACAGAGAAAGACAAATACCATATAATTTCACTTATATGTAGTATCTAAAAAAACAAAAAACAAAAAACCCCAATAACAAATGAACAAACAAAAAAAGCAGAAACAGATCCATAAATACAGAGAACTGGTTGTGTCCAGAATGGAGGGGCTGGTGAGGGGATGGGCAAAATGGGTGAAGGAGAGGGGGAGGCACAGGTTTCTAGTTATGGAATAAATAAGTCACAGGGAGAAAAGTTACAATATAGTCAATGGAATTGTAATAGCATATGGTGACAGATGGTAGCTACACTTGTGGTGAGCATAGTATACCATAAAGACTTGTCAAATCACTATGTTGTATACCTGACATTAGTGTACCATTCTGTGTCAACTGTACTTCAATAAAAAGAAAAAGAATTGGGGCCATTAATGTAATCAATTGGTCACACTCTTATCAGGGTCTCATTTTGCTGCACACCTATTTTGACTCTGATGTCCATTCTTTTCTTTTTTTCCTGATGTTCATTCTCTCTCAGTTTTACTGCTGACATATTCTTGCTATAAACTGATGCTGCTTCTTTTTAATGTAATATTTTTTTCTGATTAAAAATAACACAGGCTTATTATAAAAAATTTACAAAAATTAAAAACATCTCACCACCTGGAGATAATCACTATTGACTGTTTATCAAAAATCCAGATTATCCTGTTTTGTTTTTTTTATCCTGTGTGCTTTTTTTTAATTTAAATGTGGTATATGGGCGCCTGGGTGGCTCAGTTGGTTAAGCGACTGCCTTCAGCTCAGGTCATGATCCCAGGGTCCTGGGATGGAGTCCCGCATCGGGCTCCCTGCTCTGCAGGGAGCCTGCTTCTCCCTCTCCCACTCCCCCTGCTTGTGTTCCCTCTCTCGCTGTGTCTCTCTCTGTCAAATAAATAAAAATAAAATAAAATCTTTAAAAAAATAAATAAATAAATAAATGTGGTATATGCTCTCTGTGAAAACTGAGAAATACAGAATAGTACTATCAAGAAAATGACAATTATCCATCATAATTCCAACTCCAGGAAATAACCAATATTAGCATTTTGCCACATTTCTGTCTGGTATTTTCCTCTTTAAATAATTTTTCTATATATTATATATGATAAATATATATGTTATATATACTATATACATAATTTGCAATATATTTGCATATGCTGACATGCTGCACATATACTTTGTACCCTGTTTTCTTAAAAATGTTACATCAATAGTGTTTTTGCACTTAAAATTCTTCACAACATTGATTTTAATGATTATATTATTTGGATATAGTATAATATACTTAACTATTCCTCAACTATTACACTATTCCAAAATGCACATAGTTGAGATTCTAAAATATAAATAAATTAAAAGTACAGTTTGACCGGCAGCTCTTCATCGTTTAATAGAAGGCTGGATGTTACAGACCTGGATTCCAACCCCGATCCTGTTTTTTGCCTCCTGTGTGACCTTGGGCAAATCAGGCAGCCACCCTAGCCCTGTTTCCTCATCTGCAGAAAAGGAGACTACAAATGTCCATCCACCTATCACATCACTGGTTGATTAAATAAATAGTGTGGGCAAAAGTGTTTCACAATCTGTAAAGCAGCAGACACATGAAAGGGATTACAAATGGCAAAACCACCAAACCTTCCCAGACACTCTTTGTTTCTACTTCCCTTCAATTGTTTTTTTTCCTAGTTTCAGTGAGATATAATTGGCATATAACATTATATAAATTTAAGGTGCACAACATAAAGAGTTGATATATGTATATATTATAAAATGATTACCACAATAAGTTTAACATCCATCACCTCACATAGTTACAATTTTCTTTTTTCCTTGTGATGAGAACTTTTAGGTTTACTCCCTTAGCAACTATGATCCAACAATCCCACTCCTGGATATTTATCTGAAGGAAATGAAGTCACTATCCTGAAGAGATATCTGCACCTCCGCGTTCATGTAGCGTTATTTACAGTAGCCCAGACTTGAAAACAACCTACGTGCCCATCAACAAATGAATGGATAAAGAATCTAAAGAAAGGAAACTCATATGAACAGAAATCATATTGGCATTGCCAGAGGTGAGGGGGTGGGGGGCAGGGGTGGGGAACTGGGTAAATGTGATCAAAAGGTACAAACTTCCAGTTATAAGATAAATGAATTCTGGGGCTATAATGTACAACATGATGACTATAGTTAATGATACTATTTTATTTATTAGAAAGTTCTTCAATTATTTCTGCTATTTGAGGTTAGACGTTTTCTGTCCAGGCCACCTTACATCCATTTTCCTGTCCTGGGCTAAACCCACATCTTTAGACTTTGTTTTAGAATATGGAAAATAAAGTGCTATTTTGGTGTTGGGCGGGGAGTAAATTAAAGGATATCTCTTTGGCTTTTAGCCCAAACAGCTCTAAGGCAGCCTTCTTGCCAGTTTAATAGTGTACTCCTTGTCCTTCCTCTCCCCACGTGCCAACCTTGGACATACACTCTGCTAAGTGTATGTATACTCCTAGGCCTTTGTGTATCTGGCTCAGTGGACAATGGTCTTTCTGCCCCACTTGGTGCTTCCTTGGATCTACCCACACTGGTTTTGACATTTTCTCTCAGTTTACCACCTCACTGACTGCTCCCTGAGGGCTGATTATCATTGCCTTACCATCATACAAGATGCTTACTATTATTAATATCAGTAACTACAATTAACATGGATTAAGTGTACTCCACAGGACTGGGTTGTATAAATTATTACATTAATAATTTTTTAGATAATAATCATTGAGAGCTTATTAGGTATCAGGTACTATGATCATTCTTGTTTCATTTATTATTAACAGCAACTTTGAAAATTCGATATTATTAGCTCCATTTGATAGACGAGAAACTTGAAACAAAGTGAAGTGATGGGACTTGTTCAATATCACAAAATGCTACACGAGAAAGCTAGAATTTGAATCCCCATCTGATGCCAAAGCCTTTCTACGGCGTAGTGTGTTAGGCAAACGCTGTGTGCGTTTGAGACGACACTTAAGTTCCCACCCACAATATACTGTCTGGGTCAGTCACCCATACATTTGTAATTACCTTTGAGGGGCAACTGCTGTGCCGTTTGGGACCAAAAGGGGATACACATGGAAATGGGCAGACTGCTAATGATCCTCTGCTAAGGGCAGAGAGACGAAATTTAGAAGCTCAGGACAAAGCAATCCAGGCAGGAAATGGAGTCAAGGCCCACTGGGCTTCTCCATACCACTCTCGTCAGTCCAGCCGCAGTTTACCAGGTGGCTTCTGGAAGGGGAGGTTACACACACAGTTCGAATTTCAGAGCCAAGCATTGGGCAGCGCTCAGGAATTAACCAGCTGTGGCGTCGAGGGCTCCCCTTAATCAGGTCCCATTTAGGCTGATTAGTGCCCTAATGGGGGCCACCTGTTTCCCTGATGAGTCAGGCAGGGCTCTACCTAGGTCCCACGCACAATAGAAACCACTGCCTGCCAGGAAAGCCCCACCTTCACAGCCACCAAAAACACAGGGGTAGCCTGGAGCGCGGGGGTCTCCTCACCCGCTTCTTGCAGGGGTGAGAGGGATAGCTCAGTAGCAGACTCACGTTTTCAGATTTCCATCCTTTTCAGCTCTCCAGCAGTTATTCACATCCTTACGCTGTTTGTGATCATCAGACTGCCCGGCTAAAGGGAAACACGATTAGGAAAGTGGTAGCAGCACAATAAACCAGACAGATCAAATCTGCAGTAGATAACAGCAATAAAACAAGTGCCCTTAGTCAACAAGGGCAAGGGCAAACCTCGAAGCATCTGAGTTTGCTGGGTATCTGGGCTAGCTCATTTTGGCTGTAAACCTATGGGGCAGCTGTAGGACACAGCCTTGCCTCCGTCGAGTTAACTTCAGTCTGCTAATTCTCCGGGGATAAATGAAAGAGCCCTCAGATTATAAGCTTTTTGGAACTGATTATCTGGCAGGCCCAGGTCAATTAGGGCAATGATACACATCAAAGTGGTCTGCATGTGATGTTTATCCCTCTCATCCTGCACAAAATACTGCCATCAAATTAATACGGCAAACTGGTAACAGTCAATGATGATGTCTGGCTTTTCCTCGCACATAATACACCATTTATTTCTCCTAATTAGAATTAGGCTTTAGCTGAAATCCTTGCTTTCCAAATTTTTATGGGTATGTAATGGACTTATATATGGCAAACAGCTAAAATGTATAGATTGCTTATCAAATTAATGAAATTCAGACGTGACATTATGCTAACATGTATGATCAATGACTCAAAGGTGCACTTACTTACAAAGTGAATCAACCATAAATGCCTTTTCTGGGAAAAAAATATATATATGTGCATATATAGAGAGAATTGAAACCCTGAATATATTAATTTTTACAAAATTAATGTTTTCATTTCTATAGAATCAATATGTTCAGTTTGACATATTCCAAAAAGAAATTAGAAAAATAGTCCTTTGGTCTCAAGTAGCTTTCTTCTTTGCCATACGCTCTGCATGTGTTAGAGGGAATGACAGGTAGAACATGATATCGTGGGACAGCTAAAGCACCCCTCCAAAGGTTTATGAAATATTAACTTAAAAAAATGGGAAAGCAAAAGTGACACGTGGACTATAACTGTAAATATGTGGAATATGTATATGCATGCACTGCTTAAAATAGCTGCTTGCAGATGATGGGATTAGGAGATTCTTGACTCTGAAGACTAACTTGTTTTTACACTTTTCATTTAGTAAAGCACAAAGATCTTTCACAGTTGTTCTCTTTGATCTCTGTCCAAACTACTTGGTGATTTCAAAGCCCATTCCCTTACCCTCTATTCTGCTCTCCACTCTTCTCCCTCTGTTGGTTCCAAACCTTGGAGCTTCCCCCACTGAAATCTGAAACTGGCCCCAATAAGGGGACAGGGAGAGACAGAAGAAGGAGCCAGGCCACTCCAGGTTCATCGCAGGCTGGTTTGGTTTTTTTTTTGTCTTTGCTTTTTTTGTTTGTTTGTTTGTTTGTTTGTTTATTAGAGAGAGAGAGTGCACGAATGGGAGGGGCAGAGGGGCAGAGGGAGGGAGGAAATCTCAAGCCTACTCTGCTGAGCGAAGTGCCCCACATGGGGTTCGATCTCATGAACCTGAGATCATGACCTGAGCGGATGGCACACCAGGTGCCCCTGACCTGCATGATTAATAAGCAAGGGAACTTACCTAGGAGGCCAGCCTCTGTCCCCTGCAAGAGGCGCAGAGCTCCACACTCGCCTTCCAGAATCTTGAAAGTTTACATAGAGGCCTTAACTGAGTTCAGCCACATATTGGGCCCAGATGGTCTCCGCAACTTAACTCTCTCAGTGCTGCATCTGTGAAAAGGCTCTGCCTGTGGGAATGGTGGGTGGCAGGAACATTCCAAGGACCGGGCAGGGAGGGGGTGAGGAGCTTCTAGCTCCCCAGGTCCGGCTTGTGGGTCAACCCGAGGTCACGTCCTCTCTGCGACCTCCCCTCCCCATAGAGCCTCAGATTGGAGGATTCTGTGTGAGAGGGGACGGCACGGCCCTGTGGTGGGCGTGGCCAGCGTGGTATTAACAAAGCTGAATTAGAAAGGGGTTGGAGGGCGGGGCGCGGGGCGGGGCGGGGCGCGGGGCGGGGCGGGGCGCTGAAAGAAAATCGTGCCCCCTTCCTGATTCTGTGGCATACTGGCTGGAAGACATTGGGCAGTTACTTATCTCTGACTCATGTCTTCATCTCATATCGGGAGTAGAACTTTGTCACCCCATAGCTGGGGATTAAAGGATATCACACAGGTGCAGTGCTCAGCCGGTTCTCAGTACATGGTAAACCCGTGATGAATTTTAGTGCCTTTCTGCCCTTCTCCTTAGCTTCCATCTAAGCCATCACCCTCACTGTGCCGGTCCAACCATAAATAAATCACACAACTAACCGTGAAGCGTTAGAACTGGAAGGAGTCTGAGATGGCATCTCTAAAGTCCTTCCCTTTTATTTTAAGAAAGGAAACAGAACCAGAAATGTCAAGGGCACACAAAAAGGATGTGGCACCTCCCAGGAGCCTGGAATTATGAGAAAAATCACCCTCAGGTCCTTTCTGAGAATTCTGGCTGGTGATGATTGCTGCCAGCCGTCAGCAAATCAATGTGCCAGGGACGCACTGGGCACCAAGAAAAGGGCAGGGCTCACTTCTTTTCTCTCATCCCAACGCACCAGCTAGAAGGGCAACTAGTTAGTTGACTGAAGCCTATGTTACAAAAGCAAACAAGTGAATTAAATCCTCAGTGCTGTATGGTAAACCTAGACCCCTCTCTTCCTGAGAGTCACACTCAAGAGAAAACCCCAGCATAGCAGAGGAGTTAAAAAAAAAAAAAAAAAAAAGGTGGAGGGGCGCCGGGTGGCTCAGTGGGTTAAGCGTGGGCCTTTGGTTTCGGTCATGATCCCAGGGTCCATGGGATCGAGTCCCGCATCAGCTCCCTGCTCAGTGGGGAGCCTGATTCTCCCTCTGCCTGCCACTCCCCCTGCTTGTGCTCTCTCTCTCTCACTGACAAATAAATAAAATCTTAAAAAAAGAAAAAAAAGAGAATACTTGTGTGTTTACTCGGTTACTAGGCCAGGCAGCGGTGCCCCTTTCAAAAGGACAGCATTGCAGAAGCGGATTAGCTACAGAAAATGTAAAGACACTGTTTTTGCAAGGTCAAGCCAAGGACAATGACTGACTAAGGCAGGCAGAGGAGGGCCCTGCCGCAAAAGCCTTCAGCCTTGCAGGACAAAATCTGTACTTTCCCCTCCAATGCAGTGCGACTGGCCCATCCCTCTATCCCAGACGGGGAGGGCACTCTGGAAATATACAAACCCGCTTAGCTAACCACCTTGACCACATATTCTTGAGAAAAAGAAAGATTCTTCCAGACCACACTATCCTTCACATCTTCCTTTCCCACACTCAAAGAGTCTCCAATTTCTTAAACTGCTTTCAGTAATTTGTGTGGTTTTCATCCTAGCCTCTCTGGAGATATGTTGTCAGACAATAGCACTTGGCAACCCTGTTGCCTTCTTCCTTCACAGGGTTACATGATTTTTGTTTCTTGCCTCCACTTCTTCCTAAATGGTGTCATTGAAGCCCAGCAGAAGCCTGAAGTGATTTGCTGGGTTTCCTTGGGTAGTAAAGGCCTCTTTAGAGGCAGAGTGATACCAGAGTTATTGCATCCCCAAATTGAATTTTATTAATGTTTGAAATATAATCTTACAAGAAAAAAAAAAGCAGAATGCAAAGTAGTATGTAAACTACCTTTGATAAGATGTGTCTGTGCATAGACACTGGAAAATTAAGGTACAAATAAGAACAGTTGTTTTGGGGTGGTGGGATTAAAGTTGGGGTTTCTTTTCCCATGTGTTATGTTAATATTTTAAAGGAAATGTCCAAAACACTTTTTAGGATTGGCTGCCCCTAGGTTAACTCAACCCATGATATGGAGTAGTATCATTGCCAAATAGCTAGACCAGAATTATAAATGTAATATGACCTTTTTTTCCTGATTAAGCAAATTTCTATCCAAAGTCATCAGAGGAAGAAGAACAGAAAAAGAGGGAACTAACTTTTAAGTATATAAATCCGGCTAAATCTGCCAATAATTATGAGTCATTCAAAAGTAGGAATTACTATGAGGCTTAGTTCAAACTGGAAGCTACACTAATTACCATTGGTTACCTTGGATAGAGGCTTCACTTGCAAGCATATTCAACTTTGAAAAAGATTGAAACTGGATCAGTGAATATTTGCCACAAAGTAAAGAATTAACCAGATAGTGCAGTTGTATTCAGAGAACAAAACAAAAGCTACAAACAAAACCAACTTTCTTCTCTTCTTTCATGCTTCCTTCTTTTCAGGATCAATTTCTTTTTTATTAACAGGTTTAAGGGCCCAGAGGCCCACTTGTTTTGCTAGGGGAGAACAGACTTGCCTTGCTCATTATACTTGATCCTCCTAGATCTGGCCATTGTTTCTGATCATCCTATAACCCCAGAGAACAGTCTGTGCTTAACAGAAAATCTTTAACCATGGCTAATCACACGGTAGATGGCTGGTGAATAATTTAAAGATGCACTCACTTGAATTGCTCCTCTTACCACTTTAAGCTGAACATATACTCCGCTTAGCAATTAAAACAGAACATTTAAGCTACCATTAGTATTGCCTTCCAACCAAAAATGGCATGGTCTAGTGGACTTCCTTTGTAGAAAAGACAATATAACCTGTTTCTCTAAGTGATATTTGTACCAGCTACCACTTCTTTTTTTTTTTTTTTTTTAAAGATTTTATTTATTCATTCATGAGAGACAGAGAGAGAGAGAGAGAGGCAGAGGGAGAAGCAGGCTCCTAAGGAGCAGGGAGCCCGATGCGGGACTCGATCCCAGGACGCTGGGATCATGACCTGAGCCGAAGGCAGACGCTTTAACCATCTGAGCCACCCAGGCGCCCCCAGCTACCACTTCTTAAACTCAACTAAAAAAACTAATCATGGGCGCCTGGGTGGCTCAGTTGGTTAAGCGTCTGCCTTCGGCTCAGGTCATGATCCCAGAGTCCTGGGATCGAGTCCCACATCAGGTTTCCAGCTCAGCGGGGAGCCTGCTTCTCCCTCTGACCCTATCCCCTCTCATGCTGTTTCTCTCTCTCTCTCTCTCAAATAAATAAATAAATAAAATCTTTAAAAAAAAAAAAACTAATCATGTGGGTAGTTTCCCAGAATTAAACTCTAAACTTCTACT
>NC_138379.1:74784134-74826529 GCF_054177405.1 Leptonychotes weddellii
AACATTTAAAATATGGCACCAGTGAGAACCTAAAATTTTATTTAATTATTGTAAATTTATTTTTTCAGATTTATTGAGATATAACTGACAAATAAAATTGCAAGATATTTAAAGGGCACAGTGTGGTAATTTGTATATTTATAACTTATAAAAAGATTCTCCCCACTGAGTTAATTAATACATCCATTGCTCTTATACTTACCTTCTTCTGTGTGTATGAGGACACTGAAGTCCTACTCTCTTAGCAAATCTCAATTATGCAATATTATCAACAGTTATACAGTATTATCAGTATTACCGACTATAGAACCCTGTTTTACCTTGGATCCTCACATCTTATCCATCTTGTAGCTAAAAGTTTGTACCCTTTTACCAACCTCTCCCTATCGCCCCAACTACACAGCCCCTAACAATCATTTTTCAATCACTTCTCTGAAAAAAAAGTAATAAAAACCATATATATAGTTATTCTGTATCTAGTCATCTGTTGACTGACAGGTTGTTTCCAAACTTTAACCATTGTGAATATTGCTTCACTGGATATGGAAATGCAGATGTCTCTTTGAGATCATGATTTCATTTCCTTTGGATATACACTCAGCAGTGGGACTGCTGGATCATGTGGTTGTATTTTTAATTTCTCGAGAAACCTCCATGTTGTTTTCCATCGTTTAGCTTATACTGTGAATTTAGATAGCTGCACGTGGCTAGTGGCTGTCATTCTCGTGGTGTGTGATAAGTCTAGGAGGGTCAAATGTGCCAGATGGGATGAGAGCGCATAGGCAGACATCTCACTCTGACTGGGACAGTAAGAGATGATTTCCTGAAGAAGCTGAAGCTTGACCTGAGTACTTAAGGCGAAGTAAGAGTTAACAAGGTAGATATCGAAGGCCCGGAAACATACTTTGAGTGGATGAAACAGTAAATGTAAAGGCACTGGAGTGTGGGAGAGCATGGTATGCTCTAGCAACCACTAACTGTTCACAGTTGACACAGTTCGGGACTGTGGAAGGACAAGGCAGGGGAAAGAGGCTGATGATGAAGGGCCTCGTGTTTTGGCTTAAGAAATCGTATCACCATCAGATATATCACCATAAGATTTGCTTATGAGAAAGCTCACCCCAGCAGTACTATGAAGAATGGATTCAATAGGGAAGGTAGAGAGTCAGGGAAACCAAGTAAAGGCTAGTGAATTAACCCTGGAGGGAGGTGTCAGAAGCCTGAACGATGTTAAACCTGGTGGTTGTAGGAACGCCAATAATCTTCCAGCATCTTTCCAAAACCAGTGTTACCCAAATGACAGTACCTGGAGCCTTCATGGTCCACTTCAAAGAGGAGATAGGCGACATTCATGTGCATTCCTTTGGATGGGAGTGGACAGAGCCAGAGATGGGGGGAAAACATCTAAATACGCCTTCTACTATATGGTGGATGCTTATATAGATTCTAATAATTAATACTGATTTTTAGCCCAATAGCATATAACATCCAGCTTCACTATTGAAAACATTTATTTTGAGTAAATAAAAAAAGGACTTTGGATTCATGGAATTTCCTTACTTAACCAACATGTGATAAGGAATCAACCTACTCCAAGCATTTTCTGGGTTTCAGCCCAAATATCCACTTCTTAAAGGAAGCCTTCTTCCAACCATTGGCCACCATTAGGTCCTTCTATTGAATACTTTTGTAGCAACCAGTCCCAACATGTGTAACTCTGTCAGATCTGCATGCTCTGCAATTACAGAAGCTCTAGAGGCCAGGGTTGCCAGCCTGGAACACCGCTGCACTCCCAGCACACAGGCCAGGGGCTCATGCTAGGTAAGCAGGCCTTGCAGATGAAGGCAGCCTGCTAACATGCAGAGAAATACAGCTTCAACCCGAATTAGTCTGTTCTGGTCTCAATTTCCTCTCGAGAAAGGAGAATTGATCATTGTACATTCAAAGGGTCCCTATCATTGCCTTGTTTTCAATACCACCTACAGTGTCCATCTTTGCATCACAATGACTGAAACTTGACTCTACAGTTTTCCAAAAAGACACTCAGGCTTCAAAATCTGGAAAGCCAAACTTTTCCCTTCAATGTATCTGGAATAGAGATAAATGTTTTTTAAAAAAATAACCAAAAAAAAAAAAAATTGCAGACACCCATGTACCTGCACGACAGACATAGTCTTTTCTTATTTTTATTTCTGTGTTAAAAGATCACAGCCGGGAATGGCAGTAACATGGCTGCAGGCTTCTCATGTTGTGCCACATTAAGTGGACTGCAGGGACATGAGTTGATACACTTACTGTTCCAGCAAAGTGTAGAGATGAATCAAAAAATTCAATAAAAGAAAACCCAGCTCTACCTTCCCCATTTGCCTTTCAGGCTGTAAAGGATTTAAGTCCAGGAAAAGAACATATTTTGGGAGGATTTTTTTTTCTTTGAAATAATAATAACAAATGTAGATGCTTTCAGCAATGACTCCAGAAGGATCTCCTCTTTTGCAAGAAAAGCTCACCTGCTGGCAAGACCCAAAGATATGACGGAGCATCTGGGACCAGAACCGTGGGATCAATAATGTTGAGAGTATTTGGTACTGAGCCAATGGCTTTTCTCCATGTGGAACCATGATTTGGTTAGAGAGATGGAGGTGATCTCTACAAGAGCACAGGTCCAGGTTCTGAATAAACACCTATACCACTCCAAGCTTCTGCATTCAGATATGTGAATTCAAAACGGCTAATAGCCCAACTCCCAGGACTCCTCACAGCAAGCCATGCTTTCGCCTACAATAAAGACAGCTGGCTCATTTTAATTTTCATGGCTCATTCCTCTTCAACTTTATAAGACTGAGATATACATTTCTTGAGATTTGTTATGTCTATTATAACGTATTCAGTATAAACTTGGAATGAAAAGATATGAGGTCAAGTGCAGATTCCACATTCTTTCTCAATGCCTGCCGCCCAAGGATTCGAGTTTTAAATTTATTTAGAGCTGGTACTGAGAGGGATCGAGGGGTCATGGTGGTAATAAGCCAAACAGAGGGCAGTAACAGCACAGTCTGCTCGGTTCAACTTCTGTGGACACTGGGAACGTGAAGCTGGAAATGGAGAAAGATCCTAACTCGGTTCAACAGGTCCAAGTGTAATGGGCAGATGGTCAGGATTCAGCCAGTGACAAACTAAACAATTAATAGCATGTGAATATAGAATGTGTATTTGTTGCTGGAAAACTAGGCAATCTAGATATTTGTGAATATTTACTAGACTACCACTAGTTATTATTCTAAACAGCCTAGGAATTTTTAATGATGCATGACTAATACTGATTTTCTCTTCCAAAGAATATAAGCCCCATGAGAGCCATTCTTTTTGTTTGTTTTGTTCACCACTCTATGTGTGGTGCCTAGAGAAGGGCCTGAAATATAGTAGGTCATCAAAAGCATTTGTTGCATGAATGAACAAAAAATAAATAAGAGGAACTGACTTACAATGTATTTGTACAATCATTTGTAACACCTGGATTTTTAAAATCAATTTTCCAACAGGTTTGAAAGTAATCCACCAAACACCAAACTCTCAACTACATTTTTTGGTTTTTTTTGGCTTCTTAGGCCTTCCTACCTGTATCAATCAAGATTAGAGTAAAAAGCTTGAAATTCAATAGGATGTTGTCCCTTCCTAATCAGATATTTCATTCATATGCCGTATCTGGCACATCTGTTTTCTTTGAAGAGAAGTCTATTGTTTTCCAAGCCCTGAAGAGTGGGTCCATGCTAATCAACTCAATCAATATTCATAACCAAACATTTCGTTTGGGTACACACGCACATGCACAAACTGCAGAAACTAAGTTAGCAACTGCAGCCCCTATTCATTCTTGCTTGCAAGGCTACTGTGGAGGCAAGTTTAGAGCACAAATCCAGACATGCCTATCGATTTGTTCCCAGCAGACAGAGCATGCCACCTCTCCTCCCAAATGAATGATTCACACTTTGTAAGATTATAGATTGCAAGGTGAGGCATCCAAGAGAGACAGGTTTCCAGGCATCTTGGAATGTAATGCTTCTGTGAGATCTCTCTTTACCAAAAGATTTTAGAACACTTTTTAAACTTAATGGTTATATTACAAGGACGGGTAGTAAGAAGAATGAAGACTTATAAGGCAATATCTTAGTTAAAATTTATTTTTTCCTAGGGAAAAATAAAAAGACCCAACATGCAATCACTATAATAACATCACATGGATTAGGAGGAATGGTGAATAAGAAATCAGAGAAGACAAAATCTATCAGTTTCAACACAATTCTTATTATTTTTGATATGAATCGCAGCCCTATACAGGTTGTCCTTCACAGGGAAAGGGAGAAGATAACTTCTTTCCAGTCATTTCCATTTTGTCCCCATGACTAAGGTACAAAGGTAGTCAAATACCAGGTTGAATTGGATCTTGCAAGGCTTTCTCCTGAAGGAGCACGTTAAAAAAAAAAAAAGAGAAAAAAAGAGAAACAAGACAAAGAAAACATTCCTTAAGGAAAATCTGCAGTGAACATCAGTAATGTGATCTGTCCCTTCCTCCACCCACCCATTTCAGTAAGTTATTAACTTCACACCTACCGGGGTCATCCAAATGGGTATGTGATTAAGTACTTGAAATCATTTTACTTTAAAAAAAAATGGATATTAAACGCCAGAAATTTATTTTAAAACAGATCTACACTGGCAAATTAAAACACACAGAATTTAGTAAATGTGAAAAGGTCTGTATGATATTCAAGAATATAAATAAGTCTATTAAACTCACAGGGTTTTGAATCTTAAATTTTGCATGTTTTGACATAAGTATATTCCAATTTGTAACTCATCATAACAATGAGGGAGATTGTTTTGCATTTGAGATGTAGAAAGACAAATACAAACTGATACAAAATATTACAATGTATCAGGAGCATGAATAATGTAATTACCAAAGGCCTCAATAAAACAGCGTATGATTCATTTTGTCAATGTGATAAATGCAAGTAGCTGAGGTTTTAAATATAATGTGTTTATATATAATTGTGTCAATGATATTAATTAACACACATATCAGATTAGCCTAAGAAAATGGTACTGTGAGCCCCAAAGCTTCAACTTTACCAATTTCAGGATTTAAAAACACGGGTTTTTTAATACATGACCACCATCTTTTTTCTTAGGTTTGTATTAATAATTTTCCATTTCAAATTACAGAATTACCTCCAGCTGTTTGGTTGGGGAAATGAAATTGCTATTATTCTGAAAGTTATTGATAACAAATAAGACTGATCATGAAACTTCTCCCTTTCAAATTAGGATACTTGGTTTCTAGGACCCACTCTGCCACCGGTTAGAGTTGTTACCTTGGGGCGGTAATTTAATCTCTGCAAATGTCTTCATTTCCAAAGCAAAGGAATCAGTTTAGCCAACCTCTAAGGTCCCTGCCAGACTGAACATTCCAAGTATCTATGATCTATGGTTTTCACCAGTTAGTCTAATTTTAAAAGGCAATGTCAGTGTTTGATCTGTTTTCTTCTCTACTATTGTAATTATTGTTGATCTTTCAGTAATACTCCCTGTCCAAAGCCTCTGGGGTATTTGTAAAATGGAGACACAAGTGCTCTGAAAAAACAAAATGGACAGAAATTTCCGTAATAATAAATATTTCATCTATTCTCTGATCAAAGCATTGCAATGCATTCCCCTTGGTCTCAGGAGAGTCAAGGTTAGGGCCTTACACATGGATTTGGGGTGTGCCTTAACCCCTCAACATTCAGGAGTTAGTCCTCATAGAACATTCCAGATTCTGAGTTGCTTCTCCCCAGACAGCAAGAGAGCTCGGCTCTATTGAGGAATGGACTGGGAAGAAGAAATGCTCCATGTCTGAACGGATCAGAAATGTGCCTCGTGCTGACCTCCTTTTTTGGTCTGCTGACCAGCTCTGTCTCCATTTTCTCTGGCACCAAAATAAGTAGGAGTCTTGCTTGCACTGGCTATGGGAGTAGGGAGGCTCTGGCTTGCAGAGATTTTGGCTCTTCTACTTTTACAGCTCTTCTCAGCTTGATTGGCAAAGCTCTGGATAGCAACACCACCCACTTCTTTCTCTTTTTGCCTCCTGTTCCTATCAACCCTCTTTCAGTTTTCCTTGCTGAGAGATACAGAGGTGAATCTGACTCCATGGCCAGCAATTCTGAAGACAGATGCAAACAGAGGACCCAGGTGTGTTTGGCATCCTCCAGGAAGCTCAAGCGGTGTAGCCCTGTATCAGAGGCCCCTCTTTAACAAGGAACGGCCCACCCCTCTCCACCTCCACTCATAAAGGGATCACGGTGATTCAGCTTCTAATTGTTTTAAATGTTTATGCAGAGGACCCATGAGGAGATACAGCTGAATATTTAATTGATCATTATAGAGTGATTAAGCTTGACATTTCCAAAGAATTAGGTGAAAAACCTACCGGACTCTGGTAGGGTCAAAAGATTAGGCACCTTTATGAATTTCAATACTGCAACACTCATCTGGTTAGTGGAATGAGGCATATTAGAAAATATTCTCAAATTTTAAGAAAGATTTTATGCTAATGGACTATTAAACATTTAATGCTCTGTTAACAAATGGTTCTTTCCCCATTAAGCCACCATCATGACCTATGCATAGTTTATGAACATTCCTGTTGTCCTTGAGAGAAATCACATACTGTAAGGGCTAAAAATAGCAGCCATGTGAGGAACAGAGTATAATTTGCATCTAGAGTTCAGGTGACATCATCTATCTCGGAAGCTTATTTCCAGGGATCTGGCTCAGGAAAAGGTTCCGATAACCTTTTACTAAACCTGAACATTCTGAAAATGACTAAGTCCCATGCCTTGGAGGGAGCCGGTTTAGAATGGTGTCACGTCTCCTTTTGTGGTGGGATAAGCAGGATGACTTTGTTCCAGCCTTTCAAACTCTGCCCTGCCTTTGTGGTCTAGACTCCATTAACCCCATGCCATTAACTCCTTTTCCAGCCGGCGAGAACCTACCTCCCCCTGCTCCTTTCACCTTAGGGAACCACAAAGACCAGCCACAATTGGAAGCCATTTTAACAATTATCCTACTTAACTTTCTACTGGAACAATATAGAAACTGGATCTCCGAGAGGTGCCTAGAGCCACACTTGTCTAAGAGAGCCTAGATAGTAAGTCCGAGTCCTAGTTCACTGCTCTTTCCACCTTTTTGAATTACATAGCTTCTTCAACAGTGACCTCCTCCAGGAAGCCTGCAATGACTGTTCCAGCTAAGCATACTTTTCCCCATTCCACAATAGCTTGTGGCACATCTTAACTCCAGACCTCTTCCGATGTAATTATGTTGAATTTAAATAGGCCCTGTTTCAAATAGAGGTAGGAAAGATAAGGAAATAAATGAGGGCAGGAGAGGTAGGTTGAACCCTGCGTACTCAGAACGTGGGAAAAATAGCTAGACAAAACTTTGATTACAAAAAGCCAAAATGCAGTTCATTTTTGTGAGTCTCCCTTAGCCAGACCTGTCCCTTCTCAGGATTCTCTTCCACTTAGTTTTCTTAAATCACAAATTGACCCATTTCCTCTTTGAATTAATACCCTTCAGTTTTATCCTACTGGCTACAAGATTAAATCAAAACTCTTTCGTATAGCAAACCAAACCCTATCCAGGCATACTTGGCTTTATTGCATTTGGCACATACTGCATTTTTACCAGTGGACGGTTGTGGCAACCCTGTGTCCAGCAAGTCTCTCGGTGCCACTTTTTCCAACAGCATTTGCTCACTTCATGTCTCTGTGTCACTGTGTGGCAATTCTAGCAATATTTCAAATTTTTTCATTATTATTCTATTTATTATGGTGATCTGTGATCAGTGATTATAACTCCTGAGAGCTCAGATGATGGTTAGCACTTTACAACAATAAAGTATTTTTTAATTAAGGTATGTACATTTTTAAACATACTGCTATCACACACTTAATAGACTGTAGTACAGTGTAAACATAACTTTTATGTGCTCCGGGAAACCAAAAAATTCATTTGACTTTCTTTATTGCGTGATTTGCTTTATTGCAGTGGTCTGGAACTAAACCCACATTCCCTCTTAGGTATGCCTGTGATGTGGCCTTTATTACATCCTTACCATCATTTTCTGACAGTCTCCACCTTGCACATTCTCTTCCAGGGGTGGTGATGTTTTTGCGCACCTCAGCCACGTTTCTTCGGGTCTCGTATCCTTGTTCCCCCCATCCCCGTCTCATCACACCCTCCATGTTTGCTTGCCAGACTCTCATGTGTCCTTCAGACTCTGCAGAGGGGTCTTCTGGTCTCTGGAATCTTTCCCTCAACCTCCGGGTTGAGCTGCCCCTCTGTGCTTTCCAAATGGCCCCCTCAACATCCTCCTCTTTGGACACACAACATGCTGGATCGTGAGTTGCTCAAAAACAGGGGCTGTGGTCTTGTCATCTCTTAGCACAGCTGAAAACACAATAGATGTCCCGTGAAGGCTGGGGTTGGGGGAGGCTTCCTGGGTGAATTGACCTTCCCATGTATCAACTGTGTAGACATTACTGGGTCAGTAGATGTGACAGTGTGAAATTTATCTCAAAATGCTTGTGTCTGGGTTGACCATGGTCAGTCAGAGGATGGAGAGCTTTTCACATTCGGTTTCTCCCCAGTTGTCACAGACACCTGGGATTTCATAATAATGCTTTATATTTCATAAGTTTTATACTTTCATACACTTTATAAACTATAGATTATCATATAATTTCCAGTATATTTACTCTCATTCGTATTATAAGTTTAATCTAGAATTCAAGGCTAAATTCTAAGTGATAATCGAATTTATGGCAACATGCAATGTGATATCACAGCAGAATGTGTAAGTAAAACTGGTTTTCTTTAGAGTCCCAGAGTGAAAACCCAACACAATGGTTTTCATGATTTATCACGCCTCTCTATGCTAGACTGTTTTATAATTTGTAATCAAGAAATCTCTTGGCAAGTTGAAAAGTCACCATTTGTCTTAGAGATCATGATGATATCGGGGCATTTGGTGTTTCTTGTTTTTCCTCTGCAGCATGTGAAGGATCTCAGTAGTTTTCTCTATATCACAACCACTCCTGTCCAATGATACTTTCTGCCCCATATCTGACACTTGGAATTATTTCAACTAATGTTAAGCAGAGCAATGCTGAGCCTTCTAGATTTCTTGGTCCCTTTTCCGGACAAGATTCTAAACACTTATACCCTTCCTGATTTTATCTTCTGAAACACATGTTTATCATATACTTGGACACTGTGCCAAGTACTTTACCCTATATCTTCTACAACATCACATAATCACTCACAATTCTGTACTATTTCTTACATTCAGAAGTATATATTAAGTACTGTCTGTTCTCTCCATCTTTTTTTTTTTTGACAGAGAGAGACACAGAGAGAGAGGGAACACAAGCAGGGGGAGTGGAAGAGGGAGAAGCAGGCTCCCCGCTGAGCAGGGAGCCCGATGCGGGGCTCGATCCCAGGACCCTGGGATCATGACCTGAGCTAAAGGCAGAAGCTTAACGACTGAGCCACACAGGCACCCGGTCTCCATATTTTTTTGTAAGGCAAAATAGCTCAGTCACATGAGGAAATGTCATCAGTGAAATGAAGAAATCTTATAGGTTAATAAGTAATTTTTTTTTCCAGTTCATTCCATTTTGTGTCACCAAGTAACACCACCTGAACACAAAGTACAATAACTCTGCAGAGTACAGCAAGCTTCAGAAAAACATAACATTGTACATAATACCCATGCATCCCATGTTCTTGCTTTTAACCCATCCTCACCACATACTTTTTAGAAATACTTACTGGTGGTTATCTCAGTCTTTACGCCTTGTGACCTTGTATCCATGCTCAGTGTTTCTACCCTTCCTTATACTGCCTTGGGTCAAGCTACTGTCATCTTTGTTTTTTAAGTTTTGTATTTGCTTTTTATTTATTAGGAGTTTTACCATTTTAAAATTACTAGTTGTATTTTTTTATAATTTTTGTTAGTATTTTATTTACCAAATTGTATAGATTTTGAGGTCTGCGCTCAACTCTATTTTTCCTTTATCTTATTATTTTTTAAAGCATGAATTTTTAGAGTAACAGGAATACATATAAAACATTAGTGCAGACACACTGGTACCCACTAATTACCAGGCACAAAGATAGGTATTATTTTCAAAACTGTGTGAATAAATAGGGTCAAAAAGCTCGGATTAGGTAGCTTGACTCTGACCACTTAGCCGCAGAGTGGGACAGAATCCAGTTGTTTCATTCTAAGCTACTTGTTCTTTCCATTATACTATTCTCCCTTCTTTTTTTTTTAAGATTTTATTTATTTATCTGAAAGAGAGAGAATGAGAGAGAGAGAGCATGAGAGGGAGAAGGGTCAGAGGAAGAAGCAGACTCCCTGCCAAGCAGGGAGCCTGATGTGGGACTCCATACCGAGACTCCAGGATCATGACCCGAGCTGAAGGCAGCCGCTTAACCAGCTGAGCCACCTAGGCGCCCACTATTCTCCCTTCTTACTTTTCATCACCTCCTGATCCCCAAGCTAGCAAGAGCATAGGGAAGAACCTGCACATCCTATGTTTGTGTGTGTGCACGTGCGCGCGCACAGCAAGGTAACTGCGTATGCACCTGTATGCATATGCGCGTGTTTATTCCAATGCTCCCAAATCCGGGCAATCAGGAGGTGTCAGTGCTTAGGTGAATGCTCGGATCTCGCTGAATGCCATGCCTTCTACGAGAGGGAACACCTGGCTGGAATCACAATGTTTTCCTTGGCTCTCAGAACAGCCGTGTGAGCAGTTGCAACAATTACCATGCCCTGTACAAGCGACTCAAACCTCGCCAGTTTGAATGGACTAATGGAGGACACAATCCAGGTAGGAGTAAAATATCTCCATCATAAACTGAAACGTTTTGCTGTTTGAACTGTTGCCAGTTTTTATAACAATTTCCATCTTAAGCTGGCTCAATACATATTTAATGAATTCTTCTATAAAACCTTTAACAGCCCTCAATTCATTTCAAGTGGCAAATGACTCAGCAGTTTGAAATGATGAGCTGGATGCTGCGTCTATATTCATTACCTAAGAAGAAAAAGTGATTTAAAAAAAAAAAAAAAGCTCTTTTCTCCTTGTGCTCACATCCCTATGATGTGGAAACACTTATGTCTGACAATTGTCTTTCACTCAAGGATGTGATTTTACAAGAGGGATCCTGTAAATTTTTCATGATGAAGACTTGTGATACATATTAGTGTTACCTATCATGTAAGATTTGTGTTGTTCTATATCGTCAAGCCCTAATGACCTCTTATTATTATTTTGCTCACTTACTCGTTCAATAAATATTAGTAGGTATTTATTCCTGAGAAAGCCTCTTAAGGTGCTATGGAAAATACAAAGATAAGCCAGGCAAGGACACTGGCCTCAAGATGCTTCAATGCACAGGTAGTACTAGAAGGTATTAAACGGATGCATCTGATCAGAGAAATAACTTTCAACTTATGCCTGGTGCCATACACATCGTGCTGTACCTGATAAACCTCAACACACCTTGACAGCTTGAAATGCTAAGATATATACTGACATTTGACCTTGAGGCTCGTTTCCTATTTCAGATGTCTCACACCAGCAATCCTGAACGGGTAGTTGGGAAGTGTCCTCTCCCCACCCCACCCCACCCCACACATACATATACATAAACACACATAGGCACAGCTCCAAAGCCCTTAGAAAAACACACAACATTCACATCCCAAAGTCCCTTACTACCTGTCCAGCCTCATCTTCTACTACTTTTCTCTTTCCTTATTTGGCCACTGCCTAGTGGCCTAGCATATCTCTCTCTCAAGGCCCTTATGCTTGCTGCTCCCTCCATCTGGCATGGTTTCCCTTAAATGGCTTCATGAATCACAACTTTATCAACTTTTTAGTTCAAAAGTTACCTAATCAATAACCACTTTATTTAAAATAGCCCTCCCAACACTCCCTTTTCCCATTCCTTGCTTCATCTCTCCTACCTAGAACTTATAACATTCCATCTTATTATATATTTTACATGTTATTTCATACTTCTGGCCTTCCTTACACAATCAATACCTAAAATCCATAAAGCAGAATCCACTGCTGTATTTCCAGTGCACAGAAATGTTACCTATCCCATAACAAGCTCTAAGGATTTGCTGTATTATTGGATAAATGAATGAACCAATAAATGAACCCATATGTCCACCTACAGGCACCTGTATTTTGTTTACCAAACAAAACCATGCTGTACCCCAAGATTCCCACCACTTGTGCAGAGAAGAGGGGATTCTTAGTGTGGGAGTAATAACTAAACTATCATGAAACAAAGGGAGCTTGGAATCCACCCTCTGTTCTACTTTAGAACACACAGTCCCCTTTGGAGTACATCCTCTGCAAGCTGCCTGAGATTGGGTTACGTGAATTTTTTTTTATGCAATCCAGACAACATTTTCACTGTATATTTTATAAACACAGTTTCTGGTTTGCATAGATTTACATGTTTATCCCAAGGCCCCCAAATTCCAACTACTTTATGTAAAATAAATGAGATCAAATAGGGCAATTGATGGCAAATATATATTCCAGTCAAGCCCTCCTGAAGTTGTAGCGTCTTTCCAGGGGCTAGAGGAATTACCTCTACGGCTCCTCCTCCAAACTCAGGGCACCATAATTTGTTGCGAGAAGTGACTCAGAGATGCCATGCTTTGGCCTCACAGGTCATCATGAAGCTTTAATAACCACAGCGGCTCCTTCCACCTACTGAAACCACGTTCTCTATGTTGCATATATTCTTAAGTTCTATGGATTGCAAAAATAGGTATTTCTGTGAACTAAAGGCAGGTTACAAAAGGGACATGAAATACCGAATCCTAGTCTGAAATGGCATACCCTCTCTTTCTGCACTCTGTTGTTGGTGGTATTTTAACGGGTGGGGAAAAAGACCCTAACCGGTGTCAAGAAGTCCTCAGTAGTCTTCAAGGAGATCTGTTCTGGAGTGGTCTTCTTAATAAGTCCCCTTCAAAAAGAAACATTCTGAAATTATTTTCTCAGCATTCTGGAATTATACATCTACTAGTCAATGGCTCACCCACCAAAAGGGACTCAGTGTCCCTTAAACTATATTCCATCTGTGTCATTGCCTCCAAGAAATTAGATATTTGCGTACTACTGACAGGTTCTTGCTTTCTCGGGAAGGCAATGTTACCGTGATTTTTTTAAGTCCTTCCAGCTCCACTGCAGTGGCCAGAGCGTCTGGTATCCCTGCTCATCTGCTGAATTACTACCTTCTTTCAACAAAAACAAAGTTTGTTTTCTAATGAACTATCACCTCACTTACTGGAATCAGAACTTCCTAATCACCCCAGTGATGTGCCCCTTTAAAAATTTCAGGAGGTTTGCAAAGTATTTCAGCTTCAAGGCTCCCAGAAATGCCTGGACACCAGCCAGAGATGAAGCAGATGCTTCTGAGCACAGTTGGTTTAACGAAGGAGTGAATGTACAACAGTCAGACTAGGACCAACTGCCGTGGGTGTTTATTTGAGACTTTTCCAGAATCACACCCACAGATCTCGCCTGCCTAATCAGAATGACATAAGTCACAGGCTATTGTTGCCTTGTTTGTGATTGAAATCGGGTGACAAGAAGGTCAAAAGGGGCTTGGTTCCTATCTAGAATCCTGCTCTATGGCCACTGGCCTCCTGGCACATTCTGAAGTTGCTCAGCAAGATGAATGAGCAGCCCCTTGTGCCTGTTCTCCCCTTCTCTTCTGGGAAGGTAGCAGTTCCATGTCCTCTAGGTCACTAAGGGGGAGAAATGGCCTCTGCTCATACACCTGCATCTTCTCTTCTAGAGGGTCTCCCTTTCACATCATGCCCTCTGTACTTGATCATGCTGCCCCCTCTGCCTGCATCCTGGGAAACATTCATCCTTCAGGGTGCAGGACAAACCCTCTTTTCTTTATTAAGCTTTCCCTGCTTCCCTCCGAAAGAAATGTTAGTGTTTCTTTTCCTACACTTTTACTGTAATTCATACATTCAGACCTCCAAGATAGAAACAGAATTCTTTTATTTTCCTTCTTATATCCATCTCTTTTCCTAAATGGTAAGCTTCTTAAGAGAGCTATGCTTTCTAAGATTTGATTTCCTTCCTAATGCTCACAGAAGTGACAGAGTACACCCACTCACAAAAACTTTATTGAATGAATGAATGAATAGTTCTTCAGGTCTCCAGGAAATCAGGAATAATATCATTTTGTTAGTGTCTCATCTTCATTTATCCCTCCAGGGCCCAAGAAATGATTGATGTGCACTCCAAATTAGAATGAGTATAGGTACTAACATTTAAGACCATGACAGAAAGGCAGCTCAGTCAGGGGTAGAGACTCATTTGGAAGAAGCACACCTTCTGGTCTCTTCAAACCTGGAAGCCATATTCCTTGGCTCCAGGAATGAGTAAGACTAAAGTTGTAGCGCTCTGATGTTCAATCCCTAGCTAGTCTCACTTCTCCTTATGTCACCTGTAAATGAGTAAAAGAATCAACAGATGGCTGAAGTCTATATTTGTAGATGACAATTATAGGGCAAAAAAAAAAAAAAAGAGAGAGAGAGAGAGAGAAAGCACACACACACACACACACACAAAATCTTGTAACCAGATCCTAAACTTAGAGAAAAATTCTTTGCCTGCTTATAAATAAGACCTTGAGAGAGGACTGAGGTCAGTAGCAGTCAACTTTGGAGAGCAGGTGAGCTAATTTTCTTAAGAGGTAAAGCGAGCAATGTTTCATCTGTGGTTCCTTAACATGGTTTAGCAATATTTGAGGGACTGTAATCAATCAGTGACCAATGGAAGGCAAAAAAGACCATGTTTGTGATAACATGAACAATAATAATTGAGGAAATTACCACCTACCAACCACATAGAGCTGTTTGGAGAAGTGTGCTGAATATGCAGGTCATACCAGTCACATGAAGATTCTGCATATGATGTCATGTTATCATTAAGCATTTTGCCATTAAAGCATGATTATGCTTTAGAATTCATTTCAGAGTGTCTGGAAGTACTCCCTCTGAATAATTAAAAAAAAGAAAGCCTGTAGACTACTATTCTTACTCTTCTGGACAATATATATTTGCTTAGTCCAATATGGGCTACTTCTATGAGGCAAGATGCAAGTAAATCATTCCTAAATGAAAAAAGCCATTTCAGTTTATAGGCATCACATACTTTTCCTCCTTTTCTGGCAGATCATATTTTATTGATTAGTAACAACTGATGTGTCATAAGTCAGACTTAATTCCACAGATGGTACCAATGAGGAAGGAGATCACACTGTATCTTCAGATATTACCTTTAAAACAATCTAAAATGAGAAGTAAGAGAATTTTCTTTGGTTTTCTTAAAAACTTCCTTCTGATCTCTGGGAACTGAACTGAATATAGAAGAGCCATTAAGAGAATTGGATTTTCAGCTCACTGAAACCACAGTTTTATAAAGACAAGATAGGTCTCTTATAAATCCTTAATTTTTCACTGAACAAATGTGGTTGAAATTAATTGACTTCCAAACCTTTGCATTTATTTTTCAGAGGGAATGAGGCCAAGCCACTGAGAAATCCACCATGTTCAGTTAGGCCATGTCACATCCAAGAGGTTGTGGAAAAGCCAAAACACATTTGGCTGAACAAACACCATCATAAGTTGTTATGGTGTACAGATTTCTTTTAGGTTGTATGGCACTTAAAGGGCTAATGTATGACTGGGAGCAATGTAAAAAAAAAAAAAAAAGTTCATTATAACTCGTTAAAAATGGATACAATTCTAAATCAATCCCCATTAGTTAAAGTGTAGATATTGCACATGTCTTGGAGAATTTTATTATAAATTTATGCTAACCCTATGAGTAATGGTGGTTAGTCCATATCTCCTTCCTTAATAAGAAGGAACAGAAGACTGCATCCAATACATTCTTATTAAATGAAATATTTAAAAGACATCATCTTATTTCTCATGGTCTTGTCCTGATTATGTCAAGTCAAATTAGTTAAGTGTATAAATTTCAGTAAACAAAAGTGACAGATAAATGAAATGCATGGGGACACTCCCATGAAAACATCTATGGACGCCCTACTAGGTGGCAATTTCACACACCACCATCTGGGTATCCAAAAGAAGCAGCCAATCTTCAAATGGTATTATGTCACTGCCAACATTGCACTTTTCTCTCTGCCATGTGTTTGGATTTTTTCATGTAAAGGTCTTCAATTTGTTCGATGAAGATACATGGAAGGGTAAGAGAGCTCTGAAATCTTCTTCCATTTGTCTTTTTTTTGCATTAATCAGTCTATTCTAGTCCTACCCTTTTTAAAACTAAAGCTGCCTCAGGAAATGCATTAATACGATTTCTAATATCAGAAAATGAATATTCTCAGATTTTGGTCTGTGGATTGCTTTTCCTCCACTTATAAACACCTATCAAAACTGTTAGACAACTGTCAACTGTTTAGAAGCCTAATACAGAGCTTCTGGGAGAGTATCCTGTCCTAAATACTGTGTTAGGTATTAGAAGTAAAACTGAACAGTATAGAGGTAACTATGACCTAAATAATTTGCTATCTAGTGAAAGAGAAAGCCATCTATACATGCAATTACAATAGAGCATGATAAATTCCGTGATAAGGGAATTTAAAGTGCTATGGGAACACAAAAGGAGGTTCCTAAATTGCTCTAGGGAACCAGAGGACATCCCCAGGGAAGGAACTGATAATTAAGAATTGGAGGTTAATAAGAAGTTACCTGGGGGGTGCCTGGGTGGCTCAGTCGTTAAGCGTCTGCCTTCGGCTCAGGTCATGATCCCAGGGTCCTGGGATCAAGCCCCGCGTCGGGCTCCCTGCTCAGCGGGAAGCCTGCTTCTCCCTCTCCCACTCCCCCTGCTTGTGTTCCCTCTCTCGCTGTGTCTCCCTCTGTCAAATAAATAAATAAAATCTTAAAAAAAAAAAAAAAAAGACGTTACCTGGGTAAGGGGATAAGATATGGCTTGTGTCCTTCCGGGGAAGCAGCCTGAGGAAAAGCATGGAGGCAAGAGGTTATGCAATACTAAACAAACAAACAAATAAAAATACTTAAAAAATGCAACAAAGCAAAATATGACTGTAGCATTGGCAAGACATTGGCCCTGAAAACTGTGAGGAAGGGGTAAAGGTGAGGCGAGGAAAGGCCTTGTAAGAGAGGTCAAGAGTGCATATTTTACCTGAGGCAAAGTGGGCGACACTCTACATTTACATCTTAGGAAAACTACTCTAGCTGCAGGGTAAAGAATGGATTTCCAGGGAGCAAACCCAGAGGCAGGGAGACAGGCTACAATGGTGGATGTAGTCATAACAGAAGAACAGCTTAAATTTGTTGAGAGCTTATTATGTATCAGACACCATTTTGACATGAGTGTTAACGCCTTTTATTCGAATCACCACCCCAGGAAGTTATGTTGCTATTATTCTTTTTTTTTTTTTTTTTTGCTATTATTCTCATTCCCACAATAAAAATCTCTTCAGCCCATATATAGGTAAGACTAATCCGCTCACATGCCCTAGCCCCTGGCAACCACTAATCTACCTTCTAAGTCTTTCAATTTACTTTTGGTGGCAGTTACCTACTTTTTTATTGCATTGTTCGTCTTTTAATAATTGAGTTTGGAGTATTATAAATTCTGTGCTAGTACTTTATCAGATTTGTGTTTTGCAAATATCTTTCCCCCAATCTGTCGCTTGTCTTTTAAATTTTTTAACAGTGTCTTTCAAAATGTGAAAGTTTTTAATTTTGATGAGACCCAATTTATCACATTTTTTTTTCTTTGTTGATGTCCTATCTAGAGAATCTTTGTCTAAGACAAGGTCTCAAACTTTTGTTATAGTCTCTTATAAAAATTGTTTTAGGGGTTTCTGGGTGGCTCAGTTGGTTAAGCATCACACTCTTGATTTCAGCTCAGGTCATCATCTCTCAGTCATGGGATCAAGCCCTGCATCAAGCTCTGTGCTCAGCACAGAGTCTGCTTGTCCTTCTCCCTCTGTTCCTCCCCCTGCTTGTGTCCCTCTCTCTCTCTCACATAAATAAATAAATAAAATTTAAAAAAAATTTTTTTAATTTCTGCATTTCAGTCTGTTTTTCATGTTGAGTTAACTTTTGTGTATGGTGTGAGATGACAGTCTAAGTCTTTCTTTTTGTACAAAGATATGCAGTTGTTACATCACCTTTCAATGAAAAGACTACACTTTCCCATTAAATTAATTGCCTTGACACCTTAGTAAAACAATTGATTGAGAATATAAGGGTTTATTTCTGTATTCTTAATTGTGTTTACAATTAGCTTGAGACAGAAGTATTGCCATCCCAGTTTCCAGATGATGGAACTGAGGCTGGTCAGTGTTAGAACAGGCTCCCAGAAGTTAGGTCTTCCTTGGACTAATATCCATGCTCTTTCCTTCAAATAACTCCAAATATAGAAAACTATTATTCTAAAATTTCATAATATTGAAAAAGGGTTTGGGAATCTGGGATTTGTCTTTAATAATGGCCTTATTGGAAAGGATGCCAATTATCTTTCAATATTAGGAAAGATAATTTAGATATATAGACCCCCTCTTATTTTAGCCATTCATAATGTAAGAAGTAGGTACTCCCCTTCTTCATTCAGTTATTCATATAACACATCTTTATTAAATGTCCACAATCTAGAGAATCCACTAATCTATTAATAACGGCTATTTATAAAGTGTCCTTTATGGTCTTCTCAGGAAGAATCTCCGTTAATTGCTGCTCCGCATCTTCTGGCAGACATCAATTCAATCACGTGTCCCCAGTTACTTATTCCCTTCCCTCTACCACAGCAGGGCAAGGCCCGGAAGTCACAGACTCTGGTTTGGAACTTAACAAGAACTGTAAAAAAGTGCCAGGCCTGAGGCAAAAACCTGTCTCACGTAGCCTGCTCTGTCAGGATTTGTTATTCCACATCTGTTCTCTCGCATCTTGGCTCTTTTCCTTTGGTTCCTGAGAATTCTTGGTTCCTGCATATTTTCCTTTATCTCTTGACTACCTGTTTTACCCCACTTTTTGGTTTGTGCTGTGTTTTGAATTTCCGTTCTCTATTTGACCTGTTCTGACCTTCTCTACTGATCCGTGTAATGACCTCTCCTTTTGACCTGTACCCCTCCCTCGACCTCCTTAGCATGAGAAGCATTTCCCGTAGGAATTGCTTACCTGATTCTAAATGCTCAGTTCAGCCTTGACCATCAAAAACTTGGCTCTGACATGGAACTGGCATGTCTCTGACTCCTTAGGATCTGTCTTCTGTTTTCATTGACGTTACCCTGTTTCAAGTACTAGAGGGCAGTGATTATTAAGGATGTGGGCTCCGCGCTAAGATTGTCTGGGTTAAAACTTTGCATGTGTCCTTTACTACCTACGTAAACTTGGGCAAATTACTCAGTCTTTCTGACTCAGAAAGAAAGTCATATGACTCAGCAATTCTACTCCTGAGTGCATGTCCAAAAGAATTGAAAACGCATGTCCACACAAAGACCGGCATGTGGATATTCATGGACATTCATAGCAGCATTATTAACAGTCCCAGAATGGAAATACCCTAAAGGTTCATCAGCTGGTGAACAGATAGACAAAATGTGGTGTATCCTACAGAGAACACCATTCAGCAATGAAAGGGAAGGAACTGCCCACACATGCTATGACAAGGATGGACCTCAAACATTATGCCAAATGAAAGAAGCCAGACACAGGACACCATGTATTGTTTGGTTCCTTTACAGAAACTGCCACCAAAAAGTACATTGAAAGACGTAGAAGGTAGATTAGTGGTTGCCAGGGGCTAGGGCATGTGAGTGGATTAGTCTTACCTATATATGGGCTGAAGAGATTTTTATTGTGGGAATGAGAGTGTTCTAAAATCAATTTATTGTGATAATTGCACTCCCTAGTAAAGTTAGTGAAAATGGTTGCATTTTACAAAGGAAATGGATAAGTTTCATGACGTGTAAGGGATCCTTTAAAAAGCCAGTTGTAAGAAGTAAGTTAATTGCTCAGGAAATGTCCATTTCTTTACTTTGTCTTCCACCTCTCCCGTGTTTCACAAGGAGCACCAAGTGAAACCACCATGCCTCCTCCTCTTTTTCACCCTCACCTCATAGAAGATGTTTTTTTCCCATTAAAAAACAAAACACAGGCGCCTGGGTGGCTCAGTTGGTTAAGCGACTGCCTTTGGCTCAGGTCATGATCCTGGAGTCCCTGGATCGAGTCCCACATCGGGCTCCCTGCTCGGCAGGGAGTCTGCTTCGCCCTCTGACCCTCTCCCCTCTCATGTGCTCTCTCTCATTCTCTCTCTCTCAAATAAATAAATAAAATCTTAAAAAAAAAAAAACACAATAAAACAACCCTCCCCCATCAAACCCCCCCCAAACCTAAAGACAAATCCAAGTGATCAGTCAGTTCTTACCCTTAGGAAACTGTTTTCACTACATATTCAAGGTACAGGGCTCTGCATAAACAAATTTGGGTAACGACTCTGCTGCGGGAACAGCCTGTCTTCCCACCTTCCCTCTCGGGGCTCACGGCAGCAGATGCTCTGCACAGGGCCCAGCTGGTGGAGTCCAATGTCGCTGGCTTTGCTGAGTGCCTGGGAGAGGCCGCCGGCCTCAGCATGTTAGCAATCCCTATTTGCTGGCTCTAATAGATACATTTTGCCTCCAGCAAAAAGTCTGCGAATAGTTAATAAGAATAATGAGAAGTAGCAGAGAATTAATGGCCTCTTTATTATGAGAGATGGAGTCCAGTGTTCAGTGTTCTCGAATAGGAAAATTGTTTTATAGGCAAAATTAACTGGAGAGACCTTATTTAGCCAATTTTGAGGTAATGGGTTTTGGCTTCTAAATGTCAGTAAATGTAGAAAAGAAGATTCCAGGTAAGGGTTGAACTACTTGCATAGTACTTCCTCAGTTACAAAAAGGAAAATGAGGCTTGTCTCCTCGGTAGCAGATGGAAGAGTGACTACCTGCATCTTTAGCAAAAGGAAAACAAAGAGCAGTCTCTGTCGGTACACGTGAGCTTTACCTTGGTTTACCTTGAGGCTTGCACATGATTTCTATTTTTTCCAGGGATGCTGAAATCATCAGGACACCCAGATTGTCATCGTCCGTGGTCAGAGCATACTCACTTGGGTGAGAAGCCCTTACCTACCTCGCTGTTACCATGACTCATGTTCAGCATATGTCCTGAGAATGTTGGACCAGACACCAGTTGGCCAGGTGGGTCCCAGGTGATCGGATCTGGAATTCCTTGTTGGTAGTCGCTCTGGAGCCCTTGGTTTGAGGGATGTCGTCAAAAGGAATTCGATGGTCCAAATGACAGGTATATTGGGTTACACTATTAGGAAGCAGCCTTTTGCCTGTCATATATTTATTTAAGCGGTTTTTATTTTTTTAAAGATTTATTTCTTTATTTGAGAGAGAGAGAGAGAATGGGAGGAACTGCAAAGGGAGAGGGAGAGAACCCCAAGCAGACTCCCAGATGAGCATAGAGCCTGACACAGGGCTTGAGCCCACAACCCCGACACCATGACCTGAGCCAAAACCAAGAGTCGGATGCTCAACCAACTGAGCCATCCAGGCACCCCTATTTAAGCTGTTTTTAAAAAGCTGACCAAAGGGGCACCTGGGTGGCTCAGTCATTAAGCGCCTGCCTTCGGCTCAGGTCATGATCCCAGCGTCCTGGGATCAGGCCCTGCATCGGGCTCCCTGCTCTGCGGGAAGCCCGCTTCTCCCTCTCCCACTCCCCCTGCTTGTGTTCTCTCTCGCGCTGTGTCTCTCTCTGTTAAATAAATAAGTAAAATCTTTAAAAAAATAAAAAGACAAAACAAAAACACAATGACAAAACTTAGAGCAAAAGTTGTTGAGATGGCGGTAGGCAATTTCAGAGTACTAGAGTCACATTGCTAAATGTGATCGGCCAAGGATGGCGCCATTATACATGGAAAGAAGCATCAGCAACAGAAAAGGGTCCATGCCAGACCATTCTCACTCAAATCTGTCATTATTCAGGCAGATTCATGACCATATTACAGGACAAGTCTTGTTGAAGAACTAGGACAAGTTTTAACAACTGCATTCACTTTAAAACCTTTTTTTTTTTTTTAATTTGTATCATCAACTTACTTTTTTGATCTCTTCAAAAATAACATGATAATGTGCCGGGCACAGTGCTGAGTTTGGCAGGAAAGAAAAGATGCCCTCACAACCTTCCTGAGGTCTCACAGCGCATCAGGGTAAGTAATAAACAAGCGGTCTCGCTGGGAGCTTCAAGGGAGAATATGCCAGATGCCTTCAGAATGGTTAAAAGATAAGGACCGTCAGGTGAAGGGACTATCGCAGTTCATAAAATGGGTGCACAAAGGCTTCAGAGAAAACGGACTGAGACATGCTTTAAAAAAAATAAAGTCATGAAAGAGGAATTTTCAGGGACTCTTTGAGAGGAAGAAAGCAACACAAGCAAGCCCAAGAGACAGGAAAGCCAGAGGGGTTTTGGGATCTGTCAGAAGTCCAGTTTAACTGGCATGCAGGACACTGTTAGGGAGGTGTAGGACAACCGGGACAAAGCACTGTAGAGAGCCTGTGGTAGTTGATGAGGGAGTTGGGTTAAAGACTTTAGCCTGAAGTGCCATGAAGAGCCGTGGGGTGGTTCAGTCCATCTGGAGGCTGCATACAGATTGGATTTGAATGGGAGAGCTGAAAGGCAGAGGGTTCAGTTGGGGAGTTACTGGTTCCACAAAGCTCCTGCTGGTGGCTAACTGGAGGTATTCTGGAATGATCCTGGAAATGAGATAAGTTTAGAAGCCACTCTGGTGAACCAAGGAAAAAGGTAATAATTGAGATTTGACTTATGTTGGTCATGGTAGAAAAAAGGGAACATGAATGAACAATTTTGGACAGAGGATATGCCTAAACTAATGATGGAAAGAATGTCAAATCTATTCACAAAAACTGATCTGTGGCACAGATGAGATACCCTTCTTCACTTCGTGTTGATCTGCTTTCCTCATATCCTCGCTGAAATGTCTCTCACCTTCTAGTTTATTCTTTTCTGAAGAAAAAATGATAGCAAGCTTCCAGCCTCAAATTCTGTTCTTCTTGCCAAAGACTAGAAAATGCAATACAAAGGAAGATTCTTTGGAACAGTATTAGACAAACTTGCCTATAACCTGTGACAACCTTCGTTAGCATTCTCAGTGCTTTAGCATGTGGCCTGAGACCCAGTAAAGTTTCAATAAACATTTGCTGAATGAATGAATAAGTGGATGGGTGGATGGATGGATGGATGGATGGATGGATGGATGGATGGAGACATAGTTTCTTTATGGCTTAGTACAAATTAAGGTAAATTAATTCCAGCAGTTCTATCTTCTTTAAAGAGTTCCATAGAGATTGAAATATCTCCTGTTTCCTCCTCCTCCTCCTCTTCCAGAGAACACCACCACCACCACCCTGAACTAATATTTGCTAGGCATTTTCTATGCTTGAGTCAATGCAATTAGCAGATGAGTTCAGCGCAGCGAACTATATTTTCCTCTATTTCCACAGCTGTCTTTCACATGGCAGAATTAAAACCCAGCCAGGGCAACTTACCTGGACAATGTTCTCAGGGAAAATTTCAAGAAAGAAGAAATTGAATTGTCTTGAGTTCCCTCTAATGAAGCCTTTTTACCCCAACAAAACTTGGCAATTAAGCACATTTACCTTACTCTTAAGATGCCTCCCACTGCATCCCTTGAACGGCTTTTCTTTGGGGGATGAGAATAATGGAACCAAGTGGCAAAGAATTCTGGGGTACCAACAGCATGTTGGCATCAGTCCCCAGGGTTTTATAGAACCAAGTGGAAGATGCCACAGAGGTGACTGGCTTTGAACAAAACTCATAGGGATAATCAATTTGATCACACAGGCAGACACTGAAGTATTTGTCAAAATGTCAGGGTTATGGGTAGTGTCAGTATGTTTGCTTTTCAATGCATTAGTCTTTTTAAAAGCCTGTATCTAATGTGACACTGGACACAGTTTTATTTTGTTGTCCCCCCCGCAAAACACACCACCCTACTACACAGTCTTCTATTAAGAAATACAATATTCTGGTGTTCTTTGGGGGTGGGTTTTAGGGTTTTATACACAGAGACTTCCTGCCATATACCAACAGAAGAGAAATTTATTTGTGCATCTGCTGTTTATTTTAGGAAGGTTTGAGAAATACATAATAGGTGAATATCAGGCCCATTTCTTCTTTGTGGTCAACCTGAAATCAGCTGAGAGTGGTTCTTAGCGAGAATAGAAGACAGCACAGGACAGAGACCTCTATCACCTCCTTAAGGAAAGCCATCCATCCATCCATATCACACTCCACTTGATGTTCACCTAGGCAGCCAGCTACTTGTTCCCTTGCTATTCATAGAACATTCCTGAAGTCCAGATTAGCCACTGGCTCCTGGGAGATGCCTGGTTGTTCCACAGAGGAGCTTGACCCTTTGTTACTTGGGTGATTTATTTAATACCCAAAGACCTGCATGGTTGATCACCTTAACTCAGGGGTTATGTAGCTTAAAACGGAAAAGGTAAAACTATCAATTGCTATTGAAATGACACAGTATGCATATACTACCATAGTCCTGAAATATTTTTGCATGTAAGAAATAGTAGAGAGGAATAATTTATTGCTCCTCAAGTGAATTATTGGGACAGCTAGAAAAAATATTTTTTTAAAATATCGTGTAGGAGAATTCTTAGAACAGAGACTGATCAGCTGTAAAAATTGCTATGTGAAAGACTTTCATATATACTGGGCCATTAATTATTTTGCTTTCTATAGATTTGGAGGAAGATCTCTTGTTTTCCTCTGGGGAAGAGTGGTGCTACGTAGCTAATGCTCTGGACAACCTTTCCGCTCTTTCAGTAGTTTTTGCTTTGCTTTTTTTTTTTTTCCCCTAGCCAACAGAGAAGAGTTCCATCCCAATTTCCCTCTTCTCTACCCGCCTATAGCTGGATCTGCCTATTCATCTTTAGAATGTCTACCCTGTGGAAGAATTTAAGGTCTTCCCAGCTAACAACATAAAAATATTTCAGTTATGTCATTTTGACTCTTTTCAAATGATATGGATCTGGGTTTATAACTTAGTTCCTTATCAGCTGAAATCTTGGCCAAATATTGAAAATTCTGAGTCTCGGGGTATCTGGGTGGCTCAGTCGTTTAACCATCTGACTCTTGGTTGTGATGTCATGATTTCAGGGTGGTGAGACGGAGCCCTGAGTCAGGCTCTGTGCTGAGCTTGGAATCTGCTTCGGATTCTCTCTCTCTCTCCCTCTCCTCCCCCCTCTGCTCCTCCCTTTGCTCACTCACGCGTGCAGTGCATGCATGCTCTCTCTCTAAAATATGAATAAATAAAATCTTTAAAAAATAAAATTCTGAGTCTCATTTTTTCATATGCAGATAATCGTAACCATTACAACAACAGATATTTAATAAGTGCTGGGTGCTGTTTTAAGTGCTTTCTGTGCATCAGCCCATATCATCCACTCATGATTTGGAGGTAGGCATCATCACTCTACTTGACAGATGAGGGCAAAGCATCTACCCAAAGTGAGGATGAAATGAGATAAACGGACAAAACTATCAGAACTGATCTTGGGGATGGTGCCCAATACATTTTCGTCCTTTGTCCCTCCTTCTCTTCTTCCTGAATGTCCATGTCCTTACAAATTACTTCTTCACAAGCCCCAAACCAGCACAGATATGAAGAAGGGAGCTTAGTGCACTGCCTTCAGAATTCTATCACTTTTGCTAAACACACAGCAGATGCAGTTAGAGTTGAGGACTGGTCCTTTTCCAACTGCGCAGTGACTGTTTATTTCTTGCTCTGTGTCTAGCCCAGTGTCCTATCTGCATTGTAAACTATAGTATGTATATTTGGTATAGCACATATGCTCTGATTTAAGAGTATCAGTCTGGGGTCAAGAAGCCGGTGGCTGGCCCAGCTCTGCAGCTCATTTGTTGACCAACAGAACTCTGCTTATTCCTTGGGTCCAGTGCAATCATTTGGCCTCAGTTTCCCCACCTACACAATGGGCTCTGTAGTCACCACTTTCATCTGACTCATTGTAAAGATGTGACCAAGGTGATTGCCATGTCTGGCCACACTTCAGGGGCCACGTATGTCTCAGCTCAGTTTGCAGTCTGAGCATCCCGGATAAACGGTGCTGGAGAGCCATTGGCTATTACTGGATTTAGCCCAAAAGGTAGAAGGTGGAAACAAATCTGTGGTCAGAGCACCCATAAAAACACAAGCTGTACCATTTTCATCCCCATGAGTGGAGAAACAGGAGACTCCCTGGGATGTGAGTCTTGTAGGTTTTAGTTTTATTAAAACATAGACAGGAGAGTAGAGACAGCTGTACTAAGGCCAGCTGAAACCACAGGAACTCTCTGGGTCTGGCTTTTTCTCTCTCCCCTTCTCGGTCTGTAGACAGAGATTTCTAATAACTGCTTTCATCCGACTTATCATAAGAATGAAATGATACCATGGATGTGCAAGTAACTTGTAACTAGAAGCACTTTCAGTTCCTGGTTCTTCTCTAGACAGAGAGAGGGTAGGGGAGAGGGAGGGAGAAGAGAGAGGCAGGGAGGAAGAGAGAGAGACACCATCTAAATGCATACACTAGAGCACAAGCTGGTCAGCCAAAATCAGCTTTCTTACCAGACTTGACACAAGAACATTCAGCCAACTGAGGAAGGATACCAGATGAGATTGCAGTCTCCAGTGTTCATAGCAGAAATAAGAAAACAATTAGTTCCTCCAGAAAAGGAAGTGCAGAGATTCATACATCTGATATTGACTATTCCTTTGTCCCGTCCCTTCCTCCCTTCCTCTGATATTCACTGAGCAAAATGCTAATGCATCAGAAGCTCACCAATTGCAGGTAGCTCCAAATGTAGTCTCATGCAGACTTGATAAACCCAGCTTCACTGTGATGGCCCTCTTGTTCTTGAGAGTGTGCAAATGGGATATCATGAATCTACTCTGGATCCTTGGCTCAGGCCTCAGGTCTGAGCCTGAGTCTGAATGCTGGTTTTCGAGGTGGCTAGCTGACAGGGTTTACCTGCAGACTGGAACCAGTGAACAGAGCAAAGCCCCCCAGGATTCTCCTGTTTGGTATTCTTCCCTAAGTTGCCCCTTATCTAGGAACTCTGCATAAGGGACTTGTCCCTATTTTAGCCTTAAGGTAGTTATGCGCATTAGGGAGGGATTGAAAGAAGCCATTGTAGGGGTCGGTAGAATTTTTTAAGGCAGTCTATATCGCTCAGCCATTGTTCTGGCTGTTGTTGTAAGTGCCATAAAAGAAACATCTACCACATGCCCAGAGTTCATGGATTGAATTCCCAACAGTTTGCTTCCCATGCTCCACACAGCACTGTCACTTTCTATGTGTCACTCTATTTTTCCTGGACCTCTTGGCTGCCAACCTTCCTGTCTATCTACCATTTACTCTCCATGCTGCTTGGAGTCGCCCCTGGTCCTTCCATCTACTCCTTCACCTGCTCCCCTGGGATCTCGCTGGTTATTAATAATGTTCCAGGAATAGTCCTTCCTGCTTAGCCTTGCCCTCCAGATGTCCTTGTCCAAATGCAGTCCCTCTGGATCACATTCAGATCCACCCACTCCCATTCGATTGGACTGGGTAATGTAACAAGGGATCTGAGCAAAGTTTATCATCAAGTAACACAATTATTATGCATCCATCACACCCAAAGTACTCTGTCAGCTAGCATGGGATTCCTGAAAGTCATAAAATTAGATCACTGGCATTTAAAAGAGTTGCCCAAATTTATCTGACAAGTAAATGTCACATCCACAATTTCTTTCATCAAATTTTGCCTTCATAACACATATAACATAATATCGCTTCCCTCAATTTACCATCTAGATTTTGAGACAAGGCATGAAAAACCCGAAACAATCCAATACTAAACAACAACAAAGACCACACTGAGGAGAGGAGGGTGTGATTAATTGCTGAATGAGAGACTCAGTGAAGTCTGGGAGTTCAGAAGTGGGGAGGTCGCCAAGGCTAGAAGCCTTCATGGCAGGGAGGCAGCGGGAGCAGCCTTTCTAACAGAACTGCACTAGGAGTCAAGGGTGGTTATATATCACAAAGAGAACAAAACCCTGACAGAGGGGGATGGCTCAGCCAAAGCCATTCTGATACCATTTCTGTGGTGGAAATTTAAGATATTATTTAAGACTGAAGTTAAATCCAATTGACTTGCATCTTTGCTGTTTCCATTAAAAAAAAATTAAAAAAAAAAATTTAAAAAAAAAATTAAAAAAGCAAAACAAACAGACAAAAGCTCAGAAAATCCTTTATGACTCCAGGAACTTAAATCTCATTTTAGGCTCTTGCAATCAGGGCATAGAAATCATTTGTTTTGCAAATGACCTTTGGAATTACTTAATTTGGGGTTGTGTTTTGCTAAATAACACTTCACAGATGAAGAGCAGCAAAGTGTGACTCCTGGAAACAAGGACCTCCTGCTCAATCACCACGGAACTGAAGCCAGATTGTTGTTTGTCTATTCAATGCTTCCTTCTTTTCTAGACCCCCATCACCCGACCCAACTGACTAGCAGCCTCTGAAACCCAACTCAGCCTTTGATCCATTCTGACTCATTATTAACTCAAGTGACTTGATCTCTTGCAACTCATAAATATTCTGAGATTGTGATTTCCAAAAGAGCCACTTACCAAACAAGAGCTTGGAGCAGCCTTCCTGAAAGATCCCTGTGCCCCTGGGGGGCTCTGAGACCCATCATCTTTGCTTCTTGGATAAAGCCTTGTTAAGATGACTTCCAGCCTTTCCCCCCTTACTGGTGATTAAAAAAAAAAAAAATGGCAGCAGGTGCAGGCTGGAGGTGGAGATACTTTTAGTAGTTGAGCATGATTAATTTCTGCTCTCCTCATTTTAAAGGCAGAATTTTGTGTTGCTGATAGATCTGGGAGACACGCTACCTACCAGCCCACAGTTTAAAAGCAATTGGTTTTAACAATATAGATAGTACACAGTGTAATGCAAATAAGACTAAGGAAGGCTGTGATAAATGTATCTTATCCAGGATAGTGCCAGCAACATGATTTGAACTCACAAATCCCGCTCTTGGGTAGCAACATAAATCCTCAGGGGTGCCTTATCAGCAGCAAAGGGCAGGAGGAAACTGGGAAGGAGGAGTTTGTCTCTAAATCACGGCAGAGGTAAATAAATATCTTCAGAATCGAGATGATCATCCTTTCAGAAGGTGGCCCGTGGGGACAGATTTATTCGCCCTGCATTGAAAGCCACCAGAAGTAGAAGAAATTCCAATTTGCAACCACTTTCCACAAAGGCAGGCCAAGGATAGGGTAACATTATGCCTTGAATTTCTGAGAGACCACCATTTTATTTTCTTTTATTCTTTAATATAAAGTTGAAATAGTATAATTTTATCTTTAAGTATCATAATTATTATAGATTTTCATAAACAGAAAGTCATAAATCAGTGGGAAAAAGCCTTTGTCAGATCACATGCCCCAATTTTTTTGGTGTAGGAAATTGATGGTCACCAGAAGCTTGAAAGCTCATGCTGTGACAAGGTCTGCCTGCCTGAAAATGAAGAGCTCCTCCTTTGGCTTTTCTGCTTTCTGGCAAGAAACAAGGGATGAAAGAAAAAGACCATGGAATTTGTATGTTTACTCAGTTCAGCTCTTCTTGTTCTTGCCATAATATCCATAGCCAAAATGATTATCAAAATGCTGCTTTAACTTTATATTCTATTTCACAATGTATAAACTGTCTTTGCATATATCAGGATGGCATACATAACAGGAGGCTGGTAATTATTATCCCCATTTTACAGGTAAAGAAATTATGGTCAGAGAATAAGAGAATTGTGCAAGGTTACAGGGTGAGTAAATAATTGAACTGAGCTAGCTGATAGATCATACGTCTTCCCAAGAGATGGTCTGCTGTGTTCGCTCTCCCACATTATCACAGGAGCCTCAGTGTCTCCCTGGCACCCAGTGACCACTGGAGAAATAATGGGGTAACAGGGAAAAAAGTGTAGCTACTGTGCAAACTTTCAAAGGCCCAAGAACCAATTTGTTTTGAATAGTAAGAATAGTTACTAGACTGATTTTTAGAAATAAAGAGACCTCAAATCTAGCCAAAGGGAAATCACACTTACCTAGCTTAGGACACTGTGTACTTTTTGGATGCACTTCTCACAGTTCAAAATTTAGATTTAATTGTGTGTGATCACTTAATTAAGTCTTTCTCTCACTAAGCTGAAACTTCCATTAAAACCGTGATTTTATTTGCTCTTCTGCTCACCATTTCATCCCACGTCTAGCACAGTGTCTGGCACTCAATAAGTATTAATTGAATGGTTGAATGAATGGGCTAATTAGAGGACCAAGACCCTAAAGAAGGATAAAAAAAAAAAACCCACGACTTTCAATGTGAAATAAGGAATTTCATATTAAATATGGATGGGGCTGTCCTATCCACACAACCTACTTTTTTGATTCTGTGTTTTGGAATAGAATCATATCAGTGTAGCCTTAATTTCAGCTACTAGTAACTTATCATGGGAGATCCAGAAAGTCAAGTCTAGTGAGGGTGAAAGGGAAGGAAAGAATGAGAGTCAGAGTTGTCTGATTGAACAAAAATATAAAATTATTAGCATAGCAGGGTAGCCACAATTAAGGAGAATGTTGCTTCCCAAAATATGCAGTAGGAAATAGCCATTATAATTATAATTGCTTCTAAAAGAGATAATTCTAATTCCAGCCTGACCATGGCATGCACAGTGTCTGATACTCCTTGGGGGTGTCTTTGCTTTCTGACTGAATCCACTTGAAGATAGATAGCCAGCTTTGTTGGACGAATCTATAGTCTATAGTTTATAGAATCTATAGAGATAGGTAAAACTGAGTAATTGGGTTGGGGCTAAGCCTCAATCCTGGCCTTATTACTTATAGGAAATATAACTAGATGGAGCTAAGTGGCTTTGGTTCTAAGTTCAGCTTCTTTTTGTCTTCCTTGTTTCCTCTGTCTTAACTAAAGTCTCAGAAAGGTCATTGGGAACTCAAGTTGACATAGGCAGCATCTCAAAATGGTACATAGCCTATAATGAGGGTAATGATTGCCATGCACCTAACTAACGTCAATTTATTTCTTGTAAAATTAGAATATTCCTGGAAGTCCTTAGATTTGTTGCTATTGAACACCAAATTTCTAATTTACTGCTCTTAAATCAGGTAGAATTTTTGCTTCAGTAAGAAATAAATGATTCATACCTAAGTTTATAATTATCAATATATCTCTTTGCTTAACTTTGACCAACAGGTTGGGATGGGGGATTGATTTTCTAATATTTTATTAACTGGTAATGAAAGAAGTGTCTCATTAATACTTATCTCCAGCTTTCTGGGTATGTTAATATTAATAAGGAAAAATAGTAGCATATTATTAAACATTCAATTGGATCTTAAAAACCAGGTCTTCTTCATTCTCAATGGCCTATTTTCCTTACTGTGGCTCCCTGTCCTGCTGCTTTTCCCTGTGCTATACTTTCACTTCTCCCCTGTCATATGGCTCATTGTCTCAAGGCCTCAAAATGCTTAGTACAGGCTGAATACATAGTAGGTGCTCCAAAGAAATTTGTTGAATAATTCAATTAAGAGTAGATGCAAACCTTCAAAGGCATTCAGAGTTATGCTCCCCCTGGGAGATTTGCTGACATGAAAAAGTGTGCCACAAATTAAAACACCTGACACAACTTTTCTGCAAAATTTAACAGAGCTCAAAAAAAAAGGTACCATTGCTAGATTATTCTTAAAACCCCATTCATATCAGGAATACCCAATTCTGTTTATTAAGTCTTCTTCAAAAAAAGGTTCTAAGGCTTCATCAATGTTTATAAAACATTTTGAGATCTCTCTGAAATTATTAAGGGGCAAAATGCTAGTTATAATTCTAGCCCAGCTGGGAGTCAATTTCATCAAATATCGCCGGGAAGAATTCTCTGGCTAATTGGACTTTGCTTATTTTCAGACACCTGCCAGAATTTTTTCACACCTATAGCTCCTTAACCATATTGTAATTTTTTGGGATTTGGTTTTATCTTTATTTCTAGAAGTAACTCAGAAAGCATCCCTTGTATCAGCCCATTCATGCTTAAAGCACCCCCTCCATGAAATATGATGGGTAAGGAGTGAAGATTTAGAGGGAGAGTTTTGAATATGGGTCTTCTAAGAAAAGTTTTTCTTCTTCATGTAACGAATCTTGATAGAGCTAGAACTAGAAGCCAGATGCTGTCCACTAAGTGATGGGAGGACATCTCCTGATTCGTGTTACTGTTCCCATGTATAGGAATAACAGTCAAGATGCAACATGAAGGTATCTGTAAGATGTCATGGTGCAAAATGAGCTCAGCCTGTTAATCAACACAAGAATAAAGAAACCAAATTTTGCATGTTCAAGACTGTAGCTGATCTCTAGCCCTGTGGATACTAGAGCAAATTTCCTGATATCACCTGTTGGTCACCCTTTGCCTCATTAAATGACTTTAGATCAATGAGCATGCAGAATCAGGAGACAGTTCCATCCTAGGGAAGGCAAATTGCAGTCCAACTTCAAAGCAACACACCTGACCTCATACAAAAGTGCTCTGGTTTATTACTTTGCACGAATGTGTGTTCCAGTTTATTACACTGATGACTTACCCTGTACTACTCTGTGTTCAATTATGTATTTCCTGCTCTCATTACAGACCTTCAAACGACCGCAAAAATATATTCATTTAATGCTTTTTCTGTTCTTTTAAAATTTTTATCACTCAGAAAGGAGGAAGAAAATGGTTTGAACATTAACACTGGGTATAAACTCAGATTGATTTTATGTACTGAAATTACTCCAATAATTGGGGCAAAGAAATTCTTTCACCTGAAATAACTGAATAGTAGCTAGAAAAATACATTTGGGGTTTTAACTATTTAGATATTTTGCATGTACTAACATACCCAATATGTAGCTCAGCACAAAGAAAGCAGTATAATGTGAAAATTGGGGGCCCAAAAGAGCAAGTGGACCAGGGTGGGATTTTGGAAAAGATGGGGACAAAAATTTGAAAGACTTATGGTTTACTTGAGTCTTTCACTAAGTTTGTGATTTGGTCAAATCTTATTTGTGAGAAAAGGTTATCTATGTAGTTTTCCCCCATTCTTAAATGATATGGCTACTTTTTCTACTAAAAGCCAATATATATGATGAAAGATGTATGAGTCTGTGTTCTCTCTTACTCCACAGAGAAAGAAAGACAATGAGGATGTTCTAGACATTGTCTTATATTAAAATATAAATATATATATTTATATATATAAATATATATATTATATATCTAATATAAAATATATTAAAATAGATTCCATCAGCGGGTTATGACTTAAGGAAAAAAGGATATGGTACTCATACCATTATTATAATTCTCTTTTCTGATGTTTGAAATTTATATATTAAGGATAACAATGAACTAATCTTGTTAATTACGTTCATCCTAAGGGGTAAATAAATGATTTCAATGCCTATCCTGAAAAATAATAAAAAGGAGAGTACAAGGGGGCAATGGGTTGCTGGGTAGGAGACAGTATAAAGTGTCCTATAGGGAAAAAAGAAAATGACACATACCAAATGGGAGACTAGAGACTTAGAGAAGAAAAAGTTCTTCACAGTTAGAATTTGAACCAAGCCAGATGGTGAGTAGAAGAATCGAAGGAGCTTATCTTATTTTTATTGTCAAAGAATGTGATAGATCCATTTGATGTTCAGATTCCTAGCTTAGCTTTCAAGCACCTAAGCACCAATGGTGTGAAGAACAAGCTAATTTGGAACAGTTAAATCCCGCAGTTGCTGGAACAGAGCCAGGTGAGAAGATAAAAAAGGATCAAATACCATGTAACAGTACAACTGGTCCCCAGTTGATCAAAAACACTGTCTAGCTAGCTATGTTCCTTTCCTTTTCCTATAAACGAGCAAGTAGAGACTATCAGTGAATTTGGGGTTCTCTGGGGTTGGGAGCCACTGACTGAATCTGTAGGAGGACTAAAAATTACAGGCAGTTCTTTCTTCCTGAAATTGTGCCATTCCTCTGCCTGTGATCGCTATCTGCTGTTCCCAAGGCTGGAAAATCCCTGCCCCTAGACATCATTAGACATCTCTCCTTGGGCTACTCATTGGTAGTTCTAGTCTCTCCACACTTCAGATATAACCATCTGTCTTTTGGAGTGTTGTTAAATGTTCTCCCAAGACCTGATATTAAAAAAAATTTTATCCTTATTACTCCAAAAAGCATGCCATTCAGCATTTTTGAGTTGGAAATAAGTGGTATTGTCACAATGAGAACAACACAGTATTATGATGCATCACTAGACACATCCATTCAAAGCAACAGGTGGAATATGAGAAATATTACTTGTTTAGCTTACACAATGGCAGGCAATATATTTGTTCTCCTGACTCATCCTTTTTTTACCCATGTGAATCAGTTTGGAAGTAGTAAATCTCATGCATGTTATGGCATCTTACTATATCCTGGAAATCATTTGCTGCCGTTCTCTTCATTCACTACATTTACCCAGTAAACATGATGAATTCCTAAAACATTGCCAGATACTGTGCTAGGTGCTGGGAATATGGAGATTAAAAGGGGGGCCTCTCTGCCCATGTCTTCTGCAAGTGTAGGGCTTCTGAAGATTGTAATCACCCCCTAACCCTCCCTGCTCTTCTCTTCCTAGAACACTGTGAGGATCCAGGTTGGAGTTTCTGGATTATTAAAAGTTTTCCAAGGTCACTGAAACAAATACACAACATCCCAATTACCCAGGGCATTCCCATTAAGCTATTTTGCATTTCTTCTGGCCCCAAACTCAATTTCTAGTTCACCCTGAGTTTAAGTAACTATTTTTTGTTTTAAATAATTCTTATTCTGATCTCCCTTTTTCAACATCACAAAGCTACGCTTTAGCATCACCAGCTGTGTTTCTTCTTTGCCACCTTCTTGAGGTGAAGCCCTTTCAGTGGTGTGCAAATAGGGAAACCTCCTTGAAAGTCAAAGGCGCAATCTGGAGCTGCCTTTGCTGAGAAGCTCTCCTCATTATAAAGGCATCCGATAACCTATTTTGAAATATAAAACAGGCTTTTCAGGCTGCAGTTGAAAAACATGGTATTTTAAGATTTGTCTTGAACACTTCCTTTCAAAGGCTGCTTAATGAATTCCTGAGTTTAGAGGGAGTCAGAGAAGAAAAGCATCCTCTTCACTTTTCCTTTGTTCCCTTAAGAAATTAATTCACGTTATGACCTATGGAGGCTACTCCAAAGCATGGGATAGCTAAGATTCCATTTGCTAGGCTCATCTTACAGTGATTCATTCTTGTAACTATCTTCAGGGATGGAGAATGTACCAGACATTCTTCCGCAAGGAACTGATGGCACAGTCAAATTAGGACAACTCAAGGAGAGTGTATTTATAAAAAGACAAACTAAAAAGGAGCACATGGGGTGTTAGAGAACCACATATAGGAAACCCCAGGCTAGCAGGAGCAGCTGGGGCTTACCACAGGCCTCAAGGGACCTGAGGAGGAAAACAATTACCAGAACCAGGAAGGAGAAAGAGTCCTGTAAGAAAACTACCTAGAAGGGTGGAATGATCTTGTCTGGAGGGACATAGCTAGCGTGAAGCAACTTTTAAGGAGGGAGCCAGAGGAATAAGCACTCCCTTCTTCCATCTCTAGCTGGGGTTCCCCTTTGGCTAAACTCACCTGGAAGCTGTAAGATACAAGAGTCCATCACAGATCTCCCTGTAGGTCAGGCTCCTGGGACAGAGAGTGGGATGGAGACTTGGTGGAGATAGACCCAGAAGGGCAACTAGAAAAATCCGGCATAAGCAGGGAACACACCAGATTATGTTATTTGCATGCTCAAAACTCTGCCATGGCTTTCCATATCCTTCACAGAATTCTCAAAGATCCTCACCACAGCCTATAAGGCTCTGCCTCCCATCTGTGTCTCTGACCCCATCTCCTTCCACTCTCCCCTTGCTTCCTCTGCCCCAACCATTCTGGCTTTCTTGCTCCACCACGTGGTGGAAGAAAACTCTTCTCCAAGACATCCTCCTAACTTGCTCTCTTATTTCCTTCATATCTAATGGGGGAAAAACTGCCTATCAAAAAACTCTTCCTTAACAACCAGTTCTAACAATATACCTTCCCACAGTCAAACTTGTCTTCTCATCCTGCTTAATTGTTCTTCTTGACACTTCATATCATCTGTCTATTTATTTCTTTATTGTCTTCTTACACTAGAGGAGAAGTTCCCTGAGAACAGAGATTTTTATTGGGAATTACTGTATTTATGGAACTTAACAGAGTCCCTGGCATATACTGTATACTCAATAAACAATATTCCTTGGACAAATGAAAAATAGATGAAGATTTTAGGTAGAGAAGATAAGAGTTGGGCTTCAATCAGTGGGTAACAGGAAAATTTAAGTATCATTATTCTAGCTAAAAAAAAAAAGGAATAATATGTGTGGTATAAATTGTACGACACAACACAAAATAAGTGATTATTAATATTGTTCTAGTAACTACCATCAATACATAGCATGAATGGATAGACCATACCTCAAGGCTCATTCATATGTATCTGCAGTTAAAATCATATTTTTGCACTTATTTTTCTTAAACTTACTAAGGATGTTTTGATGAAAAATGTTTTTACTGCATAAATAAACACTTCATTTATTAAATATTCATGAGTCACATTGAGAACATAGGATTTTGTGTTTGGTTCATTTAGGTCCAAAGAGGCTAAGTGAATTAAATCAAAAGCACACACCAAACCAATGATGAATACAGTATTAAGATACAAAGGAAAAGGACCATGTCTCAATAAAGAAAAAAGGCTAACAGTTGAAATGAGAGAAAGATTTGCTTTAGAAAATATTCACATGAGAGTTGGTACCACTGGAATGATTGGCAGATTTGTATTGTCTCATGAACCCTATCATCCAGGAAGATTCTTTTCCTTTTATCCAACCAACCAAAAGGTGGCAGACTATCACACAGTGTTCTACCTGCCCTAACACTGAGAATAAAAGAGTATTAACTTTATATTGTTCACATTTTCTTTGACGACCTAAGGCATTTTATATATTCAATGAAAAGTTAGAAACTAAAGTTATAATTTAGCTTATGACAAGATAGATAATAATCTTTTTTATATTTTTTTATAATTATTATCACCCAGAGCTTTTGGTTGCCCATATCCTAGCCCTCAGTCTTAAAGGAAGTCATAATCTGAATGGACCAAATGCAACAAAACAAAACAAAATCAACAAAAACAAAAAACAAAAAAATGTCTGACCAGAGAGAATCCTGTGTCCCATTGAAGCATCGTTAAGTATGGTTTTGAACATTTCTATGGATGAATGCTCTGAAGCCCAGCATAGTTACATAACTTGCCCACAATTACTTAATACTTCTGGTGCTTGATAGAACCAGGAGAGCTTTAACTCATATCTGTCTCTCTCCAAAAGAGTCATGACCGTTACCTTAGACCATGCAGCATTTTCATTTCCAGACTTATGGAACTTAAAGGACATTTTATTGCTAGGGTTTAAGCCAAGTTCAAGTCCAAGCTCTACCAGCTCAGGGATCTAAAGCAATTTGAAAGAATCAGAGTTAACTCAATCGAATTTAGAACCAATTTGTTTCCATTCTCTTGAGGAAGAAAGGTGTCAGCTATAACCATTGTGACCATCAGACTTTATCACTTTCAAAGGGCCACAACTTTCCCTGCCTTCACTGAATTCTTGAATACTTAGATTTTTTTTTTAAAGATTTTATTTATTTATTTACTTGAGAGAGAGAGAGAGAGAAACAGCATGAGAGCGGAGAGGGTCAGAGGGAGAAGCAGGCTCCCTGCTGAGCCGGGAGCCCGATGTGGGACTTGATCCCAGGACTCCGGGATCATGACCTGAGCCGAAGGCAGTCGCTTAACCAACTGAGCCACCCAGGCACCCCGAATACTTAGATTTTTATTCTGAGTCCCAAATGGGGGCTCAAGGCTTTGCTCTGAAAACACATAGACAGGAATTTTCTCTTTATATGGAAAACTTACATTAGGTTGACCTTTCTAAAGTGAGATTATAGAAGGAAGATATTTATTACTGAATATCTCACTCTATTAAATGTAATAATTATTCAAAAGGATTTTTGAACATTTTAGGCTAGATCTACTTTAACTTGTGAGTTTCACATTTCCTTCGCCAGCACCAAAAACATGATTTAGCTTTATCAAAAGAAGCCAATATGTTTGTTTTTCAGGAACATACTAAGTTTAATAAGTATTTATTAGTGCCAGATACTATATGCTCACTGGAGTACAGCAGGAGGATGATGATATAATCTGTGACCTTTAGGGAATTTTAATTTCATTTTGGAGCCCGGAAATACACACATATAATGATAAATTTCTATTTTAAAATATCTGTTTGAATGCCCAAACACCTCATGGCAAATTAAGCTCTATAAAAGTACAGAAGGAGGGGCGCCTGGGTGGCTCAGTTGGTTAAGCGACTGCCTTTGGCTCAGGTCATGATCCTGGAGTCCCGGGATCGAGTCCCACATCAGGCTCCCTGCTCGGCAGGGAGTCTGCTTCGTCCTCTGACCCTATCCCCTCTCATGTGTTCTCTCTCTCTCATTCTCTCTCTCTCAAATAAATAAATAAAATCTTTAAAAAAAAAAGTACAGAAGGAGATGTGTGGGCAAGAGATAGCTGGGAACACCTGACGGAATTTGGCTAGATGATAAAAGAGAGGTAGAGTTTGATTTCGGGGGACGAGGAGGACTCAGCAATGTCTTGGAGGCATCCCTGGCTTTCGGTTCTTACTATATTGCTTTAGTATGGGCTTTTCTTCTCTGTCACCTACACCCTTACTACTCCAAACTTGAGCACTTCTTAGAAATGCAAAATACTTGGTCCTACCCAGAACTCCTAAATCAGAAGCTGCATTTTATCAATATCCCCAGGTAATCCAAACACACATTGAAGTTTGAGGAGCACTGATCTTGACTATGCAATAACCCCTCCAAGATCTATCTGTGTCTGAGCTTGTCCACTCTCCACAAAGTCAGTAGAACAATCTTTCTGAAATGCATGTCTGGTCTAGTCATTCTCCAGCTTTAAACTCTGCAAAAGCTCTCTTGTTTACAGTGCTACGTCCAAACTCCTGGCTTGGTGCATGTCTATCTCCTTATGATTACGCCGCTTTCTAAGCTCACCCGTCTCTCCTGTGACCCACCACCCACCTGCCATTCCTCCTCCCAGACCCTTGGCAAGTCCTCAGACATGTTTACATATTCACATTGTTTTGTTCTTAGTCAAATGATTTCATCCAATTGGATAAATCTTCCTTCTCTTTTTAGCATTCCAGATTCCTGTTGATTTTCCAAGGTCCTGGTCCAACACCAGCCTCTCTCTCTCTGAAAATTTCTGAGGTTTCTTCACTCTGAACTGATAGTTCCCACTTCCATGGTCCCAAGACCCTCTGTTCATGACTCAGTTGTTTGACTCACCTCAAGGCTTTGTCCCCCATGGGATATAGTCTTAAGACGGATGGTTTTAGCTTAGGCAGCTGGACAGATAGCAGGTGTCATCATGCATTTGCTTATTAGTTGCATTCTAGCATGACAGCTGGGTCTGCACAAGCAAAGCAAGTTTGAATTTGAAAGCAATTCCCCGAGATTATTTAGTCCTTTTTTCCCCCAGCATGATGCAATGGGAGTTCTAAGACTTCCTATCTTTGTCACTTCCTACTTGCATCACCTTGGATAATTAACCTCTCTGAGTAAGTTTCCTCATTTAAAAACTATGAATAATAATTAGAGCTGCTTCTTAAGATAATTGTGGGAATTAAAAGAGATAACTGATGTGAAAGCATTTATCTAACTAGAAAGTACTGCATGCATAATACTCAGTATTTTACTTGTGTTTATTCCCGATATACCTTGAGTGCTTATTATTTTCTGAAAATTGTGCTAGATTTCAGAGTCATCAAGATTTTTCAGATAAGGTAACAAAGAATATCAGAGGAGGTAGACACAAAGAAAAGCTAAGAGAAAATGAGTATGTTGGTGCTCCAGCGCTATGCAAACTATTTAAGCATAAGAAATTTTGGAAAAGACTTCACAAAGGAGTTGACATTTTAAGAAGTATGAGGATAAAATTATAAAAGTCCTAAACCAGAAAGATTTATAATTATCGGCTCTTACTTTGACCAGACAGATGCAGCTACAAAATCCATGCAGTTCTCAAACCTTCAAGTTTTTAGATCTTTAGGTGGCAGAACTTTTCTTCCTCTCATCCAGACGCTGGAGTGGCCCCTCCCAACTGCCCCCTCTTTCCTTTCTCTGCCACAGATACTTCCCTTCACTCCTGCCCAGGGTATCAACACTATTTTCTAGCTCTGCTTTACCTGGCTCTGATTCCAAGTCTGTGCCAACATCTCCTATGTCTATAATGCCCCGGTGTTTCATCTGTCATTTCAATGTCATTTTCATACCAAGTTGCTTCAAGCTCTGACATCCTCCTGGCCACCAGGGGGTCTCTACAGTTCTTGGCTACATTGCCCAGCACGTCACTAAGCCATGTACACAGCACTGCTCCTTCAATTGTGTATTTACATCGCTGCTGGAGCTGGCCTGCAAACTGTGAAGGGTGGCGTCTTGGTGTTACTCCAACCTGAGTTTTTCCATTTCTCACTCTGAGACCTTGAACAGGACGTCTGTCCACCCCACTTTAGCACCTTATGCCCGCAGTTTCTTCATCAGTAAAAGAAAGGTGTTCAACGATAAGATTAGACCAGATGATTTTCAAGTTTGCCTGTAGCTGGAACAATCCGTGACTCTTCCCATGACAGAGCTCGCCCTTCATCTTTATCAGGCTTCTTCTGGTGTAAAATTTAGCACATTTCCAATCAAAATTCATGTACACCCCAGCCCCGCCTCTGTCCTAATACTCTGAGAGAATAATGCAGTCTATTTTGCAGACCCTGTCACTGTTCTACTACATAACATCCTATTATTCTTCTGAAATGGAAGATTAAGTTTCCCAGCGTGTCTGACTGAAGGCCCAGTATCACCAAATACATAACCATTTGCCTACAATTCCCCTGGGGAAGGTTATTAACAACAACTTAGTCCCTGATAAATGACTATGTTTCTAAGGTAGTGGTTTATATCAAGGTTCCTAAATACACATGATTTAAATTTACCCAGACAGCCATGTGTCAAATAAACAGCAATTGATTATTAAAAACACACTCACTCTTAGGCAAGTTGACTGGTCTGCAACTCTGGATGTGCTGAACTGTTGATTTGCCTTCAACACACAAGTGCATTTACTAATGGATGCCCACTCCCCATTACCTTAGTAAAGAATGCTTACAGCATTCCTGAGAGGAAGAGTGGCTCACTGGTTGCCACCTGCAATCTGGAAACACACCTTGGCAACATGGGGGTAAGTGTTGCCAAAGCCTCATAGAATGTCAGAGTGAGAAAGAATCTGAAGGCCTTCTAGGAAGAGTCCAAGTTCAATGACCAAGTGCCTTCTACTAACTAAAATCCTCACAAAAATAATCATGTGGCTGTTTGTGTATCTCTAATCAGGGGAACAGTAACCGCTTCAAGAGAGGAGACAGTTCTTGAGTGTTTCTTTAAAAAGTGTTTTTGTCAACTCGATCACTTTATATGTCAACTTGACTGACTCAGAGTGCCCGGATCAAAATGATTTCTGTGTGTGTGTGTGGTGGTGGTGGTGGAGGGGGGTGTCTGGATGATATCAACATTTTTTTTTTTGTATATTTCTATATTTTTATTTTTATTTATTTTTATTTTTTTTTATTCTTATGTTAATCCCCATACATTACATCATTAGTTCTAGATGAAGTGTTCCATGATTCATTGTTTGTGCATAACACCCAGTGCTCCATGCAGAACGTGCCCTCCTCAATACCCACCACCAGGCCAACCCATCGTCCCACCCCCCTCCCCCCCAGAACCCTCAGTTTGTTTTTCAGAGTCCATCGTCTCTCATGGTTCGTCCACCCCTCCGATTTCCCC
>NC_138379.1:74827029-74844190 GCF_054177405.1 Leptonychotes weddellii
ACACACACACACACACACACTCTCATGGCTGAGAAGCACATTTTTCTGGCCAGATGTTCAAAAATCCTAGAGAATGTCTGTGATTGGTCAAGTATCTATCCGATATCAGACCCATTACATAAATCTAAAAGGATCACTGAGCCAGGGCCATGTTCCTAGAAAGGGGGAGAGGTAGGGGGCAATTTGGGAGCTACCTGTGTATGAACATGTCTGCTCAGCTACCCCTTTAGAAATAATTTCCCAAAAGGCAGATTATAATTTCTCCACATTTTGAAAAGACCTTGTGGTGTCCATTACCTTGTCCTACACTGAGGAGCTGAGCACTACAGCTTATGCCACTGTCCTCCCCTGTGGCAGAATGTCAACCAGAGAGGAGAAGCATAACCTTTGTGGCTCTGTCTTCTTCGTGTAGATTCTTGAACGCGGCTTGATTGTAAACATGATGTCACATTCTGTCCGCTCTGGGAAAACAACTATTTTGGCCTGGGATATTAACCTGAAATGTGCAAAAGGAAAGAAATTGCTGAAGATGTTGAACAATAGAACAAAGAGCTGAAAGTGGGAGTCAGTGACCAAGAAAAGAAGACAAATGAATTGATGGACAAGGAAAATCCTGCAGGTGGAACTACCTGATGGCTTGGCTAGCTGCACGAGGCAGAGACTATCGAGCATCAGTCACAGCTGCCCTAGATCAGTGTCTAAGGGTGTTAAGGAGGCTCCATATTGAGCAGTTGGAGGAGATGGGTTTCCAGAGACGGAGCTACACATTGGGGAAGCGCTAGGCTCCAGCAATTCCAGAGGGACACTGAGGAATTACAACGGGCCTGTCTTATGAGGCAAGGTACCAGATCATAAGAACAGGATTCAAAGTCAGTCAACCTGAGGTTAAGTTCTGGCTCTGCCATTTGTCCCCTGAAGGAAAAATCTGTTGTCCTATGAACATATATGTTCTATAGTTTCCAGAACTGTAAAATAGGACAACAATAGACCCACTCTCTCCACCTCACAGGATTGCTATGCCTTTCCTGTAAGAAAAAAAGACTTCTCACCAAAGCTGGCCACATCTGGATATTATACCTACTTTGTGCCTGCCAATGAGCCTCATATAAAGAAAGGGGGCTTTGAAAAGGTGCATAAAAGTTGGGAGGAAACCTATAGTCCCCAGAGAGAAACCAAGAATCCTCCACAGGCAGCAGCATAAATTATTTTAAAGGTTCAAACAGCATATGGAGAGTGACAACAAATCCTTGGGCCAATAGTCATTCCAGGAACATGCTTCTGCGACACACCACTTTGGGGATATTGCAGTACTTGGCTTGGGCTCTACCTGTCTCCTTGCATATACCCTTATAGAGATGGCTGTATGTCATGGCCATGCAAAGTGATTTCCCCACATGATGTACACAGCTCATAAAATACTTTGGGATTCTGCTAGAGGAAAGGCATTTTAAAAAAAGGTATTATTACTCCACATAAATTTAAAAAAATCTTCTTGACAAGGTAACGGTATTTGATCCATTTTCAATTTCTTGGCAGCCTCAACACCCCCAGGGGTTTCGGTTTTCCCATTATACACTGTAGTAGACAGGTTAGCTCACACAGGAGGGGCAACACTGGAGGCCTGCCTCCTGTATAGAATGAGGAGTGATACCACCATTGCACAGGGAAAGACTGCAGTTTGAGCAAAGCTCATTACCTCTTAGTATGCAGTGTCAATTCTCAGGGTTAAAAATAGTCCACTCTGATGTCTTTTAATGGAAGAAAGCTTCACCAGAGCAATAATGGAAAACAAATTGTGTGGGGCTCTAATACAATCGAGTGGTTGCAATCTGCATCTGCACTTTCATGGAGAGTCCGTGGTTTGACCGGATTTGATAAATATCAGAAAATAATACCAAACGTAGGTTCCTCGGGGAGCCTGTGATTGACAGCTGTCAAATACAGTGATGGAGCAGGCTGTCAGGAGAAACATGATTCATAGACCTCCTTACAGGTGAATGGATGGTGCATACAGACTGGAGTTGGGTCTCTGGGCATCCATTCTTTGAAATGCCAATGGGGAGTAGACATTTGTATAAGTGGCCAGGTCAATCCTTTTACCTACTGTATCCAATTACCTCTTCTCTACCTACAGAACTCCTGTCTAACTAACAGCTGGGCCTCCATGTCCAACCAACTTGGGCTGCTGTGTATATAGAGGGGCTTCACATCAATGGTTGTATTTACTGCATGTCTGCCTCCTTATTTGTGCTATTTATCTCTCAACTCACTATATCTGCCTATCGATTTTTTTGTGGTGTTGTTCTCAGGCTGCTGCAATGAGTCAGAATTTAGAAATGACATACAATTAGATTTCTCTTGCCCAGAAGGATTCCTGGGTGGCCCGGGTTCTCATTCAATTTGAATTATTCTCTTTCCCTCTAGGCCAGGCGTCTGACCAAGTGCTCAAGGAGGTTTATCATAGATCATAGATCAAAACTCAGCTTAAGTAGGAGGAGCGTAAGGAGAAGATGGGAAGAAATCAAGGAACAGAAGAAAATGCATATGTTTGCTCTTTCTGGTTTGCAGTTTTGCAGATGACATATGCCTAATTAGAGAATATTTGTAATTTAAAGGGTAAATATGCAAATCATCTTTGTTTTAAAATCTCTGTAATTTTTTGTCCTGTAGGCTGCTGGGTGCTAAGAGCAGACTGCTTCCCAGTCTCTCTGGGAGGATTGCCTCCTGGGGTGATTGTCAAGCGAGTTCAGGGGATTGGAGCTGTCTGCAAAGTTCCCAGGTCTGTCCATCTCTAGCAGCAAGTTGACACTAAAAATTAGGAGGAAATAAAAATCTGTAAAGCAATAGCATGAATCTCTGCTTTGGCATTCTCTGTTAGGATATTTCTGAGCAGGTATGTTAAATCTTGAAAAGACCTATACTGTTTTTTGTTTATGCAAAGAATTTGACTTTTTAGAACTCTAATGAATGTACCTCTAGGAACACATGACGAGGGTACGTTTTTACAACTCAGTAATGGTTAAAAATAAGTCAATTAGATTTCGTTTCAGATTTCTTAAAAAAAGCTTAGTGGTTTCATTAATTGAAATCAGGATCAGCCTTATTTCTGACCCAAACATATTTTCTGTGGCTCTTCTGGGAAGATTTCCAACCAGACTGCCCTCTTTTTAAATAAACTACTTTGCAGTAATATCATAAATATTCTTCACTTTTATTATTAGTAGTATGTCTAATAATAATATACACATTTAGTGTCTCATATCCTCCTCTTATACTTTATCTCAGTTTAATCTACTAACAATCTAGGAGATGGAGAATCTATGATTACTCAATTTACAGAGAAAAGGAAACTCAGTGTAAAGCTATTAGGTGACACCTAATGACAACCAACTAGTTCACACCAAAGATGAGATTTGAACCCTCATTCTTCACTCCCAATACACATTTTTTTCATTATATAGAAGGACCCATAAAATACTGGCATAGGGAGAGAGGGAGTGTGAGTATCTCAACACCATGGAAGTGTACGCACAATTTTGTGTACGTGCATAATGTATTTTATCTTCCCCACGGAAAGAGGATTAGCACCAATGAACTAGACAGTGGTGCTACTCTTTTTCCAATCATCGGGGAAAAATGTATTCCTAGTGACAGAAAGACTGAGTCCCAGAAAGTAGCTGTCAGGCCTTATTCAGTTCACTTGCAACTACCTTTCTACAGTGAGTTGACAAATGGAGTCAATTTTTCAGAAAACTGAGATCAAAACTAGGAGACTGTGTATGTATAAATATTTATTTAATAACTATTTTGGAGCAATTACTTGGATTCCAAAATATAGTGGGCCTTATGGGACCTTGAAAGTAAACAACAGCAGCAACAACAACAACAACAAAACGGAAAGAAAAAAAGATAGACCCTACCTACAAGGCACTTGCAATCTAAACATGGAACAAGGAAATCAGAAAGAATTAATTAATTAACCACTTTACACTTCTATTTCTTTAGCTGTAAAACAGAAATAAGACAGGAACCAAGAGGAAGCTAATATATTCCAAATAATATACAGGTGGCCAATCATATCTGTGCAGTTTCTCAGCAGGTTGGGGCAATTTGTAGATGCTTCCAGTAGAAGCCTCTCTTGACACTCATCCCATTTTCCACAACATGGTTAGATGCAATCACATCCTTCCTTAGGAGTCACTGTAAAAAAATCATATTCCTGGCATAGTACTTGAATCTCCCAATTGATATTACTGGCATTCTTTTCTCTCTCCTTTATGCATTACAATTTCCTTGTTAGTAGGAACCATACCTTATACATGGCAGGTGAACATTAAAACTTTGTTGAATGAAAGAATGAATGAATGAGTGAGTGAATGAAAGGATGAGTGAATGAATTGCTGTGTCCTCCATGTCTATTATAGGCCTTCAAAGTATAGGCCTGGATGAATGTGCCGGATCCTGAAGGCAAAAATGAACATGAATCAGTAAAAAGGCACTCTAGGGGAGTGAAAATCATCTACAAAGAAAGGAAGGGACATCCATACGGGAGAAACAAGAAAATGTCAATTTCCCTGCATTTGAATATCTTTATTTCTTCTCTTTTTGTACTGGCCATGTGATTTCTCAGAACTGTAGTCGATGGTATCCAAAATGCTATGCTGTGCTGGTGAGGAAGAAAGGCTACACTCCAATAGCTATCATCTAAACTATAGTTAGTCTCCAATTAAATTGTTAGTAAAATGATATTTTCATGACTTTGGCTATTGTGAATTTCAGATTAGAAGCAGTTTTCTGGACCAGTTAGGAAATAAACCTGCAAATTAACTGATTAAAAAAAAATTGGATTCTAGAACATCCAATGGTCTATCTACATGAGTTATCTTGGTAGTATTTCAGCTTCCTGCATTCTTCTATCTGTATAGACACTGTTCAAGTCATTATTTGGAATTATCAAAGCCTGTCACTGCTCAGCTTCTGAAACCACATCACAGACTCTCAAGGCTGACTCCTGTAAGCAAATGATTCAAAATAACTCTTGAGATTCCAGATTCCAAAACAACCAAGTCCTTAAAGTGAGAGAATAAAGTCAATACCCCTGCTGTAAGTTTTTTCTTTTTCTTTTTTAAAGAAAGTTAATAATGAGGCTTCTCTCTCCAGGGTCAACTCTAATTCGGTAGCCAATAGTCAGTTTAAACAGCTATTTTCACCCATCTAATAATTTTAGATCGAACTGGAAAAAAAATCGTTTGATGAGACAGAGCTTTATCCATTAGGTGGGAAGTCTAAGAGCTATGATGAAGGGAAATGAGCTAGAACAAAACTGTGTCTCCATCTGAGGAGTGGGATCTAGCCAAGAAGGCAGGGCAAAACATGCTGCTTCCATAATGGCGTTTGAAGTACCCCAAACTATCAGCCCTTCACCAAGCTTTCCTGGCTTGCAATTGAGGTTTTCTGGGCATGAGCTGCCTGAAGAATCAGGATTAGTTTGATTAGCCATGAGACACCCTTAATGAATCAAGCTAACACCAGACTCCAAAAGTCCTTCCAAAGGTGGTGCTGAGTGTCAGCTAGGGTCCTTTCTACATGGTGTATGCCCTTCCAGCAATAACCTGCTCTCACTTCTGCTTGTTTAAATCTTTCTTCTCAGGGACCAACCCAAGTATATGCTCTCCAAAGCCCTCCCTGAAGACTTCAGTCAGTGGTAACCACTTTTTCCACTGAACTTGGTGTCACTCATTTGTTCGACCAACTATTCTGAGTACCTACTATGCATACAGGACTGTGTTAAACCCTGGGCATGCAAAGACAAATACGACAGGTTCATCTTTTCAAGGATCTTACTGCCAGTGCCTATGCATATTTCCACTCATAAACCAGTATTTACAACACAGGATATTGAGGGCTATGATAGAGAGAGGCACAGGTTCTATATTCATCCAATTCCAGCCACGGAATACTGGGCAAGCACTGTTAGAGCTGAGTTTACAAGATGATTAGGAATTCAAATGACAAAGAAGGGCAAGAAAAGCAATCCAAGCCAAGGAAATAGCTTGTGGAAAGGTATGAGGTGAGAAAGCATAAGTAATTCTGTGTGGCTGGAGAGTTGGAGTAACTGGGAAAAGGGAGGAAAGTGTAGCTAAATAGGCAGACAGGAGCCAAATCAGAAAGGACCTGGGAAGCCATTCAAAGGAGTTGAGGTTTTATCCCCTAGGCAAGGAGGAGTTACTGAAGAAGTCTAGATGTGGAGGCAATAGGGCTACATCTGCATGTTTTATAAAGATAAATATTCTGCTGAATATGTGGAAGGTGGTTTAGAGTGGAGTATGGAAGCAAGCAGATGCGTTTGGAGGTCCAGTTAAGGGATAAGAGTCCAGATGAGAGAGAAAAAGTATATCTACAAAAGAGGGGAATGAGAATAGCAATAGAGAAGAGGAAATTGATTTCAGAAACGTGTTTAGACCTCGACTGTATTCTAGCATTTATCCGGTTTGGCCTGCCATTATGACGTTTTAAGTCCTTAAAATGGTAAAGTCCTTGATGGTAATGGTTGATCTTGTTTAGCATTCTGTTCCCAGAAGCTTGCCATGGTCTGTTGAAAGCAGTTGAAACTCATCATATTATATATTGAAATCTGTCAGATGGTTCTGCTTTGTACATTAAAGCAGTCAGTTGTAGACTTGGGCACTGTACTATGGTTTGATGTCAGTCAGTGACCATGGGTAAGCATATTAATTAAAGAAGCACGTGTTCTAATCTCATTTCTTAGAAATAAGGACTAGAATCAGCTATGAAGCCAAAAATCAATAACCTGACTTTGATATGAATTATCTTTTATGATAGAGGAATACACAAGATAGCTAACTCTAAGTTAACTCTCTATCTTGGTCCCATTTTCCCATCTGAACTGTAGATTGGAGCCTGTATTCTCAAGGGAATGATGTTCAGAGCCTCAGAATTGGGTCACTTCCCATCACCATCATTAAGCAGGAATGAGTGAGGCCTCACTGGGAATTCAGTGAAAACTATAGTCTCAAAATTTAAATAAGACTGTGTGCGGTCTGTCCAAGGGGAGACAGCATCCGAAATTAGACAGCTTGCGTCTCTGGGGTTGCTTGAGGGACATGCAAACAGTGTTACTCTTATGAAAATGCAATGTAATTAATCCATCTTAACAGCTGGTTATAGGCAACCATAGACTATTGGTGGATGAGATATATTTATATGAATTATAAACATGATAAAAATAATTAAGGTTTACAGATATGTGTACTTCCACTGGGCACAAATACTGTGGTATCAGGGGTCCTATTCTGCTGGTTGCCTCATTGAACAGAAGTGGAAATTCTCCAGAAATTAGTTACAATTTCCTGGCTAAACAGGAGATCATTAACAAATCACATAGCATGCTTTGGACAAATTCTTTAAAACTTACACACTCAGATGGGTGTTATTTTCCAAGGTCATCAAATTTTGAAGTTATATGCTTATTCAAAGGCATTGATGGGCCTTAACTTGAAAACAAGATAAGACCCATGTAAAAAAAAACAAAAAAACACGCACACACACACACAAAAATTCATTACTGCTGGGTTAGTTACATTTCATAGGAGTTCACATTCTAGTTTTACTCTCCAGGCCAGAAATCTGATGCTTAATCAAGCAGGTAAGAGCCACCTGTATACCTTATGCAAATGTAAACATAGACCATATGTAGAAAAATCACATGCTGTCATCGAATGCATGAGAGCAAGAGATCAAAATCTCTTAGAAATAAGAATATGACAATGCCCAAGCCTTGGCATAGGTTCATCCAATACCATAGGCTGGTACTATGTCTGTGATGTTTAAAGTTCTATCCCTAGCACCTAGCAGATTCTCAGTCATAGTAGGTATATAGTTCATAATTAGTAGGGAGGTAACGCAGTTCAAATTATTACATTGTTATTTTTCCTAGGTTGTTGCTTCCTTTTTACCATTTATGACTTTCTGGGACAAAAATACTTCTAGGTACTTTCTGTCTCTACTTGCCTCCACTGCCTTCTATACCCTATGGTGAGAGACACTTCTTCCAAACCAGAAAATGCCTTAAGTAGACACACGGGAAAGGGGTGGAGAGGGTGCATCTACTTACACACAGTGAAATTTTGTAAGACATAATGTAGTGTGAACTATACAATGGCCTAGCTGGAAATCTAATGGAGGTATAAATGGGATTCTGTAATAAGATATTCATAAATAATCTATGAAATTGAATCTTAAAAATGGAAAGATTCTGATGATTTACATGTGCTTCATAAATATATCAAATATTATGATTCCAGAAATTGGAATGAGGTTTCAGTAATGTGTCTTATTCAGCTTCATCTCGTCATCCAAATTACTTATCAAGTCTCTACTGACGACGACTGCCTTTCTCAAGCAATCCAACCCTGAATTTTATGCTTGGGGATTTCTCCTTGGATGAATGCAATGTTTAGTTAGGCCAAAATATCTGATCTTTATACAGTCTGTCCTGACATACTATTAACTTGCAAATGGCTGAGATAGAAAACCATTGTCCATTTAATCAACCACAGATATTTAAATAGGATCCAGGTGTGAAATCTCATTATTGCTTTGGGGGGCAAGAGAGGAAAGAATGAGTGCCAGAGTAAAAAAAGTCAATAGGCATAACAATTCCAGGGGTTTTCATTGATGTAATTTCACTGGTAATGAAGCCTAAGACAATTTATCCCATGAGCTCTGTTTCAGTAATGTGATAACAAAAAATAGACAAAAATGAGTGGCTTGAGATAGGTGTAAGTAGGTCATCTCCCCAAAGGAAACAACTCTAGTCTTCTCACTCTAGCTGAGTGAGTAGTACTATTCAAAATGATGGTTCAAATCCAAAAATAACTGAAGTTTAGAACTTCTTGAGAACACAGGGAAGGCCCAAAGATCCCGGGCTCAAGGGGAACATGAAGTCCACCTTCCTTAGTTCTTCAGTCAAGCCTGTTGGTTTGCAAAATTTACTCATTTACAGAAATCCAAAGTTTTTGAGTAAATAATAGCTAATATTCAGTGGATTGTTACTATGTACTGTGCTGAAATCTAGATGCATTATTGCATTTAATTCTCAAAACATTGCTGTGGGAACATAGGAGACTCAAGAGTACTTCCTTAGTAAGTACTTCATGCTAATCTCTGCTTCCCAGAAAACCCAACCTGTCATACGTGTACGAATAAAATTTACTTAACAATCTTTTCTAAGATTCTCACATGTTCTTAAGTATGGGAACCTGTATGAAAAGAATATGAAAGGGAAGCCACAGGAAAATGTAAAGACAGACAGCGCATCCATGAATCAAGAAACCTTTTACCCCTTTGGGTTGCCCAAATGCACTACCACTCAAACAGTTTATTGTCACAGGGTTGCCTGAGTGGCTCAGTTGTTTAAGCATTTGCCTTTGGCTCAGGTCATGATCTCAGGTCTTGGGATCAAGTCCAACATTGGGCTCTCTACTCAGCGGGGAGTCTGCTTCTCCCTCTGCCCCCCCTCCAACTTGTTCTCTCTCTCTCTCAAATAAATAAATAAAATCTTAAAAAAAAATTTGCTGCCACAAGCATACAATTACTGAGATTTAATTTGTAGCTAAACTACCCATGATATGTCTTGGGCCATACCAGGTGAGGAAAAATCTATAAGGGATAGTCACAGCTTGTGGGAACAAAGGGGACATACAGGGTAAAACTGCTGTCAGCTCTCTTCCTGATGCATGATTTGGAAGCACATTTATCAACAGTCTCTAGAATGCAGCCTCCCTTCCCCACCTCCCAGTTCTCCGACTTCCATTCCAGTTCCTGGTCTCCAAAGATAATCAGCAGGAAAAGAATGTGCTTAGCAGCGCGATAGCATTAATGGATCCGTCAAGCGTTGCAGCACCTTCTTACTATTTGTATGTGTTTGATTCTGCTGTAGGAACAAAGGTCTGAGAAGCAGAAATAGAAGCACATCAGATAGTACAGGCATATAAAAAGCCAGAGATGTTAACATCCTGAGTGTAGGTAATATTGCATATTGCTGGATCAAATTCGTTCCTTTTTTTTCTATAGCTCTGTTTTCCTTATTCCGGTTGTGAAAAAGCATCATAGCTGTTGCCATTGCTGATTTGGAAAACCATATCCGGTTATTTCATACACAGAGAACAGTGTTCTTTTCATAAGGTAACGTCAGTTAAATTCCAAGCAATGCCCAGTATGGCACATTTATTTTAAATGACCAGCAATTTTATGTAGTCTAACCATATAGTATGCAATATAAACTCCAGGATCTAGCATTCCCTTTGCATTTCCATTGAGGAAGGGGAAGATTATAAAGCTATGGGAGTCTTTGGAGAGGGAGAGGCTGAAGCTAATTCAGTCAGCAACTGAGAGTCATGGAATTTTCTAAATCACGAAGTTAATGTACCTGTCTTCTAGTCATCCATGATGGAGAGGGTCACAGTTCCCAAAGGATTCATGCTGCTACGTAGAAATATGTTACAGGAGTTGGTTTCTCTGGGCTTCCTGATGGATCCCTGATTAAATTTTTTCAGGTGAGTAAATCCAAACAGAGCCACCCTATTCCATCTTCTGTGTCTCCTCTCCCTTTGCACCCACTTTCTGAACTTTCTGAAATCTGCTTAATTCCAAGTCCATATTAACAAGAAATCATTACTAGAGCTTGGGTTGGTGGCTTGCCTTGCCGTTCATCCAAAGAGCAACTGTTTGAAATTTAAGCGTGCCCAAGAATCCCAGCTTGCAGGGCCCACCCCCCAGAATTTTGATTTGGTAGGTATAGGATGAGGCCTGAAAATTTGCATTTTTAATAAGTCCCCAGTAGTTGCTGATGCTGCTTCTCTGAGGACCAAACTGAAAACTACTTCTGCAAAGAAGAGTCTAAAGTCCTTCCAGAACAGGTGAAGAGATGGCAGCTTGGCAGTGCAAGGGGTAGGAGGTGATTCATTTTCTTCAATAAAAGTCCATGATAGAAAAAAAAAAACCCAACCCTGAATGACAAAGGACCCTGTACCCTTCCAGCGGTAAAAAACCCCTTACGTGAGGTAGTGTAGAAGTGCCAAGTATAATGGCTAGTGCAGAGCAGTTCTCAATAAATGGGGATGGGAGGGGAGAAGTAACCAGATGTTGTCAGCTGGCTCTTGTTGATTCTTCTTAGAAAAAGTTATAGAACATTTTGTTTAGATTTTGCAATGAAAACAAAATTAAGAAAATGCGCTTGCTCTCTAAAGAGAATGTGTGAGTGTAGATGCAAATGTACCAGGGTAGAAAAAAAAATACAAGAAACGTGGTAAGTAAAGTAACAAAAATCAAAGGAAAACCTGACCCCTCTTTTCCTCTGGTCTCATGCTACAAATTGAAATGGAGAAAGTAAGCTTACAAGAATAAATGGTACAAAGTAATTTAGCTGCTTTGCAAAGTTCTTTAAGTTTTAATAACAGCAGAAAGATCCCTTTTTAAAATATGAATTGCATCTCGCCTATGTGCCTTTAAGGGAGCATAACTTATTCATACTTTTCTCCTTTCTTCTAATTTACTGACTCTTTCCATCTCTGGTGCTCTCCCTTTCAACTAGAACAATGGGGTTTTGAAGATGGATATGTAGTAACAGCAGCTTCTTCAGTCCCTCTATGACTCCTCATTATAAGGTTATTTTCTTGTGTTTTGAAATAGAAATGCTGCCTTTGATGATACCATTCAAATTTTCTTTTTTTTTTCTTTTTCTAAAGAAAGTGTCCCCTACTTATTACCTACCCTTGTCATCTTGGCACAACGTGGTAAATAACATTCTAAATAAATATTTTCTAATATGCCTTCAAGAACAACTTTCCTTTTGAGTGCAAATAGGATAATTGGGCAGAGGAGAAGAAAGCCACATTGAATGCACTGCTTGAAGGAGGTGGGGGGGTGATTTTTGTTTGTTGGGTCTGATGCCAGTCTCATCAGCAATTTCCAGGAGAGCCTGGGGAATTCAGGAACAACACTGTAGTGATTGGGCTGCCTGCATTTGAATCTCAGTGGGGGCAAGAATTTGAGGCAGTCTTCTGTCTAGAGAGAGTAATTCTCTTTGTAAGTCTCATCCTTCCTGGGCTTTCCTGGAGATTTCTCTACTCCTCGTGACTTATTTCCATTGGCCTCTCTGTGCACCGTACTTCCTAGAATTCTTTTCATTCTTCCTCTTTCCTCAACTCTCAGGGTTGTGGGTTTTTTTGTTTTTGTTTTTGTTTTCCCTATCTCTGTTCCCCTGTCTTTCAGTGTTTTCTCCTGTCTATCTCTCTCATGTTTCTACTGACATATGGATCTGCTCAACTCACTACCCAGGAGTCGCTTTTGGTCTCCTGACAACACAGGTTCTGCCATTCTGCCAGGCAGTAAGAGGCAGGTGTATGGTAATTTAAGGGAGGTGTGGAGAACAGATAAGCTGTTGCCAGTTTCAGGCATAAGTTACTTAATTAAAAGCCAAAAACTCTTAGCTCTGGTTGTCACTTTCCTCCTTTGAGAGCACAGTCACCCCTTTGGTGTCCTGGTTTTTGACAAGCACCCATCTGGGCTCCTCTCAGCTCTGTGAAATTGAGACGAGTCTCTCTAGCTGACAGGCAACAGGCAAGAGTGAAAAATGAAAGAGGAACCTGGAGCTGGAAACAGTGAAACATCCATTTAAATGCACAGCATCGAACCACAAACCAGAAAGCAAAATATTGGACTTAACGTTGTCCCCAAACATCTGTCGTATGCCTTCCAAGGGCCTGCCACTCTCCCCGACCCTGAGGAAGACCAGAGCAGTAAGATTCCAAGTTCTTATGGAGACTATGTCATATTTGATGAGCTCGATGTCTAAACACCTATAGAGCGTGCAAGCCTGAACCCTATGTATCCAGCCTCAGCTCAAACCAAACTCACCCCATCACTGGTCCTCTGTTCCCTTAACCCATCCGTGCCTTTTATCGCAAGGTATTAGAGTGTGCACTTTCCACTTCATCAGCTATCCTTCCTTCTTACCCTCCAAATCTGAATTCAAGCATTCCTCCTTTGAGCCAGAGTGACACACACATACCTATTGGCCTGGAATTTTCTCGGTTTTAACTGTGGAAGTCACAAGTTCTAAGAACATCCCAGTTCTATGCAAATGAGGGTGGTCACTCATCCCAGTCAAATCTCTTGATGATAAGCACTCTTAAAAAATGACAGCTTTATTGAGATATAACTCGTGGACCATTAAATTCATCCTTTAAAAATATACTAGTCAGTGTTTAGTAAATACACAGTGTGGTACAAACCCCATCATCCTTATCTAATTTTAGAACATTTTCATCCATCCCAGAAGGAACACCCCCTTGTGAGCCACCTCCCCCAGCAGTCCTTGGCAACCATGTATCTACTTTTTGTCTCTATGAATTTGACTATTCTAAACATTTCAGATAAATGGAATCATACCACATGTGGCTGTTTGTGACTGGCTCTTTTCACTTAGCATGATGTTGTCCAGGTTCATCCATGTCTTAGCACGTACTTCTTGCTTTTTAATGGCCAAATAATATTCCATTGTATGGATGAACCACATTTTGCTTGTCCATTCATAAGTTGAATATCCATTCATAGATATTGAGCTGTTTTCACTTTTTGGATACTCTGAATAATGCTGTTGTGAATATCCATGTACAAATTCTTGATGGACATATGTATTTATTTTTCTTGGGAACATATTTAAGAGTGGAATTCCTGGGTCATAGGATAATGCTATGTTTAAACTTTTAAGGAACTACCACAATGGTTTCCAAAGTGGCTGCATTATTTTATAATCCTGTCAACAATGTATGGGGATCCTAATTTCCCCACATCTTCAATATTTATTTTCTGGTTTTGTTTTGTTTTGTTTCAGTTGTTTTGTTTTAGTCTTAGCAATCCTAGTGGGTATGAAGAGGTATCTCATATGGTTTTATTTTATTTTATTATCTTATGTTAATCACCATACATTACATCATTAGTTTTTGATATAGTGTTCCATGATTCATTGTTTGCATATAACACCCAGTGCTCCATTCAATACGTGCCCTCTTTAATACCCATCACCAGGCTAACCCATTTGAGTTACATTTTCCTAATGACTGATGATGCTGAGCATTTTTTAATGTGCTTGTTAAACATTAGTATATATATATATATATACACACACATGTATATATACATATATACATATTTTGAGAAATGTTTATTTAGATTCTTCAAAAATTTATATATATATTTGTAAGTGAATATATAAGTAAATATATAATCTCTTACCAGCTTTATAACTTGCAGATACAAGATCAATATACAAACACCAATTGTATTTCTACACAGTAACGAAATTCAAAATGAAATTAAAAAACTTCACTTACAATAGCATAAAAAATCAAATACTTAGGAATAAATGTAAGAAAAGGATTGTGAAACTTATACCTGAAAGCTATAAAACTTGAAATAGTTCAATAATTTAGTTCAAATATTTTCTCCCTTTCTGTGTGTTGTCTTTTCACTTTCTTAATAATGTCATTTGAAGCACAACATTTTTAATTTTCATCAAGTCCAATTTATTTATCTTTTTTGGTTGCTGGTGTTTTGATGTGATATCTAAGAATGTCTATTCCATTAGTCACAAAGATTTATTTTGTGTTTAATTTTAAGAATTTCATAGTTCGGGTTCTTATATTTGGTTCTAGATAATTTTTGTGTTAATTTTTGTAGTTAGTATGATGTACAGGTCCAAGTTCATTCTTGTGCATGTGGTATCCAGCACCATTTGTTGAAAAGACTATTCATTCTCCACCGAATAATCTTGGCGTCCTTTTCCAAAGTAAGTTGACTATAAGTGTAAGGGTTTATTTCTGGACTCTTAATTATATTCCATTGATCTATACGTCTATCCTTATGCCTTGTACCACACTGTCTTGATTACTTTAGCTTTGTACTAACTTTTGAAATTAGAAAGTGTGTGTCCCTAACTTTGTTTTTATTGTTCAAGATTGCTTTGGTTCCTCTGGGTTGTTGCTTTATTTATTTATTTTTTTTGAGAGAGAGAGAAAGTGCGCGCATCTGCATGCACGCACGAGCGTATGGGGGGAAGGGACAGAGAGGGAGAGGAAGAGAGAGAATCCCAAGCGGGCTCTACACCCAGGGCCGAGCTCGACCTCACAACCCTGAGATCATGACCTGAGCTTGGACACTCAACCGACTGACCCAACGAGGCATCCTGGGTCATTGCATTATCATATGAATTTTAGGATCAGCTTGTCACCTTCTGCAAAAATGCAGGTGAAATTTTATTGGGGATTGTATTGAATCAGTTTAAGAAATACTGTCATTTTAACAATACTAAATTGTCCAATCCACGAGTATGGGATGGTTTACAGTTATTACATGTTCTTTAACTTATTTCAATAGTTTTGTAGCTTTCAGGTATAAGTTTTGCAATCCTTTCCTTATACTTTTATAAGGATTTTTTTTTTTAAATTCTTATATATATATTTTTATGCTATTGTAAGTGAAGTGATTTTAATTTCATTTTGAATTTCCTTACTGTGTAGAAATATAATTGGTGTTTGTATATTGATCTTGTATCTGCAATTTTATTGAACTTGCTTATTATCTCCAAAATTTTTTGTGAATTCCTTAGGATTTTCTATGTAAAAGTTTGTGTCATCTGTAAATAGATAAAGCTTTATTTCTTCCTTTCTAATCTGGATGTCATTTGTTTCTTTTTTCTTGTCTAATTGTCTTGTGTAGGACCTGCAATATGATATTGAATATAATGGTGAGAGTGGACAATCTTATATTGTTCCTGATTGTAGAGGGAAAACGCTCAGTGTTTTGTTATTAAGTATGATGTTATCTGTGGGTTTTTTCACAGGTGTTCTTTATCAGGATGAATAAATCCTAGCTTGTTCAATGTTTTATCATTAAAAGGTGTTAGATTTTGTCAAATGTTTTTTATGTATCTATTGAGATGATCATGTAGCTTTATTCTTTTATTCTATTAATATAGCATGATATACTTACTGATTTTTTTGTATAATAAATCAATCTTGCATTCCTGGAGTAAATTCCACTTGGTCATGGTGTATAATCCTTTTACTATACTGTTGCATTCAGGTTGCTAGTATTTTGTTGAGGATTTTTGTGTTTATGTTCATAAGGCAAAATAGTCTATTATTTCTTTACTTGCGATGCCTTTGTCTTGTTTGGGAATCAGGGTAATACTGGTATTGTAATATGAATTGGAAAGTGTTCACATCTCTTCTAACCTCTGGAAGAATGTATAAAGTAGTGACATTATTTCTTCTTTAAACCTTTAGTGGAATTTACCAGTGAAGCCATCTGGGTCTGGAATGTCCTTTGTGGGAAGATTTTAGTTATTAATTAAATTCCTTTACTCATTATTGATCTATTCAAATCTCTTTTTCTTACTGAGTAATTTTCAGTAGCTGGTTTGATTCTGCACATCTGTATCTTTTGCACATGGATATCCACATTATCTAATTTGTTGGCATACAATTGTTCATATTATTTCCTTATAATTTTTTTATTTCTGTAAAATTGGTAGATAGCTTCTACCTCAGCAAAATTCCTGATTTCAGTAATTTGAGCCTTCTATCTTTTTTCTTAGTCCAACCAAAGTTTTGTCAATTGTGTTGGTATTTTCAAAGGACCTTTTTTCATTTATTTTTCTCTATCATTTTCTGATTCTCCATTTTGTGTGTATTTGCTCAAATCTTTATTACTCCCTTCTTCAGTGTGCTTGGGCTGAATTTGCTCTTCTTTCTCTAGAGTCTTCTTTTTAAATATAGGCATTGACAGCTATAAATTTCCATCTAAGCACTGCTTTTGTTGTATCTCACAAGTTGATGGTATGCTGTTTTCATTTTTACTTATATCAAAGTATTTTCTAATTTCCCTTTGATTTCTCTAACCCATTGGTCATTTAACAATGTGTGCTTAATTTCTCTATACTTGTGAATCTCCCTAACTTTTTTGTTATTTTGTTTCTAAGTTTGATCCACTATAGTCAGAGAACATACTTTGTACAATTTAAGCCTTTGAAATTTATTAAGGTTTGTTTTTACAGATGGTCTATCCTGAAGAATGC
>NC_138379.1:74844690-74882173 GCF_054177405.1 Leptonychotes weddellii
AATTTCCCTTTGATTTCTCTAACCCATTGGTCATTTAACAATGTGTGCTTAATTTCTCTATACTTGTGAATCTCCCTAACTTTTTTGTTATTTTGTTTCTAAGTTTGATCCACTATAGTCAGAGAACATACTTTGTACAATTTAAGCCTTTGAAATTTATTAAGGTTTGTTTTTACAGATGGTCTATCCTGAAGAATGCTCCATGTGCACTTGAGAAAATTGTGTATTTTGCTAGTGTTAAGTTGAATGAATGTTCTACAGGTGTCTGTTGTTTCTAGTTTCTTTATAGTGTTTATCAAGTCTCCTATTTCTCTGTTGATCTTCTTCCTAATTGTCCTATTTTTGAAAATGGGATATTGAAATCTCTAGATGATATTATTGAATTGTATATTTCTCCCTGCATATAATAAATATATAATAAATAATACATATATACATGTATAAAATTGCTATGTCTTCCAAGTTGACTCTTTATTATTACAAAACGTTCTTTTTTATCTTAAGTAACAATTTTTGTCCTCAAGTGTATTTTGTTTGGTATTAATATAGCCACTCCAGCTTTCTTTTGGTTACTGTTTGATTGATATTTATTCTTCTATTCTTTTATTTCAACCTATTTTTGTCTTTGAATATAAAGCTTGTCTCTTGTAGACACTATACAGTTGGATTTTTTTATCCATTCTGCTAACCTTTTTTTTTTTTAAGATTTTATTTACTTATTTGAGAGAGAGAGAGAGAGAGAATGAGAACACAAGCAGGGAGGAGGGGCAGAGGAAGAAGGAGAAGCAGATTCCCCACTGAGCCTGATGCGGGGCTCCACCCCAGGACCCTGGGATCATGACCTGAGCCAAAGGCAGATGCTTAACAGACTGAGCCACCCAGGCTCCCTAACCTCCGTCTTTTGATTAGAATGTTTAGTCACTACATTGAATATGTTTATGATAAGGTAGGATTTATATCTACTATTTTAATATTTGTTTCCTATATGTTGTATGTCTCTTTTTGTTCCTCAATTCCTCCACTACTGTCTTCTTTTGTGTAAAATATATATTTCCCAGTATGCATCATTAATCCTCTTGTCATTTTTTAAGTAATATACTTTTTGTTATTTTCTTAGTGATTGCCCTGGGGATTGCAATTACCATGTTAACTCAAAACAATCTAATTAATTTGCTATTAATCCAAATTAATATCAACTTAAGTTCAATAATATATAACCATTTTGTTACAGTATAGTTCTGTCACCTCACCTCTCCTTTGTGCTATTTTCATACAAGTTATATATTTTACAACAGAAACCCATAAATACACCAGTTTTTTAAACTATTGTTTATGCAGTTCTTTTTTAAATCAAGTAGGAAATGTAAATACACAAATATACATTTATACTGTCTTTCATAATTACATATGCAGTTATTTTTACTAGTGCTTTTTATTTCATGTAGATTTAAGTTACTGTCTAGTTTCCTTTCATTTCAGACTCAAGAACACTTCTGGTATCTCTTGTAGGGCAAGTCTATTAGCAATGAACTGTCAATGTTTATCTGGGAATGTCTTCAATTTTCATTTATTTTTTGAAGGATAATTTTGCTGGATATAGAATTATTTCTTTAAAGTTTTTATTTAAATTCCAGTTAGTTCACATACAGTGTGATATTAGTTTCAGGTGTACAATATCATGATTCAACACTTACATCACTCAGTGCTCATTACAAGGCACTTCTTAATCCCATCAACTATTTGACCCATCCTTGCACCCACCTCCCTTCTGGTAACCATCAGTTTGTTTTCTATAGTTAAGAGTCTGCTTCTTGGTTTGCCCCTCTCTCTCTGTTTCTTTTTTTTTTTTTTCTTTGCTATTTTTTTGTCTCTTAAATTCCTCATATTAGTGAATCAAATGGTATTTGTCTTTCTCTATTTCCCTTAGCATAATACTCTGTAGCTCTCCATGTCCTTGCAAATGGCAAGATTTCATTCTTTTTTATGCCTGGGTAATATTCCATTATATATATATACCACATCTTCTTTATCCATTCATCAGTTGATGGACATTTGGGCTGTTTCAGTAATTTGGTTATTATAGATAATGCTGCCATAAACATCAGGGTGCATGTATCCTTTTGAATTAGTATTTTTTTTATTCTTTGGGTAAATACATAATAGTTCAATTGCTGGATTGTAGGGTAGTTCTATTTTTAACTTTTTGAGGAAACTCTATACTGTTTTTCAGAGGGGCTACCCCAGTTTGCATTTCCACCAACAGTACACAAGGGTTCCCCTTTCTCCACATCCTCAACAACACCTGGTTCTTCTTGTGTTGTTTATTTAACCATTCTGTGATATTGCATTATAGTTTTAATTTGCATTTCCCTGATGATTAGTGATATTGAGTATCTTTTCATGTGTCTGTTGACCATCTATATGTCTTCTTTGGAGAAATGTCTATTCATTTTTTGGGTGTTTCATTTGGTAAGTTCTTTATATATTTAGGATAGTAACCCTTTATCAGACATGCCCTTTGCAAATATCTTCTCCCGTTCCATAGGTTGCCCTTTAGTTTTGTTGATTATTTCTTTGATGTGCAGAAGCTTTTTATTTTGATGTAGCCCCAGTAGTTTATTTTTGCTTTTGCTTCTCTTGCCTCAGGAGACATATCTAGAAAGCAGTTGCTATGGCTGATGTCAAAAATGTTACCGTCTGTGTTTTTTGATGGTTTCCTGTCTCACATTTAGGTCTTTCATCCATTTTGAATTTATTTTTGTGTATGGTGGGTGTATGAAAATGGTCCAGTTTCATTCTTTTGCATGTTGCTGACCAGTTTTCCCACACACCATTTGTTGAGGAGACATTCTTTTTCCCATTGGATATTCTTCCCTGCTTTGTCAAAGATTTATTGACCATATAATTGTGGGTTCATTATTGGCTTTTTTATTCTATCCCCTTGACTTATGTGTCTAGTTTTGTACCAATACCATACTGTTTTGATCACTCCAGCTTTGTAACATAGCTTGAAGTCCAGAATTGTGATGCCCCCATCGTTGTTTTTCTTTTTCAAGGTCGCTTTGGTTATTTGGGGTCTTTTGTGATTCCATACAAATTTTAGGATTGTTTGTTCCAGTTCTGTGAAAAATGCTGTTGGTATTTTGATAGGAATTGATTAAATCTATAGATTGCTTTGGGTAGTATAGACATTTAAAAAATATTCGTTCTTCCAATCCACAAGTATGGAATGACTTTTTATTTCTTTGAGTCGTCAATTTCTTTTATCAGTGCTTCTAGTTTTCAGAGTATAGGCCTTTCATCTCTTTGATTAGGTTTATTTGTAGGTATCTAATTGTTTTTGGTGCAATTGTTAATAGGATTGATTCCTTAATTTCTCTTTCTGCTGCTTCATTATTGACGTATAGAAGAAATGTAACAGATTTCTGTACATTGATTTTGCATCCTGTGACTTTACTGAATTTGTTTATCAATTCTAACAGCTTTTTGGTGGAGTCTTTTGGGTTTTATATATATAATATCATGTCATCTGCAAATAATGAAAGTTTTCCCTCTTCCTTACCAATTTGGATGCATTTTAAGCATCTTTTTGTGGTCTGATTGTTGTGACTAGGACTTCCAGTATTATTTCCCCTTTTGGGATGATATTAGCTGTGGGTTTTTCATATATGGCCTTTACTATGTTGAGGTATGTTCCATCTAATCCTATTTTGTTGAGGATTTGTATCGTGAATGGACATTGTACTTTGTCAAATGCTTTTTCTGCATCTACTGAAATAATCATATGGTTCTTATCATTTTATAAATGTGTATCACATTGATTATTTTGCTAATATTGAACCACCCTTGCAACTGAGGAATAAATCCCACTTAGTCGTGGTGAGTGATTTTTTTAATGAATTGTTGAATTTGGTTTCCTAATATTTTATTGAGAATTTTTGCATCTATGTTCATCAGGGATATTGGCCAATAGGTCTCTTTTGTAGTGGAATCTTGATCTGGTTTTGGTATCAGGGTAATCCTGGCCTCATAGAATGTATTTGGAGGTTTTTCTTCCTCTTCTAATTATTGGGACAGTTGGAGAAAAATAGGTATTAATTCTTCCTTAAAGGATGTTTGGTAGAATTCGCCTGTGAAGCCATCTGGTCCTGGACTTTTGTTTGTTGGGAGTTTTTTGATTACTGATTCAATTTACCTGCTGGTTATTGGTCTGTTCAAGTTTTCTATTTCTTCCTGGTTCAATTTTGGTAATTTATATGTTTCTAGGAATTTATCTATTTCTTTCAGGTTGTCCAATTTGTTGGCATATAGCTTTTCATAATATTCTCTTACAATTGTTTGTATTTCTGTGCTGTTGGTTATTTCTCCTTTCTCATTTGTGATTTTATTTGGGTCCTTTCTCTTTTCTTTTTGATAAGTCTGGCCACAGGTTTATCAATTTTATGAATTTTTTTCAAAGAACCTGCTCCTGGTTACATAGATCTGTTTTACCATGTTTTTTGTTTTTGTTTTATTTTTAGTTTCTATATCATTTATTTCTGCTCTCATCTTTATTATTTCCTTCCTCCTTCTGGTTTTAGGCTTTGTTTGTTCTCCTTTTAGCTCCTTTAGGTGTAGGGTTAGGTTGTTTATTTTAGGTTCATTTTTTCCTTCTTATTGAAGTAGGCCTGCATTGATGGATATAGAATTCTTGATCAACCAGGTTCTTTGTTTGTTTGTTTGTACTTTCTATCCTGTACCTACATCATCTTAGTTCCTTCTGACCTCCATGGTTTTAGATTTGAAGTTAACTGTTTTAGTTGAAAACTAGAAATTTTATTTTATTTTTTTAATTATGCTATGTTAGTCACCATACAGTACATCATTAGTTTTTGATGTAGTGTTCCATGATTCATTGTTTGCATATAACACCCAGTGCTCCATGCAATACATGCCCTCTTTAATACCCATCACCAGGATCACCCATCCCCCCACCCCCCTCCCCTCTAAAACCCTCAGTTTGTTTCTCAGAGTCCATAGTCTCTCATGGTTCATCTCCCCCTCCAACTCCCCCCCTTCATTTTTCCCTTCCTTCTCCTAATGTCCTCCATGCTATTCCTTATGTTCCACAAATAAGTGAAACCAAATGATAATTGACTTCTCTGCTTGACTTATTTCACTTAGCATAATCTCCTCCAGTCCCATCCATGTTGATGCAAATGTTGAGAAAACTGGAAATTTTAGATAATATAATGTGGTAACTCTGGAAAGAAGATTCCCTTCCCTCCTTAAGGTTTAGTGTCATTACTGTTGATTGTTGTTTCTGCTGTTTGTTTGTTTGTTTGTTTAGTGACCTTTCTGTAATAATTTTATAAAATCTGTATCTTGTTCATGTAGAGCCACTGAAGTCTCTGCTAAGTTTGCTGAGTGCCTTGTCAATATAGGACAGAAATTTTTATAGGCTCCTTGAAGTAATGAGTGGTCCTACCCTTGTTGAGGGGCTCTCTGTGCATTGGGAAACACTGTCAATGTCAGTGCTTCAGTAGGCATTTTATAGTTCTTCCTTAGCCTTGATTACCTACTTGTGCAGAGTTTCAAGATAAACTGGAAGTGAGGTATTAGTTTTTTTTGTGTGTATTGTTTTTTTGTTTTTTTTGTTTTTTTGTTTTATCAGGACTTTCCTGGGCATATACACACCTCTGTACATGGCTCATCACCTTCTAGATTTCCAGGAATATATTAGAGCTATTCAAAGACTCCTATTGACATCTTATCCTCCAGGTTTTTTGTTTTTTAAGATTTTGCTCAGCCTTTTGTTATCCCTGACTTGTATTGTATCCTCAGGCAGCTGCAAAGGTAAATAATTGTTACTGATTGTTCTTGACAAATTATTTATGGTAAGGCTATTCACCCAGGGTATACCCTGTGTCAGGTTAAAAAAAAAAAGAGTTACCGTGAATGGAACTTTTCATGGAGCTTCCAGACAGGTCAAGTCAAATACTGATAATTCTCTGAAGACAGGGTTTTAGACAGTTCCAAATACATTCTGCCCCCTCCTGTGGCAGCTAGGCTGCTGATTTCCACAGCTACAATCATCATAAGCTGTTCATCTTAAAGGCCACCATGGAACTGAAGAGAGGAGGTTGGAATCAGACATGTTAAAACACCAGAAAACTCATTGTTCCTACTGAGAGTCTCCAGTTTTTTTTTTCTTGAATAAACACTATATTGTTGCAAACCTTTGATTATTTTTCAGTTCTGAAAAGGTTGAGTTTGATAATTTTTGTCAGTTAATTAGCTGCTTGTATGGTGGAGAGGATTTTCAGAGGTCCTCAGTCTACCATTATGGAAGTGTTTCTTCTGGTCATAAATTCTTATAGTCCTGTGCATCTCTCTCTCTTTCTTTCTCTCTCTAACAAAAAAATTTTTAAAGTACCATGTAGGAACACCTGGTGGCTTAGTCAGTTGAGTGTCTGCCTTCAGCTCAGGTCGTGGTCCCAGAGTCCTGGGATCGAGTTCTGCATTGGGCTCCTTGCTCGGTGGGGCGTTTGCTTCTCCCTCTGCCTCTGCCTGCCGCTCCCCCTGCTCATGCTCCCTCTCTCTCTCTCTGGCAAATAAATAAATAAAATCTTTTTTTAAAAAAGCGCCATGTAAAGCTCCTTTAATAAGCATGGATCACTGTTATAATTTTACATACAATTTCATTACTGTTTCTTACCCTCATTAAATTTAATTTCTGTGAGGATGGGATATATATATACTTTGGTTACCATGATATCCTCAGCATTTTGCACAGTAGCTGACACATAGCAGAAGCTCCATAATATTTGCCAATTGAAAGAATAAATACAAAAATCTCATGAGAGCACACAAGATGGATCTGATGGCAAAAATACTGGAAAGCGCAGAACTCACATAAGACCAATTGCAGTATGGTAAGGTATATTTGATAGAAAGGTCCAGAGTGGTTCTCTTCGGAATTGTAAAATGTCAGTAAGAGGACTGCAGACATTTGCTTTCCAGTAGCGTCTCAACTACCACAAGTAGAGATGAAATGGGACTCAATTCCTTGACCTCCTACTCCTAAATCTCCACAGACATCTTTATGACAGCAGCTAGAAATGGTGACACCTGCTAATTTGCCTAAATGATTTGTTTCCAATTCCATCTTCTTTTCTCAGGTGAGAGGGATGGTGATCTGCAGCAAGACTATTGTTTGAGCAAACATTTCCCCGTAAAATAGTGGTTTTGAAGACCATTGATTCAATGCTGTCATGCAGTGTCCTTGGAAAGCTCAGAGGGTGACAGCATCACAGCCTGGCAGCATCCCCCATGCCTTCACTCTTGCCCATTCCATTTGCCTTCCCTCCGTCTCTCTGTGTTCCCCACCATGGTACTCTGGCGGCTAACCACCACAGATGAGATTTTAGAGGACTGATGAAGAAGACTAGTAAAGAAGATTTTGGTAAAGAATGTTTTTGTAGACTTGCTTTCCCTCTCAATCTGGAAATACAAAATGGGCCTGGGCAATCACCTGAGTTGCCTGGCTCTCAGGAAAGTAGACCAAACTGCTTGGTAGAAGCAATCTGACATTGAACCAGTTGTGCAAAATGTATATTGGATGACATTGTAACTAGGAAAAAAACAAGTCACTATTTGAAAGGACTAGAATTGTGATTGGTTTTGGCAAGGATTAACAAGGAAATACAATCATTTGGGGGAACCTGGGGCCCTGATTGGTTCACAGTGAGCCTCCCTGAAAAAGAAGACTCTGGCCACAGGGAGACATGAGGTCTTAGTTTCAATTGCAAGTAGTCATTTCATCAGCAGCATAACAATGCCATCCATTTTGCAACTCCTCAAACACTTCTGGGTTGAACAGGATTTTTTTTTCTAGGTAACTTCATATTTTCATTGCACATTCAGCTTTTCAAAAAAGAAGATATTCTTAAATCAAGTTTAATATGTATTTAAAAAAATAAATCAGTTGCAACAAATAGTGTTTTAATGGTTTTTAGGAGCATAGTGTAATAGTATATACCACTTATTTTTTTAAAATACATATTAGACTTAAGAATATCTTTATGATCATGTCAATCTCATCCATGTTTCTGCATAGAAAGGTTACTTGGATTTCAAGGAAATATTTTATTTTTCTCCCTTCATACTATTTTGTGTTCTGTTTAGATACATTTTGATTCTATGTACTTAACTCTGGTTTGTGAGGCCATAATATTACACTTGATTTCACCATTTGTCCTTAATTCTATCTAAAGCCAGACTCAAGTTATATTTGATGAATCTCAACAGGCAGGATTAAACGTAAAAGGCAGAAATCTTGAGGGCTTCAAGTAACCCTCTTAAAGGTCATCAATAATACTTTTGTAAATATGTTTTTAAATTATTCAAACTATTTCTCAAAATGTTTATAATGGATAAGGGATGTATTTCATTTAAACAAGAGTCCATGTCAACATCTAATTTGGAGCGAGACAAAGCATATAATTTGTTGAAGAGTGGTCTTTCGCTGGTCTCTTCAAAGTAATTTTTATTTACAGAGCTTTTGGGAAAGGGGAATAAGGGATGTGGTTGCCAAGGGAGACCCTATCCTGATTGGAAGAGAGGTCATTACAGGTTTTTACAAAGAAAAGAGGAAGAATGGCTTTATTTCCTTAGACTTTTTTTTTCTCTTACAGTGAAAGAAAAAAGAAGCAGAAACAAAAATTGCCTTTCCTGCTCCTTATTCATTCTGTGAATTCACAGAAAATCTCATGGTAATGAGCCTCCAAGAGTGGCCAAGCCCCATGACAACTTTTCTTAGCATTGTTTAATTTAATACTTGAATACGATATTGTTTACCTCTATGTTTGTGCTTGTTCTGCCCGACCAGAATATATATTACTTATTGTTAAGGGCTACATTTTACACTTATGCTACCCAAGTGCCTTGTGGCTAGTTAAGCACTCAAAAAATGAATTAATATTAATTTTATTGGATCTTTACCCATTACAATTTTTAATATAGAAATGATAATTTTGAATGGAAATATGAAACATTCCTATGTTTCTCCATTAGCTGCTTAGAAGGCTTAATGTAAGTTAGATCTATACACTCATAAATAGGTGCCACCATAATGTAAGCTTCCAGAGGGCAGGATCTGTGTTTTTCTTTCTCATCCATGCCTGTATCCACAGCTCGGAGAACAGTATCTGCCACATACCAATGCCTCATAAATAACTGTTAAATTAATGCACCCCCTTTTTCCTGATTACAACTGACAGTGGGGCAAATACAGGGTCAAGATGAAAATAAGCTTCTCTACTCAGGCAGTCTTAAAAGCAAAAAATAAAATCAAAGAAGGCTAAATACTAAAGCTCCTTTAAAAATATAGAGAATTTTGGAAAGGACCCAGAAATAAGACTGATCTCAAAAATGAGAAAAAAAATACATAGGTGAAAACAATTCATATATAACCATATAGCATCTGAATACCTATTGGGGGCTATTAGGAGAATATCACTTTAAAAAGAAATACCTCTTTTAAAAGACTCAAAATGATGGACTTACCTGAAAACTTGTCCCCATGTTATGGTGACAGTTTCTTTTATCTCTCAACTAACTGCTTTGGGGAAATTTCACATCGAGCTGCTCTTTAGCTTTGAAGATAATGCCTTGATAACACCTTTCTAAAATGTAGCTTTTCAGTAGTCATACCCAGAAAGGGAGTAGTCCAGGGGATGAATCTATTAAAGAAATTTCACCCAGTACAAGGAAGGTCCAATTCCACGTCCCAACCCCAACAATACAGCATCAATTAATGAGGACATCACCTGACTACAGGCAATTGATGGGATAGTTATTTTTTAATACTTATTGGGTTCCATGGATTCTGTAAATGTTGTATGTAAGTTATTACTAACCTTCATGATAAAATTATGAGGTAGACATCAGTGTTACCATTTTAGAGACGGGGAAATTGAAGATCGGAGATAGGAAGTAACTTAGCTAGTGAAGTTTGAAGTGACCAAGTGGAGATTGAAATTCAGGTCTGTCTGGCTATGAAACCTAAATCCCAAACTCCTCCCATTAGACCACCCAGCCTTACATAACTCCAGATGCCTCACCTCATAGAGCCAGGCCTTTGAACATCTGTGACCTAGCACACACTTTCGTCCTGTTCGTGACTTTGGTCAACTTCAACCACTTATTCATTCAGCCTCAGATTGCTTAAGACCCACTGTTTCCAACTGTTCAACCCCTAATCACACAGAGAATAATTTATGGGAATGATTAGCTAAGGCTTAGTATTTGTCCCTGAGTGTGTGTGTGTGGTGGGGTGGGAGAGGGGAGGTAGAGGGAGACTAGAAAGTACAGTGGGGAAAAAAGCTTGCAGTTTGGGCCTCATAGCTAGACAGAATTGCATTAAAGACCCACTGCCATTGCTTGTTGAAACCAAAGCTGAAACATGGCAGCAGACACAAAAACTCAGAGCTCCATCTGGCATTCTTGTGGCCCAGAATGGGAACTGAGAGCCTGGTGGCAAATGTGTATAGCTGCCTATTTTATTATGGCCTGGGAGCTAGGGTTAGTTTTTACATTTTTGTATGGTCACATTCTGTATGCTTATGTAAGTACCTACACAATATCCCTCATTTATCTCTTGGCTTGAAAAGCCTAAAATAAGTATTACTTGATCCTTCAAGGAAAAGTTTGTCAACCACTGTGCCATTTTTTCATCCCTCTATTGCAGATCAGAAAACCAAGGCAGTCAGTTCTTCTCTTCTGTTTCCAATTAGCAGGACAGAGGTTTGAACTCCAGCAGTGTCATTCTAGAATATATGCTCTTAACTGCTCAATTGCACCACTCCTGAGAGATGAGGAACATCTATCTTTGACTACAGCTCTGAGGAAAAAGTCCAGTTAAAAGTCATGCTCACTAGCTAAATACTCATAACCACTAAATAATTTAATTTCAGAGACTGACTTAGGACTAGGTGAAAAAGCGGAGCTCTGTTACAGGGAAAAACCAACTTTAACAAAAAGCCAAAAATAGATCCTTGAGAAACCTTGAAAGCAAGAACAGTGGGGCTAAAGTCAAGGTAGAACTCCCATGGGATATGTAGCTGGACAGGGACAAAGCAAAGGAAAGATGGTCAACATAGTGTCTTCTGGATTTCATCAAGTCTGAAGGACTCAGAGAGAAATTCCATTTTTTTTTCCTCCAGGAGCTGAAGATCAGAATAATACAATGGTCCAATGAGGCTGCATGAAGAGGCCAAAGAAGCATGGTCTGGGTCTCACCAACCCTCAGACCAATGCCAATGAATGATCCCCTAATGAAGCCACAGAATATCTATGTTGAGCTTCCAGACCAGTTCTTTGAAACTAGCATCCAGGGACGTTGCTTCTTCCTTTGCACCTGTATCCTTCATGCATAAATATTTTCTACTGTTGTGCTTTTTCATAGTCTCTTATTTAATGTGCTATTGTAATGCTTCAAGAAATACTAAATTTACGAAATAGAAGAAACCAGTACGCCAGTACTTCTCCAAGTGGAGAGAGAGAAGCTCTGAAGATTGATAGTTTTGGAGACTGCAACTTTGGTGAGTAGTAAGCAACCATATTTGGTTGAGGTAGCCAGTGCAGAGAGAGGTAGAGAGAATCTGAGGGCAAATTTGTGGCTGCCCACCAACCAAGCAGGCCTGCCTCCCTGGGCTTTCCATCAGGAAAACAGGGTCCTGGGTCATCCAGCCCTTAGTTCCAGCTCGCCTATTCCTGAAGCCAGTCTCAGGCGCACCTCTGAAGTGAAAGCAGAAGCTAAAGGTGAGGAGGTGGAAGTGGGAGAAGGAAAGCAAGGGTCTCCAGAAGAGAGATTAAGAACCAGGGCAGAGGGAGCCTGGATTTTCTTAACCTGTGAGCCTCAGTTACCTCATTGGTAACATGGGCACAAGGTTCTCTACCTAGAGGGATTTTATTACATTAGAAAAAGTGAAATATTTTTAGTCCTTTTTTTTTGCCCTTTGGTATATAGAAGTCTTCATAAACTCCAAGTCCATTACACCAAAATTCTTTCAAGCATTCCATTCTTCTATTAAACGTCTCCAAGAAAGATCACACAATCCTCCTTAATAAGGCACTAATTGCATCCTAACCTCTTCAAGAAGTTCTGGTATCTGTTTGAGCATTACATAGTACAGAAAATAGGAAAGAGGCCAGATTGAAATTCCCTTCTACCTCAGTGTGTTCTGAAGTTAACAAAGCACCAGTCTCCTCTGTAATGAAAGCCTGTTCTCTGGACCCAACAGTCAGATACCTTCTTTTGCCAACAAGGCAAGGAGACACTTTGATTTGCACCATCACTAACTGCTTTGGCAGGAAAGTTTTTGTTTGAACTACACTTTAGAAAGGAAAAAAAGACCAGTAAAGAAAAATCACGATTTCCCCTTTTTAACCCATTTCCTATGTTTTTTTTCCTTTAGACAAATAAAAATTTAAAAAGAGAAAAGGAGATCAATAAAATGCTGTAAGCTCAAAATTATTGATCTTTCTCCAACACTCTGCTTGGCATCAAAAAAAATTCATGACAGAGAATAAAAAAATAAAACAAAAAATAAAACAAAAGGTAAAATTCCAAAATAGTTGAGGAAAATTAAGTTCTATATATTTTCTTATAGAGAAAGCTCAATATTCTGGCTGGAGAAACATATATATATATTTAGTTTTGTTTTGTCTGTCTGCTCCACTGTAGCCTCTAGGTAGCTAGAAGTACCTGGAAGTTCTTGGACCCCATGGAATTGTACCTCTTTCTATTATAATGAAGAGGATTATTTCTGGATCAACACAAAACATAAACAAATTAATGCTCTATAGACACTAAAGTCTTAAACAAACCAAATTATTCTCCAGCTAAGATGACCTTCAAAGGCCAGTTTACTGCATATTTGTCTTTTACCCCTTTTCTTAGGTAATTGGGACAATTTGCAACAGCAAAAGAATATGATGCTAGCATAAGACCAGCCCAATAAAGGGTATCAATTTGCCCATAGTTCTGAAAGAAATGAATGCAAACTTTCTTTACTAGCCCACATGTTCCACACTTTCCCCCACAAATTCACCCTGTGTGGCTTCACCAAGGCAAGTGGTTGAAGCAAATTTCAGCCATTTCTTTTGGAGTACTTTTTTTTTTTAAGATTTTATTTATTTATTTGACAGAGAGAGAGCGAGAGAGCACAAGCTGGAGGAGAGGCAGAGGGAGAGTGAGAAGCAGGCTCCCTGCTGAGCAGGGAGTCCGATGCGGGACTCGATCCGGCGTCCCAGGATCATGACCTGAGCTGAAGGCAGCCACTTAACCCACTGAGCCACCCAAGCACCCTTTCTTTGTTGTGCTTAGACCAGCTTTCCATTGTCTGTGGTGAGGAAGCCCCTTATGGCGACTCTGTTTTGGATGTATGCACACAGATGACCTAATTTCAAGGAACTTCCTCAGAAACTTGCAGTTTCTACTGCTCAGTTGTCACAACAATGGTTGTTCCTCTGAGTGCTATTCTGTGTGCTTTGGTTTGGCTGATCTCTACAAGCTCAGCAGCCCTATTTCCTAAGATGTCCTGCTCCAGGGACTGGGAGGGAGAGAAACAGAAGCTTGGGCTGTTTGCTGGGGAGTGGGAACCTTGCTGAAGGAGACTGAAGATCTGCCTTGCAGGCTTCGTGAAGGAGTTTGCAACTACTTTATTGAGGTATGATTGACATGTAGAAAGCTGTACATGTTCAATGCATACAACTTAGTTTGGGATAAGTGTACACCTATGAAACCATCACCACCATAAACATACCCATCATCTCCCTAGGTTTTCTCCTGCCCTTATTGTTATTATTTGTGTGTGTTGAGAACACTTGACATCTTAACATAAGATCTACCTTTTAGCCTTTTTTTCACAACCTTTCACATCAAAGGTTCAGACGGTTTTTTGTGTTTTTGTTCAAAAATGACACACACACACAAAATGACACACAAGTTTGGGGGAAGAGATGGGTACTAGAACTTGAGTCTCTGTCCCCATCTCTTCCAATGACAACACACCACCTTTGCCTTTCCTACAAAACCTCCAAGGGTATGTGGGTTTGTGTGTTCGGTCTGGGTGCGAGTAGCCACACATACACACTTTCTGGGGACAGCATCTTGCCTTCCACAGACTGGAAAAGATTGCCCTTTGGTTTGTCTCTGCAGAGGCTCTGGCAGATGGTGGATCAGCCTCAGGCTTCACGAGAGCCTTTACTTAAGAAGAACTCCCCTGGTATCCCTCTGCCTCACTCTCTGAAGAATGCCTGTCAGGCTGGTCCCATCTGCTCCCACTGTTTTCCAGGAACTCTGTTTCTGGGCTTCACATAGGGCTGCTATGTGCCTGGGAGCATTTTTCCTGACTACTTCGCTTATGCTCATTTCCTTCCTTGGCTCTCTATAGAACAAATATTTTAGCAACTCCCTCAATTAAACATTTAATAAGAGAAGGACCTCATCATTTTCCCACCACCCAATCCACCCATCTCCCTTCAATCTATGCCCGTAGTCTGCCTTCTTTCCTGTTACAAGAACCACACCCTCTCTGCTGCTAGCAAAAGCCAGATCCAAATTTGAACATTGCGTCCCAGCTCCTCAAGACTTCTCAAGGACTTTGCTCCTTGGGTAAGTGAGCTCCTCAGTTATCCCCTCTTCCTAGGCATCGTCAAGTTTACCCTCCCTAGTGCGAATGGTCATTCCCAAAAGTACCCCGGCACATCATTTGATGCAGAAATGTAGTCTGCCTGAACGAACCAGTTACCATCCAATAATTTTACTTCCCTAATAGCAACACTCCCCAAATAATGTTTGATACTATTTCTACTTCTTTATCCCAAATGCCTTTTTGGACTTACTCCACTTTATTCCCTGGCACTCTGTCAATATTACACTAACCCTGTCGAGGTGACCACTTATATCTGGATTATAAACAATTTCCCATTCCTATCTTCATTGGTCTGTCAGCGGCATTGGACATAGTAGATCTTCCTTCTTGTGACATTTTCTTCATCTGAGCCCATTGCAGGTGTCGGCTCATTTTATTGGCCATACATACTCTGTGCACTTTGCTGATCCCTCCCTCTCTTACCCTCTAAAGATGCTGGCATTTCTCAAGTTTATTCCTTGACTCCCCCCCCTTCCCTCCATTAAACTCTCTCTCTTTCTCTGATTAATCTCATTCGGTCCCAAAGACATGTTTTTATCTTCAACTTCTCTCTAGAGCCCCACGTGTATATTTACCTCCTCACCTAAAACTTAATTTTCAAAAACAAATCTCTCAACCACCCTGCAATTGATTTAATCTCTTGTTTCCTCCATTTCAATAAAAACATTAAACCATTCTCCTTGTTGCTTAGTCCCATATGGAATTTGGGACTAATTTCCCATGCTCCATACTTCAACACATGAGCAGGTGCTGGTGGCTTAAGCTTCAGAAAATTTCCCCAATACAACTAGAATATTATTCACATCCTTTACCACTAGACACTCTAATGAGCCACCATCATCTCTCACCTGAATTACTTTGTCTTGCTGCAGTTTTGTTCTCTGCATGCCAACTGGACTGATCTTTAGCAACAAATCCTCCAATAGCTTTCCTTCATGCTGAGACCTTAATCAAACTCCTAAAATCATGGTTTACAAGGCCTTATTTGATCTCCTTTGCATTTGCTAGCTCTTCTGCATGAAATTCCCACTCCTTCCCCCAAATCTTCACGTGCCTTGCTTCCTCATTTCATTGCAAGCCCTCCTCAAATTTTATCTATTCAGAGAAGGCTTCCATAGTCTCCCTACTCAAGGTGGTCCATATATACCCCTTTATCCTATTAAAGTTTTCTTTACAATACTTGCTGTCTGAAATTATAATATGTATATATATCAAATTATAATTTAAAATATTCTTTTAGGGAAGAGATTCTTCTCTCTTTCTTATACTGACTCCCTGGCCCCCAGCATGATACTTAGCACATATTAAGTGCTCAATACAAACTTGTTGGAAAAAAAACTGGGTAAAGAAATGAATTTAAATATACTGTGAGCCATGTGATAGGTCATTTAATGTGTCTGAGTTGAGGAGGAGCCTGTCTATCAGGTTGATGTTAAGCATAAAAGATTGACTATTGTGATAAACATGGTATGCTCACCCAATATTCTCCTCCTAAATGAGCCAGAAATGTAGGGTTTTTTAAAACCCATATAATGAACACCTTTTCTGTGCATTACTCTATGTTGATTTCTCAAAAGCAATGCAATATGTTTGATGCTATATTTGTTTGCTTTCGTAGTATACAATCCACTTTTTTCAACCTGCCATACAAGACGAATACTAAACCACCACAACTTTCTGTCTGTGATTGTTTTATTAACCACCTTAAAAATGATTCAGTGTTCATATGAATGCATGTTTGCTGAAACTATGCTGTAAGTAGGGTACACATTTCTACCTCCTGAGAATCTGACAACCTATCTCCTTTATGTCCTTGTATCTACTCTCACGTGTGTTACAAGACTTTTCCTCTTTTCTATTCTCAGAGCTTTCATAGCAGATTCACTCCACTTCTTGTAGGTCACTTAATATTTTCTCCTTAGAGCATACACACATTTTCCATTCAAGATGAGACATTCATGAAAGAGGGACTCTGCATATAATTGTACCCTCACCAACTAGCAGCCAGTCTGGCAAGTCATAGATGCTCAATGAATCATTATTTTTTTTAAGATTTTATTTATTTATTTGTCAGAGAGACAGAGAGAGAGCACAAGCAGGGGGAGCAGCAGGCAGAGGGAGAAGCAGGCTCCCCACTGAGCAAGGAGCCCAGTGCAGGCTCCATCCTCATGACCTGAGCTGATGGCAGCCGCTTAACCGACTAGCCACCCAGGCTTCCCTCAATGAATCATTATTGAATAAATAAATGAATCAGTAAATAGATGAAGAAATATTGAATAAAAGAAAATGGGGGAGAGTTCTAAAAGGGAGGGGTGTGGGGGGATGGGTTAGCCTGGTGATGGGTATTAAAGAGGGCACGTACTGCATGGAGCATTGGGTGTTATACGCAAACAATGAATCATGGAACACTACATCAAAAACTAATGATGTAATGTATGGTGATTAACATAACATAATAAAATAAAATTTAAAAAATCTCTTATAAAAAAAGAAAGAAAATGGGGTTCAAGTGTTCTGTAAGTTAGAGGTAGGATCAAGGAACAGAAGACTGGGTTAGCATTTGGTCCCCAGAAGCTCATGGAAATGATGTTAAGTACGAAGTAGCTACGTACCTTCAGGCTCTTCAACTATGAAAAGCCATCCTTAAGAGTGTGTGTGTGTGTGTGCACGCGCACACGCGTGTGTGAGATTGGTGGTGACAAAAGCAGGGAGATCCCTGGTCTAATACATTTTCCTCCTCACTCTTAGTTCAAGAAAGAAAACTGGTTTTCTGCTAAGAGTTCTGCTCACTGCCACATCATGAAGGGAAATTAAGGTTTTTCACAGAGATAATTATCCCATCCCCTCTCTTTGCATAAACAAGTTCTTCCGTCTATGAGGGGAGGCTGGCCAATCTCATGGATGAATGGGGTCTGCATCTGATGTTATTATTGTTCTGGGCTGGTCAAAGTGTCCTCTGCCCTGCACATCACAGGCAGGAGAGAATCTCTGGACTTTTGGATTGGCTTTTGCCCTCGTCCACACAGATTCCCATTGTTCATTTCTATCGTAAGGGCTGTATGAATTTTGCTCGTCTATCCAAGTATCTAACATCCCAACAAGGGTGGCAGAGTAATGGATCTTAAAGAAGCAAAGACATGAAACAATTGTCAGGTCTACTCCATGGGCTTCAGCCAAAAGCACACATAAACGACTCAGAAACACCTAAGGGAGAATGGCCATCAGGGAAATAGCCACAGCCACCCACGAGTGTTGCAGATTCTTCTTGGGTCATCTTCTCAGTTTATTTTACTCTGTAAACACAGTATGTTTTTCTTTTTTTTAAGATTTTACCTATTTATTTGACAGAGAAAGACACAGCGAGAGAGGGAACACAAACGGGGAGTGGGAGAGGGAGAAGCAGACTCTCCGCCGAGCAGGGAGCCCGACGCGGGACTCGATCCCGGGACTCCAGGATCACGACCCGAGCCAAAGGCAGTCGCTTAACCGACTGAGCCACCCAGGCGCCCCACAGTATGTTTTTCAACGTAAGAGCCATTTGGGATGCTATCAGCCATCATAGTTAGAGAGGAGTTCGGTATCTAATTTAAAATTTGTACCATCCATAGCAAAATGCAGCAAGTCAAAAGCATGGATGGGGTACTTTCTCAGCTACTTTTAGAATTTCCTTCCACATTTTGTGTGACCTATAATGTTGCAGTCCCTTACTGCCACCGCCATGCATGATTCTTTGAAAACAGGTACTTAAGGGAAGCCATTGAGCTATTACTTTTACTTGGAAATTGAAGGTGAAAACCCCGAACTGAAATCGAGACACTAATTCACAAGATGAAATGACCCTTAACAGGAAAGTCAGCTAACTAGTCCCTCTGGAAATTCCTGTCCTTGAAATGTGAGACTCAGGGACGGTCTGAGCTCCCCAGTGTGAAATGAAGGGAGTAATCCTGCCCCATCCCTCAGGATCTTCACCATTTTGATCCTTACAGCATTTAGAATCGGGGGTGGAAAAAAAAAATCCACAGTCTGAATACAGGCAGCAAAATCCCTACATTTCTTAAGGATTAATAGTAAAGCTTTAACAAAGTGTTTCAGATTCCAAATTAATCTTAACACATAGGTATGCTTTCCCATACTGCAAACTGAGGAGTTTTCTGGTTGAACTGCATTTCATCTGTATGTGGGCAGATACTTTTGTGTCTTGCAAGCAACCCCTTTTACCTTGGACAAGCCAACTATAGAAGGTTCTTCCATGTACAAGAAATAGAAAATATTTTGGGGTCACTTGCATTTCTCCATTTCTGTGAATGGAGAAGGAGCACAGTTCCTAAATGCTTGCTTTGAAATCGCTGTTTTTTTGGTTTGAGAATCTACAGGGATGGTCCTCTTCTGAGATTTTCATAAGGGGCTCTGCTTAGGTAGCAGGGAAAGCTGTCATTGTTTCATTGGTTTGAAAAAGCAGGGCTGATCCAAAAGAACCTACCAGAGGCCTCCTAATCTATTTGCCTGTAGTTTTGGCAGGTGCCACGATGGGACCTCTGGGGCTTTGTGAAACAAGGGATGGCTAAGCACAGATGACAGAGAGAGGAAGGTTTGCACAATCCAGGCTGGTGTGGATGAATAAAATAGCTCCTTTAAAATACTTTGAATGTTTCTGGTACATGTACGGATGTATGTGTACTTTAATATGGTAGCTTTTTTTTTTTTTTTTTGCTCCCCATCCCCCAAAATCTGTTATGAAATTGGTGGTGCATTTGAAAATCAATTTTGTCTTGGAATCCAGGAAATATGGTATCACCCTACATTTCAAGATTATAATTAACAATTAGAATTATAATTAACAAATATAACAAAATAAAAACAATATGAAGAAGATGGTTTTTATTTATTTTTTTTATCTTTTTTTTTTTTAAAGATTTTATTTATTTATTCATGAGAGACAGAGAGAGAGGCAGAGGGAGAAGCAGGCTCCCAAGGAGCAGGGAGCCCGATGCGGGACTCGATCCCAGGACGCTGGGATCATGACCTGAGCCGAAGGCAGACGCTTAACCATCTGAGCCACCCAGGCGCCCATTTTTTTTTTTTTTTTTTTAAGAAGACGGTTTTTAAAACAGATGAGCAAACTGGCTTTCTAAACTTAAACATGAAAATTGATCTTCACATAAGTTTGGGGGTTATCCTCGAATATCTTATGGATTCATCTTCTCTTCCTCCTTCTAGTCCAGAGATAGAGAGCTTCGAAGGTTTCTACTTGCTTTGGTGCTACACTCATTCAGAAAACGGATTGCTGGGGTTTTATTTCTGGCATGTTCTTGCATTTCAGGCTTGAAGTCTTTCCATTAGCTGACTTATTTGACCTTCACTAGGATCATGTCTGTTCCAGCATCTTGGGCATTTGCGATCACAGACAGATCGGTTCAAGGCGTCCTTTCATGCTCTGATGAGAAAAACACCTCTGGATCCCAGCTCCTCTCGTGGTTCACCCCCAAAGATGCTTATCTTACTTCCTCCTGCAGCAATACCTCCCGGGCACTGCCCTATGGGAAATGTGTGAAGCTTTTCCTGTCTCCAATCGCCCCCAGTCTCTTACTTTCTCTCTCTTTCCCTTGGATGGAACTAACCCCCTTTAAGTATTTTAGAGCCTCCCCTTTAAAATTACCTCCTGTGAACGGGACAGTCTCTATTTTGCATCACATGTACCTGAAAAACTTGTGAGCCTAAATTCCTTCCCTAGGTATTTGCATTTTAAGCTTTTTAACCTTAATTATACAAATTGGAAATAGAATTAAAAACTCTTTCCTTCTTTTTTTTTTTTTTAAAGATTTTATTTATTTACTTGACAGAGAGAGACACAGCGAGAGAGGGAACACAAGCAGGGGGAGCGAGAGAGGGAGAAGCAGGCTTCCCGCAGAGCGGGGAGCCCGATGCGGGGCTCGATCCCAGCACCCTGGGATCATGACCTGAGCCGAAGGCAGACGCTTAACGACTGAGCCACCCAGGTGCCCCCAAAACTCTTTCCTTCTTAATGGAACTCCATGCAGCAGCAGGCCATGAAGAGCAGGAGGGAATTGATTTTAACCCTAAAATCATAAATCAATTTTTGCATATGCAAAGACAGTCCAGGCATAATTTTCTAAAAGTTATGTTATGCAGTGGGTAAGAATGAGTGGAAAAGGAAAAAAAAAAAAAAAAGTGTGACCCGTGCTCACGCCTCTCTGGATGTCCCAACATATAGGAATCCAAACCAAGCTGAACTGACTGCAAGCCACTTCCAGACTAACTGTTCCCCAGAGCTAATAAGGGAAGAGGAATGCAAGTCAAGTTAGTAGCTGCTTCTTCTTTCAGACCTGGACACCCATAGCACCACCTCCACCATGGCAACCCCATGACAGCTGAGAGGCCAAGCTAACATTGTCTGTTTCTCTAGCCATGTTCTTTAAGACAATATTACCCGCACTGGAATAAACAGGGCCACTTACAAAGGACATATTCTCTGGGAAGGAGCTCAGGAATCTGTTTTATAATAAAAAACTTGGGTGATGATTATGCAGATTAAATTTTGAGAACCATTACTTTGTACCCTTTACTAAATTTCTCCCCTGCATTTCTTCTCTCTTTCCGCTCTTCAATGGACTGTAACTCAGCCTTCCTCTTCTCTGCCACAAACTCCACAGATATTAATGATGCAAGACCCTTCCTAATTTTGTCTGTTTCTTGTTTCATTCCTTCTCCTGACCTGCGGATGGAGATCACACTATCTGTGCCAGAATCAACGGAGTCAGTTTTGATACTATCTGTGTGATAGAGAGAGGTAGCTGAATGTGCTCCTCAATATCATCCCAGTTAAATAAGAATGCATCAAAGAAATCCAGAAATCCTTTGTTATAGACCGTAGCTATAAGAGAGGTAAACACAAAGGATGTATTATATGGATGAGGAGTCTGTGTAGGTGCACATGAGTATAATGAGAGAATTATTCCATATGTAGATAGCATCTGAATAATAATGGTGCATATTGATTTTGACTCATATTGGGAAAGGGTTTCTTTTGAGCTGTAAAATGTACATTTGTTTGTGTAAGAGCAATGTTAATTACTGTCACTGACACTACTATTTACAAATTTGCCTAATTGCTGTGTAAAATGATATTTACTATGTATATCATAATTATGTATTATTTTCATTTTCATTAGTTTCCACAGTTCTTAAGGGTAAGGATAAAAGTCTTCCATATTTCTGTACCCTCCAGCCCACCATTTTCAGCACATTTTCAGCAAAACACTTGACGAATGAATTAATGTTTATGTTTTACTCCTGTTACATTTGTGTTTCTGTATGTTTATACAAATGGCCCCAGTAAATCATTTAATCCCTCCTCACATAATACCTTTCCTAGTATTCCTGGTAATGTCAGAAATAGAGAATGGAAGCCTTTACCATATAGCTATCATGAAGTAGAGATAGAGAGGGAGATAGGAGAGGAACACAGAGAGGAAAAGGATGGAAGAACATGGGGAAAAAGAAAAGGATGAATTACATTACATGGACTTGTAATAGATAGAAAATACTCTACAGGGCCTAGAACAATCATGAACCTTATAGTCCCCCAAGTCCAAACCCAAAGTCTTGGGTGACCACAGCTGTCTGTGTCCCCTCCATCACAGGCATGCTCAAATTAGAATGTGAGGCAGGGTAGTGTATTTACTTCTCGATTCAGACCACACTGTTTACTGTTTTACTAAAGCATGGTATATGCGACTTGCAGCTGCTTCGAGACCCACGCTGGATACACCTTTAAAGGTGTGCATTCCTTCCTTCCCTACAACTAGCCTTCACAAGCCTTAAGTACCAAATCTTAGAAGAAGAGAAATAATTGAAGATGAAGCAGCAAGAGCAGGAGGGAGTGAAGAAACAGCACACACACACACACACACACACACAATATCAAAAACAAAACAAAACAATATACCATAAACCGACCCCGATCCATCCCAGAAAGCAAGACCTAGTCCTTAGGTGTTGTAACTGTGAACTGCCTTTTACGTGACTTCCAGAAATTCAGAAAGTGTAGCTATTGGTGAATCAATGTCTCTAATCTATGTGTAATGTGAACTGACTTTTGTGGAAAATGATCATTGTCATCTTTTCCTCTGTCCTTCGCCACCACACACCTCTTATTTGCTTCTAACTTCACAACCAAGAGACATTGCGTTCCATCCCCTCTCAAAACCCTTCATTTCTAAACCAATTCCCAATTTCTTTATTTTTGCACCTCCCATAAAACCTGGCTTTGAGATTTATGTTTACTTGATTAGAGGTCCGACTCTATTTATGGGTGTTCAAGCTTCAGAGATGTTGCCCCTGGACATGGCTTCCTGCTTACTTTAAAAAAAAAATTGAAAAATTAAAAGGAATATTGTTCATGACTCTTCCCCAATCAGGGAAAATTTACTGGGGTTACCTTAGTAACCAGAATGTCAGTCATTTTCTCTCCATGCCAAATCCCTTTAGATTTCACATACAGCAACATTTTTAAAATAGAATTATTTCACATTCCATTTAACTTGTGGAGTTTGTTGAAAACAAACTTCCTGCTTACTTGAATCCTTTCTTAAAGAAACCAACCCCTTTATTTCTTCATGAACGTCTTAGACTTATTTAGAGTGTACTGAACAATTTTGGTATGTGTATATGAATTCTATAAATATGTTTTGTAAATATATATCACATTGATAGATATATGGATAAAAAATCATGAAGTATCAGGATTAGGAAAATCCAGTGATTCAGGGACAAGATCAGAATGTGAATTCCTTGAACACAACAAAATTAATTTTTTAAATATAGATGAAACCCATGTCTACTGGGAATATTGGGAGAACATAAAAAATGGCAAAGAAAACTCGTAAGTGTGTTATTTAGCAAGAAACATTTGTTTTGGGGTTTCTAATTTTGTCTTTATATACATAGAGTAATATGATGATAGTTTTGCACCCTAAATTTGGTGTTAACATTAAACTGAATATTTTTATACTTAATATTAGTTTCTTGTGTGGATTGATTCTCTTGGTTGTTTTTGTCATTTATTTTTATTTTCTCATTTACTTTTGCCATTATTAATATTATTTTGTCTGGAAAGGTTATTTTTAGGTTAGAAATTGAATTTCTGGGTCCATGGACAAGAAATTTGAAACACTGGTATGTTCTTGACCACTTATTTTTCCAGAACGTATTACTAATTTATGCACCTTTGAGAAGTACGTGTTTGAATCACCTCAACCTTACCAACAGTGGATGTACTTTTGTTTTTTTCCCATTTAGTAGGTAAAATAATATTAGATTGTGGGTTCTTTTTTTTTTTTTCCAATCTCAAGCAAACCATTTCCTTTTATTTTTAGCCATTGGTATTTCTAATGATGTTAAGTCAGATATTAAAATTATGTAGTTTTGTTCATTAAAGACTGCTTAATTATAATAAACAATTGAGTTTAATCCTAAATATGTTATATTTTCACTTATTATTGTAAGGGGAGATAATTTTCTTTTTTTATAATTTTCAGCTAATTTTCCAAATTTTTATTGGCTGTTTGAGATTCCTCTTTTGTGATTTGCTAGTACACATGCTTTGACATTTTCTGTGTGACTTATATATTATGTATTCTTACTATGAATTCTTCATTGGTTATATACATCTCAAATGTGTTCTAGACAGTGACTTGGCTTTTTTGTTTGTTTAGGGTATCTTTTCTGTACAGAAGTTTTAAAGCTTTATATATGCATATTATGCAATATGTTTTATTAAGATGTGTTCTTTTTTCCATGTTGTTTAAGAAATCCTCCCCTACTTCAAAGGCTAGAAGTTATTATGCTAAATTTTCTTCTAAAGGATTTAAGGTTTCCTTCAGTTACATATGTTCTTAATCCACCTGATTAAATCCACTTTTTTATTTGGGTGTGTATGAGGTGAGAATCTAATCTTTTTTTCAGATAGATAATTAATTGGCCCAGTACAATCCATCACCCCACTGATTAATAAGATTATCTCTTCACCTATCAGATTTTCTTTCATACATAAGTATTTTCTAGGCTTTCTCTACTGTGACAATCCTTTTATTTGTTAATCTCTGTGCCAATAACACCCTGTTTTAATTAGTGAAAAAACTAAACATTTTCTCCCTTACAAAATTGCCTCAAAGTTTATTCTATTAAAGATTTATTTATTCATTTTTAGAGAGAGAGAGAGCACGAGCAGGGAGAGGGTCAGAGGGAGAGAATCTCAAGCAGACTTCACTCTGAGTGGGGAGCCCACACAGGGCTCAAACTCACCACCCTGAGATCACCACCTGAGCAGAAACCAAGAGTCATGGGGTGCCTGGATGGCTCAGTTGGTTAAGTGACTGCCTTCGGCTCAGGTCATGATCCCAGGGTCCTGGGATTGAGCCCCACATTGGGCTACTTGCTCAGCGGGGAGTCCGCTTCTCCCTCTCCCTCTCCCTGCTGCTCCCTCTGCTTGTGCTCTCTCTCTCTGTGTCAAATAAATAAATAAAATCTTAAAAAAAGAAAAGAAAGAAAAATCAAGAGTCAGATGCCCAACTGACTGAGCCATGCAGGTGCCCCAAAGTTGACTCATAGTTTAAAGATTCTGTCCACATTTTTTCCTTTTCTTATGAACTCCCGGTCTATGTGATTTACCCATTTCCCTATATTGTTAATAGTTTCTCTCAATATATTTGTTTCTTACAAATTAAAAAAGTTAACTCTTGTCTTTCATAGAATGTGCAGATTTTGCCTCATTGTTGTTGGCCTTTATACTTAGTTTGTCATATTTTTGCTGATTATAAGGTCTCAGGTTTTTTAAATTAATTAATTAATTAAATTTCCATTGAAGTATAGTTGACAATATTATATTAGTTTCAGGTGTACAGCATAGTGGTTTGACAATTATATACATTACAAAATTCTCACCACAATAAGTGTAGTTTCCATCTATCACCATACAAGTTTACTACGATATTATTGACTATAGTCCCTGTGTTGTACTTTACATCCCCATGACTTATTTACTTTATAACTTTTTTTTAAGATTTTATTTATTTATTTGACAGAGAGAGACACAGCGAGAGAGGGAACACAAGCAGGGGGAGTGGGAGAGGGAGAAGCAGGCTTCCTGTCGAGCAGGGAGCCTGATGCGGGGCTCGATCCCAGGACCCTGGGATCATGACCTGAGCCGAAGGCAGACGCTTAACAACTGAGCCACCCAGGTGCCCCAACCTTATAACTTTTGAGTTATACCAGTTCCAGTTTGTACCTCTCAATCCCCTTTACATATTTCTTCCATCCCCTTACCCCCTTCACCTCTGGTGACCACCGGTTTGTTCTCTGTATTTATGGATTTGTTTCTGTTTTGTTTTCTTCATTCATTTGTTTTGTTTTATAGATTCCACGTATAGTGAAATCATTTATCTTTTTCCGTCTGGCTTATTTCACTTAGTATCATACTTTCTAAGTCTGTCCATGTTGTCACAAATGGGATTTCATTTTTTATGGCTGAGTAATATTCCACATCTTCTTTATCCATCCATCTGTTGATGGACACTTTGGTTACTTACATATCTTGGCTATTGTAAATAATGCTGTAATAAACATAGGGGTGCTTTAAAATTACAAAATCAATTTTATTATTTCCTTTATGATTTCTGGGACGTATCAAAATTTATCAAATAACATTTTATGACATATTTCTCAATGATCAGTACAATGATAGCAAAATAATAGCTTTTCTCATGTTTCTGACAAATAAATAACTTCAAATCCTGGCACATCCCATCTTTATTTTTTCCCCCTCATTCAAATTTACATTATGTATAATTAAATTCTGAGTCACTGACTGACTTTAACATACTTTACTATATAGTTTTATATCCAAGAATGGACCTTGATTTTATGCTCAATTTTGTAATCATATGTTCAGTAGTTATTTATACTTCAAGTTTTTTATTAAATGAATTGTTCTCATTCAGAGGGAGTAAATATTTTATTTAGAAAATGTATATACGTTTGCCTGTTGCCTTTGTACACCATGGAGAGTTTGGCTGGGTGTACAATCCCCATTTTTTTTTTTTAGGGACTAACACACCCTTTTAATATGTTTTTAAATATTTTTAAGGTTTAAAAGTGTTTAAAGTTTGTTATTCCTAGTAGGAAAACATTATCTGAATGAACACCCTAATGGCAAACCACTATAGAATGTTTCAGTTGCATGTGGGGCAGAGGGGTAGGGATTCTCTTCACAGCAACCCAGCTTTCTTCATGAGAAGGTCAGAGGTACACTGGTTTGTATTATTGCAACATCCATTAGGTGATCGTTGCTTTTCCTTCAGCAAGGTCTTTATTTGTCAGAAGGGCATTATTATGCTTGACCTCCAAATGTGGCTGACAATTTACTGATGAGATTCATAACCTTCGGATTGCTCTGATATTTTTACATATTCGCTGGGTTCGGGGCCACATCCTGGAAGGCCACCATAACTTCTGGATCCTGCATGGCTGCGAGAACCTCTGGATCCCTAAGAATTTCATTGAGCCCAGGCATTCCTGCCATTCCAGGCATCCCCCCCTGCCATTCCAGGCATTCCTCCAGGAAAATTACCAGGCATTCCCCCAGGAAAGCCACCTGGGAAAGAGCCATACTGAGCTCCTGATTGTCGTCTGGCTTCTTCCTCCCTCTGGGCTCTCTCATGTTCTTCCAGAGCCTTCTTAACCCTTTCTATTCTTTCTTTGATCTCTCGCTCTTCACGTTTTCGTTCATACTTTCTCCAATGTTCAGCAATTTTCTGGGCCCTCGGTTGAACTTCTTTCAGCATTGCACTAGCATCTTCATCATAATCCAGTTTACAAGCAAGGGCAAGATCATGTGCTGCTTCTTCCCAATGGCCCAGAAGTCTGTGTGCTTTCCCTCGCCACTTACAAGGCTGAGCTCAATCAGGATTTATTTCAATAGCTCTGTCACAGTCTCAAATGGCAGCATTTGGCTTCTGTAATTTGATGAAGACACCGGCTCTCTCGGCAGACAGACTGGCCAAGCGAGGATTCAGTTTGATGGCATCTGTGAACAAGTCAATGGCTTTCTGTAGTTCACCATCATTTAGGGCATCAATGGCAGCCACTTTTTTATCATTTGCCTGATCCATCATTTCCTCGGTTATCTCTTCATTTTCATTTCCCATTTCTTGAGGGGTATCAGTATCTGGTTCAATCACACCTTCATTGTCAATTTCTAGGTCACTTTCCTCACTTGATGGTTCGTCTGTCTTTATGTTTTCCTCTGCCTTCTTACTATCTGTTTCTTCTTCCTTGATATTGTCTTCTGATTTAGTTTTATGAGTGGCAGGTGGTATTTTACCCCCCATGCTCTCCACCCACTCCCGCAGGAAGCACATTTCCTCCGTGTGCAGAACTCTCGGATCCTGCTTACACATTTTCACGAAGGCCCGAAGCTCGCTCACTTTGCGGGGGTCCATGGTCCAAAGGCGGTGGCAGGCGGCAGGCCCGGCTGAGGTTGCGGCCGGATTCCAAGCGCGGGTACTAGCTCAGCGTGATCGTGTGGAAGGGGGTGGCTGCCGCGAGGCAGAACCTACAATCTCCATGTTATCAACCACTTTATTTTGAAAATCTTTAGAGGGGCGCCTGGGTGGCTAAGTTGTTAAGCGTCTGCCTTGGGCTCAGGTCATGATCCCAGTGTCCTGGGATCCAGCCCCGCATCCGGCTCTCTGCTCCGCGGGAAGCCTGCTTCTCCCTCTCCCACTCCCCCTGCTTGTGTTCCTTCTCTCACTATCTCTCTCTCTGTCAAATAAATAAATAAAATCTTAAAAAAAAAAAAAGAAAATCTTTAGAGATTGGTGTATTTTCTATCTTAGTATTAAGAGAAGTCTGAAGGTAGTTTTATTTTGTTTTGATGTTTGTAATGTTATTAAGAGTATTCCATGCAAGCCTCTAAATTTTTCATCATTAAGATTGAAAAAGAAAAGCCAAAAAAAATCTAGGAAGGGGTGTCTTCTATTAGGATAAACTGCAATTCTTTTCTAACTGTGGCTCGGGCTCTTCAGGTTGAGAAATTTTTGTCTCTCTTCTTTAAATATTGCCTTTCTTAGGGGAACCCTCCTACACTGTTGGTGGGAATGCAAGCTGGTGCAAACACTCTGGAAAACAGTATGGAGGTTCCTCAAAAAGTTGAAAATAGAGCTACCCTATGACCCAGCAATTGCACTACTGGGTGTTTACCCCAAAGATACAAATATATTGATCCGAAGGGGTACGTGCACCCCAATGTTTATAGCAGCAATGTCCACAATAGCCAAACTATGGAAAGAGCCAAGATGTCCATCAACAGATGAATGGATAAAAAGAAGTGGTATATATATATACAATGGAGCATTATGCAGCCATCAAAAAACCCGAAATCTTGCCATTTGCAATGACGTGGATAGAACTAGAGGGTATTATGCTGAGCAAAATAAGTCAATCAGGGAAAGACATGTATCATATGATCTCACTGATATGAGGAATTCTTAATCTCATGAAACAAACTGAGGGTTGCTGGAGTGGTGGGGGTGGGAGGGATGGGTTGGCTGGGTGATAGACATTGGGGAGGGTATGCGCCATGGTGAGCACTGTGAATTGTGTAAGACTGTTGAATCACAGATCGTACCTCTGAAACAAATAATACATTATATGTTAAAAAAAAAAAAAGATAGTAGGAAGGGAAAAATGAAGGTGGGGAAATCGGAGGGGGAGATGAACCATGAGAGACTATGGACTCTGAGAAACAAACTGAGGGTTCTGGAGGGGAGAGGGGTGGGGGGATGGGCTAGCCTGGTGATGGGTATTAAAGAGGGTACATATTGAATGGAGCAAAAACTAATGATGTAATGTATGGTGATTAACATAACATAATAAAATAAAATTTAAAAAAAATATTATTAAATATAAAAACAATAAATAAATAAATATTGCCTTTCTTCCAATGTTTCTGGTTTTCTTTCTCACAAAAACTTCTGCTCTTTAAATTGCACCCCTTCTTCCTTGCTGTTGTATTTATAATCTTCTACTATGGTTTCCATCTCTTTGTCCTGTTGCCCTGCATTTTTTGGAGGGAATTACCAGTTTGTCTTTTGTATATCTGATTTGTCTTAAGTGTATTTCTACTGTTTTCTTTGTATTTCTTTTGTAGTTTTGCCTTTCATCACTGAGTTCATTTTGACTCTCTGATTTCATCTTAGCATATTTTTCTGCTATATTTCTCTTGTACATTCCATGGTCAAATCTTTTTTTCTACAGGCTTTAAGTGGTAATCTTAATTTTTTTCATTGATGTTACTCTGTTGAGAAACTACTTTTCTGAGATACATCCTTCCTTTGGGTTTTCCAGGCTATGCGTCCGTTCCTCTCCTGCTGCAGTCTGCTTTGATTTTTTTATGTTTGTTCATTCTAGATAGGGGGAATTTCTCTCCAGGCTTTGCATGTTCTGGAATATTTGGTGTGCGGTTGGGGGTGGGAGACGGTGAGGGGATAGTTAGTGTTCTTAGCCTCTTGGATGCTAGTATCAAAGTGTTGTCAAATATAGATGAGAAAGACACATAACCCACAATAAATGATGATACTGAGCACTTGTGATTTGGTGTAGTCCACCACTGCGTCTCTTACTGCTACCATGTCTTCTAAGTAAGAGAATCAAATACTTATTGTAGTCTCGGTGTTGAGCAAAACATAAGAAGCCACTCTTTCCAGAATGTGCAGCTCTTACGGCTATTTCTCTCTTTGCCCTTGCCCTTCACCCTTTACCTTAAATGATAAAGGATTCCAATAGGCAAATACCACTGCCTGCGTTTCCTCCCATCCCCATTCCTTGGTATGATGTATACTGAGAGTTCTGGTCTCTGAATATATGCAGAAAGAGATCCATTGCTGAGAGCACGGGGCATTGAATTTCTGTCTGTCTTGCTCATAGCCTGCCTCTTATGTCATTTGGAGTCTGGTGGTTGGTGTGTCCAATGGTGGGATTCTTACATCCTGGATTTAGGGGCATAAAGATGGGTATGATCCTTTGACCTTCTCTGGCACTCTATGGGCTGTGCTAGATCACAATGTTTCAACTGGCTTGTAGCTCAAAGGCATATGCTTCCATCAATCCCTATCAGTAAGGCAGGTAATGAAAAAGTGTCTAGGCATTGACAATCTGTTCTTGAGTTTACAAGTCTGCTGCCATTAAAAATAATCTTGTACATTTCCATGAATTTTGTTTCATAAAAAATATTCACTGAGGAATAGTAGACATAAAATATTAATGTGGAAACTAAACACAAGCTATTAGTAGAAATTGTTTAACAAAGTCATTGCTATTTTATACTTAATACTAAGTTTCTAAATTTGAAACTTCCAACAAAAAGAAATTACCCAAATTTCTTGTTAATAACATGTCAGTTAACAAAAACCATTGCAATGTGTGAGCCTTCTGTGAGAGACCATGCTAAATTTGAGTTTGTCGAAAAGAAAGTCTTCCAAAGTATGACTTGGATATCCCTGGAAAGCTTTGAATATCATCTAGGAGGTGTGTTTATCTGTGTCTGTACTGATTGTATGAATTAATGTGTATGTTATTGAAAGCAGTGCTATAATCCCCATTAATTCTGGTGGCTTTTTTTTTTTTTTGAAGTAACAAGGGAGAGTAGGTGGAGTAAGTGTTCCATGGACTACAAACTGGAAATCACTATTTAAAGGGCATAATGGAATACGTGAGTTGTGTATCAATGATGGGGTGCCTTATAAAAATACATTTCTTAGAAATGTAAAGTTAGGGAGTGTGATGGAAATAACATTGACTCAGAAATATTGAATATTCACCTCTTCCTTGTCCCCTTGGTTGCAGGAATGCAGAAACAAAATACGTAGTTTCTGTCGTCCAGAAGCTTATCTTCTATGCAGTGGCCACCACTTATGTTGTGATACCAGCTCTAGGCTCAGTTCAGGGTTCAGAGGGCGCCCCTAGCCACCTGGGGTGATCAGATTCAATAACCCTGGATCTGAATTCACAGAAATTCACAAGCTGGACAAGGGGCTTGAAAGGCAAAAGGAATTGCATATTCAGAAGCAAGGATGTGGAACAGTGCTTAGGAGTTGCCAAAGTTAAAGTAGCAAAAATCTGTCAACAGCCCAAATGTCCATTAACAAGAGAACACATGAGTTGTGATATATGTATCCAATGGAATACTACAGAGTAAGGAAAATGAGCATGCTACAACAGTGTGTAGGCACGTGGATAATTGCAGCCAGGTAAAATTGAATGAAAAGAGTGAATGATGGAAGTGTCAGAGAATATACTTCCCTCTGTGTACGTCATATAAAAATACTGTGTCAAGTAATTTTCTTATTAAGGATATATACGCATATAATATTTAATACATTTAGCAAATTCAATATATTTAGCAAATATAAATATGTATAGTAAATATTTAAATATATATTAAACATAAGGGAATAATAAACCCAAATTTCAGGAAAAGTGGTTATTTCTAGGATTCTCCCTGAGAAGAAAGGGGTTGGAAACATGGGTCCGAGGCATTCCAAAAGTATGGGTATTATTCTATATCTTAGACTGAGTGGTATGTACCTTTGTGTTAATTTGTTTATATTCTTTATTCTATACATATATATTAGAATACTCCACTGTATCTATTAAAAATTTAATAAAAGCAATACACATTATTTTTGCCCTCAGGTTAATTACTCCACCCAAATCAGTCTTGCTATTTCAAGGAAAAACGACTTATTGTGAGGCTCAGGTTTTAATTGTAATGGAAATCTTAATTGCTAAAACTCTTTTGATGTCCAGAAAGTTAATCTGAAGGTTCAAGAGATTTTTTTTAAAGCCTTTTCTTTTGAAACTAGAAAGAGAGAAGGGAAAGAAAAATCCTCAAGTGTCAAAGACAGCAAAGCCTGGATGGCGGAGAACTCTAAAGCCCTTGATTGTTCTGGGGGTTCATTGCCTTGGCCGCAGAGGAGACTTCACCTTTCCATTTAACAGACAAAGCAAATGTAAATTTGTTCTCGATCACAATACCCCCAGTATTAAATTTAGCAGGAGAAAATTGCACTAAGAGCTGAATTTTAGGCTTAACTCTGCGACACTCTCTTTTCTGTATGGAATTGATCAGCTCAAACCGAGAGCTCATGACTGGGAAAATGACACAGTCTGCTGTTGCCTTGTTCCAAATTTTAATGGTGCCAGGGCCCACTCTGACTCTAATTTTACAACCGCTGTTCCCTCTGATTGTCCAGCAGGAACCAGCATTCTTTCTTGGCTTCCCTGTGAGCAAGGCAGCTGTGGGATAACGTCCGTTTAGTATTAATCACTACAGTTTCCCAGCTAGCCCCATGCAAGTGAAATAGACCGTCCTCAGATTGAAGGAAGAGGATTATTTGAATGAAATGGGAAAATGTGGAACTTCACCCTGACTGGTCAGCTTTGGCAGATGTCTTTGCTGATTTTGATGCTGTTGGAGCTTTTATTTGGGGGGGTGGGTATCCCTATAGAAATAGGATTATGTGGATGGGCCTTTCTAGTTCCCCAAAGAACTGACCCCAACCTTATTTTTTGTTAAATGATGTTTACAAAATATGCTCACTAGCACAGTGAGTTTGATATTTGCACCTCAAATGGATTCCTGGACTGAAATCAAGTTAATGATGTGTGTTTATAAGAGTGTTAATTATACTCCCTGCGACATGACTTGCATCAATGGTGTGAAACTATCCCCATCCAGTTTTTTCAATATTTATTTTTCCTATTAGAAAATTGTCACTCCAATCCCTCTTAACGAAATAATTTGGCCCCTATAGATAGATATGATCTCATGAATTTAAAATATATGATATATAAGAGGTGGTCCCTGATGGGGGTTTGTCTTGATTGCTAGAATCAGGAATGGAATGAGGGAAAACTTTTGAGATTCCCTTGATCATTGTAACTGGAACAGTAAAATTATACAAGCAGTAATTGAGTCATAGGCTATGAATGAATATGTATCTGGAACATGAGAGAGAGAGGATACAAGAGGAAAAGAGCAAGAACAAAAGAGAGAAAAAAGTTTGTACTGGGATACAAGGGAAGGATATACTTAAAGAGTTTCAAAAATCTAAGGTTCCCTTTTCATAAATTATTTACTCTTTTTATTTATTTACCTGTGGATTTCCTATCTTTTGGCTTGTCCATCATTTTTCTACTTAATGCAAAAGGACATTTTAAATTCTGGAAATTTTCCTTTGTCATATGTACTACCTATATTTTTTCTGAGTGCCATTTATTTATGGTAGTTTTCATTCTAAAGTTTTTAATTTTTATTGTAGTAAATGGTATCAGTCTTTTCCATTTTGGATAATTTTTAAATTTTTAATTGAAGTGTAGTTGACATATATTAGTTTCAGGTGTACAACATGATCCCATAGTTATATACATTATGATATGCTCAGCATGGTAAGTATAGTTACCATCTATCACCATACTAAGTTATTACAATATTATTGACTATATTCACTATGCTGTACTTTTCATCCTTGTGATTTATTTATAACTGGAAGTTTGTACCTTTTAATCAAATTCTTTTTCTATTTTGCCCCTTTCTCCAACCCCTGCCTCTGTTATGTTAAATAAAACAAACAACAAAAAGAGAAACAGACTCATAAAGTACATTATTTGCTTTTTTTTTTTTCGTTCCATATACAGTTGCCATTCCTCAACCATCTTCTAAGTGCTATGCAAGAATGTGGTATGTCTTCCTGGCTTTTTTGTGCTGTTAGGATTGAATTAATGAGCCACTACCAAACTTAAGCTGAGTAGCTGACTTGAAACTGAGGAGGTGACTTTTGCAAATACCAAGTGCTAGCAAATGGACAAGCCTTTCTCTGGTCCACAAATGCCTGAGTATCCACTCAGGAGAAAACTAAGCTCGTGGAAATTGGCTAATACCATTTTTATCGTATTCTTACCTTTGTTCCTCTTTTTTCCCTCTGCTTAATTTTCCTGAAATGTTCATCAATTCTTAAGGAAAGTTTCTTTCCTCCTTTAGAAAAATTAATTTTGCAAGAACTTAAGTAGTGCTCACAATCAGTTCCTGGGTAACTGTTAATTCACACAGATATAGGAGGCAGGTTTCCTACAGCTGCACATAATTGAGTTCGGTTCATCATCAGATCTCAAGGGTTACTTTAATATTTAACCCCAAGCAACACTTTCAATGTCATCAACTTCTCCAGGCTTATGGAGTCTAGAATGCAAAAGCCCTTGTTGGGAGCTTTGAAATTTATCCTATCAGGTGTATTTGGCAAAGATTACTTGAAAGAGGATCCAAATTAAGTCTCCTTGCAGTTATTTCTGCAATTATGTTTTACATTTACATAGTAGGATGTGCTTCTTGTAACATGCTCATGCACATAATTTCCCTGGGCCCTTTAATAGCCCTTTGAAACAGGAAGGCAGTTTTTATTTTTCACACTTATCTAGTAAGACAATAGAGACTCACATTTGTTAAATAACTTATCCCATTTTATCTGTCAAATATTTATTGAGCATATACTATGGGAAGACTGCAAGTTAAGCATTTCTAAGTTAAATAAAGTCCAGAGAGCAAAGAGCTTACCATCATCCAGCAGAGGTATGATCGTTATGCATATAACTCTATCAGATGGCATGGCAGAGTGGGGAGTATCTTTTATGGGCAGTAGGAGCATCCCTTGACATTCATAAGGAAGGGGGAACTTGAGCATGAGTCTTGGGATCAGTGAAGTTCCTTGGAATTTTACTTCTCTGAGCCTCGGATATCTATAAAATGGAGCTGAAATGGGCTGTCAATAGAATAGGTCTTAGAGTCTGAATCTCTTTGTTTACAACCTGCCACTACCACTTAGCATATCTATAAACTTTGCAATGTTACTGAACCTTTGTATACTCCATTTTTTGTTTGCTCATTAAATAGGAATAACAGGATCATCTTACAGGTATTTTGTGGATATTAATGAGATGAAGCTGCACAGTACCTACTGCCTAGTAAATTCTCAGTGCATGTTAGTTGCCATCATTATTATAGTACTAATAATAGTATGTTTGAAGCTCAAAAAAGACTTGATTGACAATATGACAATGAATAGGTTTCAAACAGTGAGTTGGATTATGATTGGCAGAGAATGAGAAAAGAAGGCAGAGCTTCTTGAAATGCAGGATATTCTGGAAGTTATCAAGTTATCAGCTTACATATGAATTGTTAGTATGTATGAAACTTATCATGGTTGTGGTACCCAACAAACACCTAATAAATATTTATTGATAAATGAGTCAATGAATGAATGCTTAAAATGAATGCAGGGTATCCCTCTTTTTCACAGACACCAAGGATTTTTACCGGGCTTGCATGGAGACAAAGTGATCCATGCCTAAGGCAAAGGTGTCACTTCAATGAAGACCATCTCTGCAGAGGGAGACATTGCTGCAAACTATCTATCTGGGCCATTCTCTTGGTTGCAACAGTGATGCTTCAATCACACTATGCGGGGAACTATTTATACTAGATATGTGAAGCTTTCCAGAAATGAATGTCAAAATGCAGAGAATAAGTCTCACATGATTGGAAGAGACCAGATCTGCTAACCAGTTCTCCACCCCCCACCCCCACCACCACCGGCTGATCCTAGACCAGCAATGCCAATTTGAGAATCCTAACTGAGAGGGTTTAGCCTTGCAAAAAATTCCTCAGCAATTCCTTCCCTTAATGTCTCTAATCAGGAGACAATTAAGACCTAACAACCAATACCCTGGATGGATGATACAACCCGTCTTTAAATATAGGTTTTATTAGTATTCAGGTATGGTGAGGCCAACACATCAGGAGACAACTACCATTGAAAGATGGTTTGTTATACTCACAGATCCCAAGACAAGGGGCAGAGCACACCACTGAGGGTCATATGCAGAAGCACTGGGGTTGACCCGAAGGCAGAGGGAGATGGAGATGGGGAAACAGTGGTCTGGAGCCTTTCTTGTGGTTTCTATAGGTAGAAACAGGCAAGGCAGGATAAACAGGTTTAGGATTGGCTGGATTGAATAATTTCAGTTGGCTCTGGGGCACAGAGGCTGTCCCTTGTTGTCTGGTACCAGGCTCTGGAGTGACTAAGGCAGACGGCTAGTTGCCTGGAGTCTGAGAGCCCAACAACCTAGGTGGCTGCGGGTAGAGGCTCTGAACTGGTTGGTTTGCATATGAAAGGCTTGCTCACAGGCTAGTTGTTTACTATCTCCAGGACCTGGCTAACACTGAGGAGGGCACATAATCCAGAGCCAGCATGTCTCCAGGAGCCAAAGCATCAGAATACAAAAAGTAAAAGACATGGCTGATACAGAAATAAAGATAGTTTTCCTTTTTTAGAGGCTCATTTACTCTTCTATCTTAAAGGAAGCCTATGGAATAATAATAGCTACTATTTACTGAAAATCTAATATGCACTAGGTATTTTTTTTATTGATATAGTGTTCCATGATTCATTGTTTGCGTATAACACCCAGTGCTCCATGCAGTACGTGCCCTCTTTAATACCCATCACCAGGCTAATCCATCCTCCCACCCCTCTCCCCTCCGGAACCCTCAGTTTGTTTCTCAGAGTCCATAGTCTCTCATGGTTCATCTCCCCCTCTGATTCCACCCCCTTCATTTTTCCCTTCCTACTATCTTCTTTTTTTTTTTTATTAAC
>NC_138379.1:74882273-74896638 GCF_054177405.1 Leptonychotes weddellii
CACCCCCCACCACTCCAGCAACCCTCAGTTTGTTTCGTGAGATTAAGAATTCCTCATATCAGTGAGATCATATGATACATGTCTTTCTCTGATTGACTTATTTCACTCAGCGTAATACCCTTCAGTTCCAACCACGTCGTTGCAAATGGCAAGATCTCATTCCTTTAATGGCTGCATAATATTCCATTGTATATATATACCACATCTTCTTTATCCATTCATCTGTCAATGGACATCTTGGCTCTTTCCATAGTTTGGCTATTGTGGACATTTAATATGCACTAGATTTTGAATGTGTTACTTAACATACTTTTTTTCAAGAACCTGGATGTTAGTGTTATAAACAAAAGGCCTATACTGTCTCAAATGTTTGCAATAGTGAGAGGGAGTAGATATAGTATCTGAGATCAAAACAAAAATGAACCAATGGGTGAAAATGATAGGGAGACAAAACACAGCCTTACATATGGAAGTCATCATAGCAAGTAGAACTTTCCCAAATGGAACAGTGTGTCATGTGACATAAAGAAATCTGCATCACAGGACACATTACTTACTCCCATCTGTCAGTCTTCCAGAGAATTCCTGCAGGGACTAGAGTTTTCTTTTCTTTCTTTCTTAACATATAATGTATTATTTGTTTCATGGGTACAGGTCTGTAATTCATCAGTTCTACACAATTCACAGTGCTCACTATAGTACCTTCCCTCCCCAATGTCCATCATGAAGCCACCCCATCCCTCCCACCCCCCTCCACTCCAGCAAACTTTAGTTTGTTTCCTGAGATTAAGAGTCTCTTATGGTTTGTCTCCCTCTCTGGTTTCATCTTGTTTCATTTTTCCCTCGCTTCCCCTATGATCCTCTGTCTTATTTCTCAAATTCCTCATATCAGTGAGATCATATGATACTTGTCTTTCTCTGACCTTTAGTCAGATTTCATTTTTTTTGATAGCTGCATAATATTCCATTGTATATATATACATCTTTCTTTATCCATTCATCTGTTGATGGACATCTAGGCTCTTTCCATAGTTTGGCTATTGTGGACATTGCTGCTATAAACATTGGGGTGCATGTGCCCCCTCAGATCACTACATTTGTATCTTTGGGGTAATTACCCAGTAGTGCAATTGTTGGGTCATAGGGTAGCTCTATTTTCAATTTTTTGAGGAACCTCCATACTGTTTTCCAGAGTGGTTGCACCAGCTTGCATTCCAACCTAGTGACTCCTAGGGTCCCATTAGATCCCATTAGATATCATATGATCTCACTGATATGTGGAATTTAAGAAGCAAGGCAGAGGATCATAGGGGAAGGGAGGGAAAAATGAAACAATACGAAACCAGAGAGGGAGACAAACCATGAGAGACTCTTAATCTTAGGAAACAAACTGAGGGTTGCTGGAGGGGAGGGGGGTGGGGGTACGGGGTGGCTGGGTTGATGGACACTGGGGAGAGTATGTGTTGTGGGGAGCACTGGGTGTTGTGTAAGACTGATGCATCACAGACCTGTACCCCTGAAACAAATAATACATTATATATTAATTTAAAAAATAAATAAAAAATAAATAAATAGGGGCACCTGGGTGGCTCAGTTGGTTATGCATCTGCCTTCAGCTCGGGTTATGATCCCAGGGTCCTGGGATCTAGTCTTGCATCTGGCTCCCTGCTCCTGGGGAGCCTGCTTCTCCCTTTCCCTCTGCTGTTTCCCTTGCCTATGCTTTCTCTCTTCTCTCTCTCTGTCAAATAAATAAATAAATAAATAAATAAATAAATAAATAAATAAAATCTTAAATAAATAAGTAAATAAAAATAAATAAGAAACAATAGTAAAAAAATGTAGAGGTAATCTGAAAATAAAATTCTACTGTATGCTAACTGGCCAAGGGTTAAAATCAGTTTGGAGCATAAGCTTATATTGATGAACTTCTGAAATATAGAAAAACTTGGAACTTTAACCCCTCCTCCCCCCAGAATTGAATGAACATAGGAGGATGTCTTGAGAGTCCATACTGACAAAGCTGTCTGCTGCTTCAGAGGGATCAAGTCATTGTAACATTCCCAGCAAAGGGAAATTATGGAGTTAAAATTATATTCAAGATTTAAGTTATAGCTAGTTAATACCTCTATAAACATTTTATTTAATGATATAGTAATCTTACCTCCTCCCACACCAATTTCTTCCATCCACAAGTTTGATTAACTGACTGAAAGTATTGTGTGTAAGAAAAGAAATCTTCTGAAGATTGAGGCAGACATACTCTTGCTTCTATAAAACTCAGACTGAAGAAATTTTAAACTGTGACAGCATGTTTTAATGATTCTAAGGAAATTGGTCAACCTAACATTTGTACATTATCTTGTACTGTTATTTTTAAGGATTAATCTAATTAAAACACAAATTTATCTTTTTACATAAAGGACCATAGCTTAATAAGTCAAAGTACATAATTTTACCGCAATTCATCTCATACTCAGACTGACAATGGTATTGTTTCTTTGGAATAATTGTCTACTGGTGAAATGTACCCCCAAACATTTCCATTTTGCACAGCAACCTCTTAGCTTAATCACAGAGGGAAAAGATTTTTCCTTAACCATCACCATTTTGCCTCAAAATCAGCAACCTGTGTACATTATAGATGGTAGCCCACCACCCTCAGCTATCACCTTAGTGCTCTGTATTGCCTAACAAAGGGTCGGATCTGGGGTAGATGCTCAATAAATATTATGTTATTCAACATAATAAATTAATGTTGAGTAATTACAATCTCTGTCTCATTGGCAGATCTCAAAGGTCTAGGGGGAAGAGCTCACAAGATGTGAAGTGCTAGTTCACTGTTTGTGATCACCACTTGACTCCCTGGCAGGAACATCTGCACATCACCAGACCAGCCTGGGCCAGACGAGACAAAAGAGAGTGGGCCAGAATCAAGGGGTGTGTCTGACTGCTGAGCAGGAGGCAAACTTCAGAAGGCAGACCACGGTGCACTGGAGAAGCTGAAGCCCATCCGACCTGCAGAACCCTCTCTAAGTAAGCCGTTGCCTGCAGCGAGACTCCCTTTACCTCTTTTGGGACTTGAATTAACTTAAAAGGGGAAGAAATCAGTCTGGCTTAAATAAGCTCCGCCTCTTCCTCTTCCTTCTTCCTTCTCCTCATATTGGATGTCGCAGAAGTTAATAGATTTCTTCAACTTAACTCCAAAACAAGTGTTCTGAGCATGACATGTAATATCAAGGTAACTATTTCTATCATAATATTTCACAGTTCCCTGTTAGTTTTTACCTCCTTTCAACATCATCATAGCCACATCCTATGAGTAAGGAGAACATCATCAAGAAAGATGAGAAGCTTCGTTTTGAACTCAGAGATGTTTACCCCCAAATTTCTCAATGTATCATCACAGATTTTATCATCTTTTTTTTTTAATTTATTTAATTTAAAGGGTGGAGAGGGGCAGAAGGAGAGGGAGAGAGAGACTTAAGCAGAGGACGCATTGAGTGCAGAGCTTAACGAGGGGCTTGATCTCACACCCCTGAGATCACAACCAGAGCTGAAACCAAGGGTTGGACGATTAACCAACTGCATCACCCAGGCACCCCAGAGTTTGACATCTTTTAGTGTCTTGTGACATTACAGCCCAGATATTGATGTACCAAGGGTTTTCAGGATATCATTTCACCAATGCTATGGTTTGGGGCCTTCACTTGGTAAATTAAACATCATCCATAGATTATATGCATATTTAAATTATACAGATTAAAAATATTCAACAGGAGAATATGGTGGGAAAATATTCCAATTTAAAAAAACAATAAGTTATTGTGGGATTGGTTGTGTTTATCTGATAAAGAAATATGAGTCTTGGATAATATTTGCAAAGAAACAATAAGAAGAGCACCTTGTACTCCAGATGCTTGTCTTATAATTAAGAATCCTGTACTGGATCCCAAATGATCTAAGGCATCATTACCAGACAAAAGTAACAAGACAAAAAAAAAAAAAGATGAACAAAAGGACACTTAATAGCCAAAACCCAATGTTTATAGTAAGAGCAATACAAGCTTTATAGGATGAATAGCTATATTAATAATTAATTAATTAATAATTAATTAATAATTAATAACCAAATTACGTTAAAGTAGAGGAAAGGACTTAGGTCACAAAAGAACACAAAATATTCCCAAATCAGTCTTTGCTGTTTACAGGGGCTTTCCTTCTATTTCTTCATATTCAGAAGTTTTTCAAGAAACCTCTGACCTTGAAGAGTAATTATTTGATGAAAAAGTGAAGGATGATGATGATTATGATGGTAATGCTCACCATCACATGTCTGTTAAATACTGTAATCCACTGTGATTTTTCTAAGCCACCCACATTCTTCACCTGGAAGACTACTTGTCATCAGCTGAAATTTTTGGCAAGTACAGTGGGGTTTCTCAACTCTCTTGGACATGTGAAGACATCAAGGAGCTGCAAATAGAGCCAGTCTCTCCTCAAATATATATATATATATACACACATATACATATACACATATATATGCATGTATTATGTATATATGTATATGTATATTTATGTATGCATATATATTTATGCATGTTGAATATGCATATATGTGTGTTGTATTATAAAAAATGAAAATAGCATTCCACATACATTATCTCTTTTAAGCTTTAGAGAAACCATGTAAAGCATATATTTTAATCATCACTTTAGACACAAAAATAACCCCCCAAAACAAAGATTCAAGGGGTATAAGTGTTTTTCAAGGAGTACAGAAGTATCCATCAGTTTATAGCAGGATTCAGACCCAAGCATCTGCTTGCAAGTCTTATTCTATCTAAGGGAAGAAGAGCGGGTAAGTTTTGTGGTTTGAGAAAAGGTCAAATATTGTCACTACTAGTTTGTCCTCCTGGGTAGCGAAGCTCCAGTTCCAAAGATAGCCCTAGTAGGCTAGGAAATTATCTCCAGACAGATGCAAGTCCTCATACCAGAGCTGAAACTAGCCTATCATTGTGAAGCATACATTTATAAAATGTGTGAACTAGGCAAGTCACCTAACCTCAGTAAGCCTCAGCTTTCTCATCTGTAGAGATGATGATACCCATTTATAACATCACTTAATAATTTAATTTAATGGTGCTGATAAAATATACAATGATTCATGTGATCGTAAGGGATGTTGAGAGTTTGGCATACTGCCTGACATTTAGTAAGCAATCACTAAAATTCAACTGCAATAATTTTATTTATTTATTCATTTATTTATTTATGAGCGGGAGAGAAAGAAAGAGGGAGAGAGGAAGAGAGAGAATCCCAAGCAGGCTCCAGCCAGGACCCCGACTTGGGGCTTGATCTCACAACCCTGAGATCATGACCGGCACCAGAATCAAGTCAGACACTTAGCCGACCGAGCCACCCAAATGCCCATAATTACAATTATCTTTATTGTTGTTCATAGGGTACCTTTTGTGCCAACACTGCACAGAATTTGTGAGGTGCTCCAGAATGAAAGCAAGATTTTTTTTTTTACCTCTTTGTTTTAATATAGATTACATTAGAGAAAAAGCAGACACTAATTTTCCTTAAGTTACCATGAATGGCCATGAATGGCTCCACAGTCAAGAAGACAAGACACTGAAATACCTTTTGTAAGAACAGGCACAGTCCCAAATAGAAAAGTGGCACAGACTGGAGGAAAAACAAAACAAAACAAAAAATAGAGGCCGATTAAAAAAAAAAAAAGATACAGGGTAGAGGATCTAGAAGAAGAGGGAAATTGACACATTTAGGGATGCTTTGTGGCACAAGCTGTATTTAGCCCCTCTGCTGCCTTGTGCCAGTTGATTAAGACTGGGAACATTTCCCCGAGTTGTGTGACAGAAGCACAGCTGTCATGTTCAGGAACTTGAGTAAGAAACGTATGCTTCCTGCCAAACCTTCAGTGGGTACAAGCTCAAAGCTTCACGAAAACAGAATGGCTTTAAAAATCATGGGAAAAATGCATTCTCCCTGACAGATGGAAAGTATCAGAGATTAAGGGAGTGTGCCTGGGTGAGCGTGCACGTATGTGTGGGTGTGTGTGCACACGCACACTTGCACACGTGCATGTGGTGACGAGGCTGTCAAAAGAACTTGAAAACGTTTTGAAGGTGTTGGGCTTCTCTGTTACTGTGTTGTGTTCTTTCACAAACCCAGTTTCTTTAATGGATGATAATCACATTTTCCTGTGGACCTGAATGACGGAGGGCGAAGCATTTTCCCTGGGCTTGGCACATAATTTGTAGAACCTGTTCCAAAGGCTTAACACCCCCCCACACACACATACACACAAATAAATACACAAACATACAATTTTGCCATCTTGCCACTTAAACTTCTAAAAAGGCATACCCACTCAGCTTTTATAACAAGGAAAATGTATCTAATCTTCAGGTCTCTAAGATACTGGGGAACATCCCAGCAAAGTGAAAAACAGAGATGATTTTCCCCCTTAGATCCTTCTATTCCTTGGATATTTTAACATCACCTCCCATGTGGGAGATTAGACTAGTCAAGGTAACTATGGCAACACTCAATCCTGGGCTTGATGAGATTGCCTGAGGTTTAGCCAAGAGCTGATTGAGTCACTGCCTTTGCCTATCAATTGTAGCAGCATTTGGTGAAGGTTTCATATGCTTGATATGCTTGATGTGACCAGTATGGTTAAGGGCCATTTTGAGGTTCAGTCTTCCATTTTTCTTCTGAAACCTTAAAGCTAACTCAGAGGACAAAATATTAGTATTGCTGGAGTCAGAGACTGTAAATATACATGTGATCTCATCTTTAGAGGATCATCCTTGGAATACGTTCTTGGCTGCCTATTGGATACTGGGTCATTAGTAACTGCACTGCAATAGCAAGATAGCAATACTTAGTCTACTAAAGCCACAAAAAGCTGGAGCCCTGGCTTGTTGATACCTAAAAGCATTCCTATTTGACAATCATCCTTTTGCCTATAAAGTAATAATTGTACTAGCTTAAATCGTATTTGAAATACCACTTTGGCTTTCAGCAAAAGTAATAAGAGGAAGAGTAAATTCATCTGACCTGTGGTGAGGGAATATTTCAGATATTAAGACTTGGACTTAATCCCATAGCATCGAGGACAAAGACATAGGTAAGAAGTCTTTCTTTATAACAGACTTATTGTCATCAAAACTAGGAATATGCCATTATCTAGAGGGAGGGGAACAAAGACTCACCAAGTTTGCAATTAAAAAGCTCTGGAAAGCTTAGAAACAGAGCCAAACAAGAGGTAGGCTGAGTGTTACCAAAGCTGTGAATCAGCCTTGTCCAGCTGATTAAGTTAAGACACTCATCTTCCCCCCCTTTATAGAGGGTAAATTAGCTCTTCATGAAAATAATATCTTCTGGAGCTTCTACAATTTTTTCAACACACTATCCAACATTTAAAATGAAATTGATAGGTATGTGAGTAGATAGGACCAAAGAACTGATCTATATGAGAAAAAGAAAGGATAAAATAGAAGCAAGTTCACAAGTTAGCCAGATTTTGAAGTTAGCAGAATTGAATTTTAAGTAACTATAAATAATCTATACAAGAAAATAGAGAAATCATTAAATAGGTATAAAAATACGGAGAATGTAAATAGAGTTTTGGAAACCATAAAAAAATTAAAAATAAAAACCTAACCTTGTTAGAAGTCAAGAGAGTAGATTTTGTTGTTTGTTTTAAGTGGGGGGGAGTATGGAAGGGAAATAAAAAGGCAAGAAGGATATTGGTAATGTATTTCCTTAGATGTGTGCTGCATGCTTAGGTGTGGTCATTTCATGAAAATGCACTGAGCTGCACACTTACTATTTCTGTATATATGTTATAAAATTATATTTTGAAAGCAATAAAAGTTGGGTGCCTGAGTGGCTCAGTCGGTTAAGCATCTGCCTTTGGCTCAGGTCATGATCCCAGGGTCCTGGGATCGAGTCCCGAATCAAGCTCCCTGCTCAGTGGGGAGTCTGCCTCTCCCTCTCCATCTTCCTCTCTCTTGTTCTTTCTCTATCTTTCTCTCAAATAAATAAATAAAATCTTAAAAAAATAAAAATAAAAAAGTAATAAAAGTAATCATGAATTATAAAATACACTTATAAATAAAAGTACACAAAATTTTTGGTATTTGCTAAGTGGTTGGAAGAGATAAGCACAAGGGAAATGCCCATTGATTATAAGATGGCAGTCAATGTTAGATGGTGAGAAAAAAAATTACTTGTCAATCCTGGCTCACTGTCTAATACTGATCACCATCTTGAGATTGATTCACATCAAGAAGTTAGGAAAAGAAAAACAAATAACTCTTCAAGAAACCACACAGGAAGAAAATAATAAAGATAAGGGCAAAAGTTAATAAGATAATATAAATGGAAAACAGAAAAATCAAGGCCAAAATTTGTTTATTTGAAAAGAAAAACTAATAAAATCTACAGACTTCTGGCAAGATTTTTCAGGCAAAAAATAAAACAAGCACAGACAATATCAGAGATTAAAATAGGAAGGAGTCTTATATAAGTTTCCATCCTTATTACAGAGTATTAGCAAGATATTTTAAAAAAATATGTCAATATATTTAAAAATTGAGAAAAAAATCTAAAACCTCCTAGAAAGATAATTTATCTAAAATGATTTAAGAAAAAAGTAGAAAATCTAAACTGTTCTACGAACATAACAGAAATTTAATTACTACTAAAGTTTTGATTGCAAAACAACTTCCTATTCCTAATAGCTTTATCTGTGAATTCTAAACAATGTTTAAATAAGAAAAACTCCTATATTGTATACCTGAAACTAATATTACACTGTATGTTAATGAACTGGAATTCCAATAAAAACTTAAAAAAATAAATAAGAAAAACTTCAACTTTAGATAAAATGTACAACAGCTTAAAGAGTGGAAAAAGACAGAACACTTTCTAAAAAGAGGCCAGCATTATTGTGATACCAAAACACAGTGAGGACAGTAAACAAAAAGAAAATTAGAGGTCAGGCTTACTTATAAATAGAGATGCAAAAACTCTAATGAAATAAATGTATCAAACCAAATTCTGCAATAATAGAATGATATATATAGTTTGGATTTGGATTATATATCTAGTATATCAAATATATATATTTGTATATATGTTTATATATATTTGTATATATTGGATTTATTCAGATGTATTTATATATTTATTTATATATTATGTATTTATTCAGATTTATTATATATATATGATCTATTCCAGAATGGCGGTCAATGTTAGACGGTGAGAAAAAAAATTACTTGTCAATCCTGGCTCACTGTCTAATACTGATCACCATCTTGAGATTGATTCACATCAAGAAGTTAGGAAAAGAAAAACAAATAACTCTTCAAGAAACCACACAGGAAGAAAATAATAAAGATAAGGGCAAAAGTTAATAAGATAATATAAATGGAAAACAGAAAAATCAATATATATATATTTGACATACTAGGTATAGATAGATATACTATCTATACTATATATGCTATATGTATATATATATATGATTTATTCCAGGAAAACAAAGTTACTGTATCTTTAGAAAAGGTAATTCACTATTTAAATAGATAAATGAACAGCAAACTGATTTCTATAAAGGTCCATATGGTAAATATTTTAGATTTTATGAGCCATATGGCCTCTGTTTCAACTATTACCACTATAGTAGCTATTGTAGCATGAAAGAAGCCACAGACAAGAACTAAATGAATGGGTGTGCCTGTGTTCCAATAAAATGTTATTTACAAAACCAAGCAATGGGACAGATTTGGGCTGTGGACTATAGTTTGCCAGTTCCAATAATAAGTTGAAGAAAGTAAACGAAATTGTTATCATTCTAATAGATGCATATAAAATGTCTGATAAAGTTCAAGTGAAAAACTATTAGTAATAAGGCAGAGGTCCCAGAGTGGCAGAATAAGGAGTTTGGCAGTTAATTAATTAATTAATTAATTAAGGAAAATAACAAGGGGAATTACTAAACAAGCAAACAAAACAATTTTTAAAAGTCTCTGGAATTGTCCTAACAGCAGCATGAGGCAAACAGAAAAATATGTATTCAAGAAAATCTACTAAATTTCAGTAAGAATGGTGTTAGTCATTTGAACCCTGACCCACTCTTTTACCATCTCCAGTTTTGTAATATGGAAGTTCTACCCTGAATGCCCTGTTCCCCCAGGCAGCCATGGCCAAGAAGATGGGGGCTCCCTCTACCACCAGCTCCCAGTCTTGGGCTATAGTTTCACATCAGGAGGGGCAGCTCCCAATGTTTCCTATCTCCTCCTCTCCCAGGCTTATGCTGAAGAAGCTCTACCATGAATAGCCATGGCAAGAGAGGACTGATCACCCTTCCTTCATCAACCTCCTACTAATAGAAAGGAAACTTTAAGGTATATGTTGGAGGCCAAGAATACTGAAGTCTAAATCATTTCCACCCAGCAAGCTCTTGGTAGCTCTATGATACAAGCAAAATGGCAGAGCATCCAGAAGTTTAATAGAATCACAGAAAGAGGTAGTAAAGAGGAGCCCTATTAGGATTTTAGTCAACTCCAGGCTTCAGGAAGGTTGTACCCACTCAGGAACAATCATGACAGGATATGGGGCAGACTTAAATATCCCCCAATCCTCACATAGATCTATCAATACAGAGTAGATGCTTCATTGGTACAAGGGAATTAATAAACTCTGACAAAACATTGACTGGACAATAAATTATTCTGACCCAGGGGAGACTCCTAGGAAGCCTGACATAAAGACAAAATGGCATTCATCCCTGGCAGTATGGAAGATTGTGTGAATTTGTAAAGTGCCCTTTCAGAGGAGATCATAGAGGAAACCTACAACTATGAGTCCCTGGTTGAACATGTGGCAAAATAATATAAATTCCCTGAACTATGATAGCAGCCAATAAGCCACACACATTCACTATTAAGTCATAAAACTCAACAATCTAGGGGCTCCTGGGTGACTCAGTCGGTAAAGCATCAGACTCTTGATTTTTGGTCCAGGTCATGACCACAGGGTCTTGAGATTGAGCCCCATGTTGGGCTCTGTGCTGGGTGTGGAACCTGCTTAGGATTCTTTCTCTCTTCCTTTCTTTCTGCCCACCCCCCCCCCGCCCCCTGTGCATGTGCTCTCTCTCTCTCTCAATAAAATAAATAAATAATAAAAATAAATAAAAATTTAAAAAAATTCTAAGAGAGCTTACATAAAAACTTTGAACAATAAGTGAGCCAGAGGCAATCATTTGGGAGCCAGGCTAAGAGACAGAACAAAGGAGAAAAATCTGACTAAGGACATCAGAGGATACATACCTTGGGGAAATAGAATCAATAGGAATAGCATAACCAAGTCACTAAACAAATTAAAGAATGGCCAAACAACAAAAAAATAGCAATAATATTCTCAATGAAGGGAGGTAAAAATCAGTATGCATATCTGCCAAAATATATTATTTAAAATATCCACTTTCAAAAAAAAAAATGAGACATGCAAAGAAACAAGAAAATGTGATACATATCAAGGGGGAAAAAACAGGTGATAGAAACTGTCTTTAATTCAGATGATGGAATTAGCAGACAGACTTTAAAGAACCTATTATAAAAATGTTCAAAAAACTAAAACAAACAAAAAACAAAAGCAGGAATACATAATGAAAGGAAATTATGACAATAGATCATCAAATAGAAAATATAAATAAAGATATAGAAATTACTAAAAAGAACCAGATAGAAATTATGGAGTTGAAAGGGCAATAACCAAATGAAATAATCCACTAAAAATGTTCAAGGGTAGATTTGAGATGACAGAAGAAAGAATCAATGAACTTGGAAGGAGGTCAATAAAGATTACAGAATATGTAAAACAGAGAGGAAAAGGAATTCAAAAACTGGAAGAAATCTGATTAAAGAAATCAAAGAATTAAATAATTGGAGAGATATTACATGTTCTTGGATAGGGATACTCAAGATTGTTAAGATGTCAGTTCTTCCCAACTTGATCTACATATTTAATACAATCCCAGTAAAAGTCCCAGAAAATTCTTTTGTGGATATTGACAAACTAATTCTAGAGTTTGTTTGGAGAGATCCAAAAAAATCGACACACTAGACAAAAAAGAACAAAATAGAAGAAAAATAACACATTTGAAAGATGGACTATATTTGACTTCAAAACTTGCTATGAAACTACAGTAATCAAGACAATGTACTTATTGGCAAAAGAATAGACAAGTAGATCAAGAAAACAGAAGAGATAACTCAAAAATAGACCCACACAAATGTAGCCAACTGATTTTTTACCATGGAGTAACAAATGGTGATGAAACAACTGGATTTCCACATGTAAAAAAAATGAATCTAGATAAAGACCTTACATCTTTTAAAAAATTTAACTCCAGGACAGTAGACCTAAATGTAAAATTCAGAACTATAAAAAAAACAAAAACAAAAAAACCCTAAAAGATAGCATAGGAAAAATCTAGATGACCTTGGGTTTGGCAATAACTTTTTAGAAGTGGGATCAAAGGCATGATCCATGAAAGAAATAATTGATAATCTGACTTCATTAAAATTAGAAACTTCTGCTTTGTGAAAGACGCATCAAGAGAATGAGAAGACAAGCTATAGACTGGGTGGAAATACTTGCAAAAGAAATATTTGATAAGGACTTTTATCTAAAATATACAAAGAACTCTTGAAACACAACAGTAAGAAAATGAATACAAACCTAATTTTAAAAATGGGCAAAAATTCTGAATAGATACCTCACTAAAGAAGATATACAGATGGCAAATAAGAACATGAAAAGATGTTCAACATCTTATGGCAGTAAACTAATTGCTAATTAAAACAGCAAGATCCCACTACACACCCAGATTGACTAAAATCCCAAACATTGATGACACGAAATGTTGGCAAGGATGTGATGAAATAGGAACATTCATTCATTACTGGTTGGATTGCAAAATGGTAGAAATATTTTAGAAGATAGTTTTGCAATTCTTACAAAACTAGATTTTTTCTTACCATACAATCCCTCAATCACATGCTTTAGTCCTCAGTCAAATGATTTGAAACCTTAAGTTCACACAGAAACTTGTGTATGGATGTATATAATAGCTTCATTCATAATTGACAAAACTTGGAAGGAACAAACATGTCCTGACAAATTGATAAATTGTGACACATCCATACAATGGAATATTATTTGATTCTAAAAAGAAATGAACTATGAAGACATGAAAAGACATGAAGGAATCTTAAATAGATATTACTAAGTAAAAAAAAAAAAGCCAATTTGAGTAAGCTACATACTATGCAACTCTAACTATATGACATTCTGGAAATACAAGACTATAGAGACAAGAAAAAGGTTAGTGGTTGCCTATGTTTGGAGGAAAAGAAGAGTGGATAAGTGGAGCACAGAGGATTTTTAGAACAGTGAAACTATGATGTATGATACCATAATGGTGGATACATGTCCTTACCCATAGAACATACAAAACCAATAGTGAACCTTAATGTGAGCCGTGGATTTTGGGTGGTAATGATGTGTCAATGTTAGTTTATCAATTGTAACAAATGTACCACTCTGGTGCAGGATACCAATAGTAGGAAAGGTGTGTATGGGGCGTGGGGGCATATGGAGTCCTCTGCAATATTTGTTCAATTTTACTGTGAAATTAAAACTGCTTTAAAAATATTAAAGCCTATATTTTAAAAAATGAAAGAGACTCATTAAAATGTGAGACATAATTCAGTGCATTAGCATACACATAGTGGGAGTGCCACTAGTAAAGGAGAGACAGAAAGATAGTTCAAGAAAAAGTGGTTTAAAAACTCCATATTTGATGAAAAACATTAACCTACACATTCAAGAAGCTCAATGAACTCCAAGCAGGGTAAATGCAAAGAAATTCACACACGTACATGCACATTACAGTCAAATGTTGAAAGCTAAAGATAAAGAGAACACAGCGAAAGCCATAAAAGAAAAATGACTCATTATGTACAAGGGAAGTCAAACAAGATTAACAGCTAATCAGAAACAAATAAGGCCAGAAGATGAAGTGCAGAATATAAAAACCTATCAATCAAGAATCTTATAGGGGCGCCTGGGTGGCTCAGTTGGTTAAGCGACTGCCTTCGGCTCAGGTCATGATCCTGGAGTCCCGGGATCGAGTCCCACATCGGGCTCCCTGCTCGGCGGGGAGCCTGCTTCTCCCTCTAACCCTCCCCCCTCTCATGTACTCTCTCTCTCTCATTCTCGCTCTCTCAAATAAATAAATAAATCTTTAAAAAAA
>NC_138379.1:74897138-74943406 GCF_054177405.1 Leptonychotes weddellii
ATAGGGGCGCCTGGGTGGCTCAGTTGGTTAAGCGACTGCCTTCGGCTCAGGTCATGATCCTGGAGTCCCGGGATCGAGTCCCACATCGGGCTCCCTGCTCGGCGGGGAGCCTGCTTCTCCCTCTAACCCTCCCCCCTCTCATGTACTCTCTCTCTCTCATTCTCGCTCTCTCAAATAAATAAATAAATCTTTAAAAAAAAAAAAAAAAAAGAATCTTATATCCAGCAAAACTATCTTTTAAAAATGAATGCAAAATAGAGATATTCCCAGATAAACTGAAACTAAAAGAACTCATTGATAGCAGATGTTCCCTTCAAAAAATATGAAGAAAGTTCTTCAGACTGAAAGGAAGTGATATAAGACAGTAATTCAAATCTAACTGATAAAACAAAGAGTGCCAGTGAAGGCAATTGCATAAGTAATTATAAAAGACAATATAATTCCGGGCACCTGGGTGGCTCAGATGGTCAAGCGTCTGCCTTCAGCTCAGGTCAAGATCTCAGGGTCCTGGGATCGAGTGCCGCATCGGGTTCCCTGCTCAGTGCAAAGCCTGCTTCTCCCTCTCCTTCTGCCACTCCCTCTGCTTGTCCTCTTCTGTCTATCTCTCTGTCAAATAAATAAATAAAATCTTTAAAAAAAAAAAAGGCAATATAATTCCTTATTTCTTCTCCATTATACTCCTGGCTGATTTTATTTTATTTTATTTTTAAGATTTTATTTATTTATTTGACAGAGAGAGAGAGAAGAGAGAGTGAGCACAAGCAGGGGGAATGGCAGGCAGAAGCAGAGAGAGAAACAGACTTCCTGCTGAGAAGGGAGCCAGTGCAGGACTCAATCCAGGATCCTGGGATCATGATCTGACCCAAGGCAGACACTTAACTGACTGAGCCACCCAGGTGCCTCCCCCCTGGCTGATTTTAAAGAACAGTATATTGTTTTGTTTTGTTGGGTCTGCAATATATGAAAATGTAACATGTTTGACAATAACAGCACAAAAAAGGTGGTGGGAACAAGGCTGTATTGGAGAAAGGAAATCTGCAGGAAGAAATGAAGAGAATCAGAAGGGAAAACAGTTAATATAACAGATTATGTGAATTTATACTTGCTTTCTTTTCTTTGCTCAGCTTTTTAAAAAGACATTAGATTAGGGGCGCCTAGGTGGCTCAGTCGTTAAGCGTCTGCCTTTGGCTCAGGTCATGCATGATCCCAGGGTCCTGGGATCAAGCCCCGCCATCAAGCTCCCTGCTCAGTGGGAGGCCTGCTTCTCCCTCTCCCACTCCCCTGCTTATGTTCCCTCTCTCGCTGTGTCTCTCTCTGTCAAATAAATAAATAAAATCTTAAAAAAAAAATCTTTAAAAAGACATTAGATTATATTAAGCAGTAATTATAAGAAGCTATTACTGTGCTTGCAACATACATAGACTTACTATGTATAATAGAAATAGCACAAAAAAATTGGGGAAAGAATGATGCTACATAGAAGTAGAGTTTCTATGTTACTGGAACTATGTTTGAATCTGAAACAGAATGTGATCAGTTAAAATGTATTTTGTAAATCTCAGAGGAATTTCTAAGAAAATAACTCTGAAGTAATTTTAAAATCATTTAAAGAATTAAATTATCACACTACAAAACACCCAATTAATATAAAATAAGGCAATGCAAGAGGAACAGATAAACAAAAAAAGAAATAAACCATAGAAAACAAAAAATAAAATGGCTGACATGAATCCAACTATATCAACAGCAATAATAAGTGTGAATAAGTTTTTTAAAATTCCAATTAAAATACTTAGATTGTCACATTGGATTTAAGAAAAAAGAGCCAACTATATATAGGAGGCACACTTTAGACTCAAAGATGCAAACAGATTGAAAGTGAAAAGGTGGGGAAAGATATATCATGCAAAGAATAACTATAAAGCAGGTAAAGTTACTATTCTAACATCATACAAAATAAACTGTAAGACAAAAAATTTAAGGGTAGCTGGCTGGCTCAGTCAGAAGAGTATGAGATTCTTGATCTTGGGGTTGTGAGTTCAAACCCCACTATGGGTGTAGAGATTACTGAAAGAAAAATAAAGAAACTTAAATTTAGACATAGAATGGAATATTTCATGATTTAAAAGGGCCAATCCATCAGTAATATTAATGATGAAAAATGTATGCACCTCAAAATAAATAATAAACACTAACAGAACTGAAAAGTAGACAATACAACAATAATATTTAGAGACTTCATGACCCCAGTTTCAATATCAGAACAAGTGGGCAGAAGACAAAGAAGGAAATGTAAAAACTGAACACTGCTATAAACAAACCAGGCTGAACAGACTTCTAAAGGATACCCCACTGGGGGCACCTGGATGGCTCAGTCGATTAAGTGGCTGATTTCAGCTCAGGTCATGATCGCAAGGTCATGGGATCAATCCCTGTGTAGGGCTCCCTGCTTAGCAGGGAGCTTGCTGTCCCTCTGCACCTCCCCCCTTGTGTTCACTCTCTCTGAAATATATAAATAAAATCTTTAAAAAAAAGTAAAGGACACTCCACCTGACAGTGGGGGAGCACACACCCTTCTCACACACATACAATACGCTTGGAAAAATTTGGAAAACTTATATATATGTGGAAGTTAAATAACATACTTTTATATTTCACAAATGAAATTTAAAAATATTTTGAGATGATAGGAAAAAAAATCACAACATACAAAAATGTATGGAATACTGCCAAAGTGATGATCCCAGGGAAATATATAGCCATCAGTACTTACATGAAACAGAAGAGAGAAGCCAGAAATAGACTCACCTAAATATAGTCAACCGATCTTTGATAAAGGAGAAAAGGAAACAAAATGAAGCAAAGATAGTCTCTTCAAGAAATAATGTGGAACAACTGGTCATCCACTCGCCAGCAAACAAACAAGAAAATGACTCTAGACACAGACCTGATCCTCTTCACAAAAATTACCTCAAAATGGATCAGACACCTACATGTAAAACACAAAACTATGAACTCCCTAGAAGACAACACAAGGTGAAAACCTAGATGACGTTAGTACGTCAATGACTTTTTAAATATTACACCAAAGGCCTGATCCATGAAAGAAGTAATTCATAAGCTGGACTTCATTAAAATAGAAAAAAAACCTCGGTAAAAGATAAGATCAGGAGAGTGAGAAGACAAGCCACAGATGAAAGAAAATATTTGCAAAAGACACATCTGATAAAGGACTGCTATCTATCCACATATCTACATGTCTATCTATCTATATTCTTAAAACTCAATGGTAAGAAAACAAAAAATCCAACTACGAAGCAGACCAAGGACCACATCAAAGAAGAAATATAGATGGCAAATAAGCATATGAAAAGATGTAATCCAAAAATGTAATACAGGAAGCCTGTTAGTAAGACAGAAATCATAATCTTTTGTAGCGTTATTATGGATGGATGTGACATTCCATCAAATTTGGCATATTCTATTGGTTGGAAGCAGGTCACTAGTCAAGCGTGCACTCCAGGACAATGGATCACACAAAGGTGTGAATTCAAGGGGATGAGAATCATTGTGGCTGTGTTAGAAGTCTGCCTACTACAGAAAGCTTTACCTGTAATAGCAGAAAAAAGTTAATGATCACAAATATTAGTTCTATTTAACATTTTACTGGAGGTATTACCAATCACAATATTTCACACAAAAAAAGTGATGTAGGGATGGATCAGATCTCTCATTATTTGCAAATAAAATGAATGTGCATCTAGAAAATGCATAGGTATCTGTAGAAAAGTATTATAATTAGAAAGCAAAATAAAATTGCTAAATTCAAAATTAGTATGAAGATGTACGATATATTCCTACATAAGAATGAATTTGAAGGTGAACTTAAAAGTATTTTAAAGGAATAACAAAAAAAAAAAAGGGAAGTACTTAGGCATAAGTCTATGTGGAGAAAATTCTATGGACACAATTATAGAACTTGATAAGAAATGTGAAAGCAAACCTAAATGAAGAAATATATCTTGCTCATAGATCAATATTTGAATGGGGCCATGTTTTCCAGCCTTCTGTCATCAATCCCTTTCCTCCCTTTTTCCCAATATAGAACACATAGCTCTACCGGATATCCAGGTTTATTATAAAGCTATAAGATTGAGATAACACAGTATTGGAGGAAAAGTGGACAAACAGACGGATGGAGCAGAACAGAAAGACCAGAAACGGATCCAGGTATATAAAAATAGCTGCTTTCTGACAGTTGTCATTTTAGATCACTAGAAAGCATACACTTTTAATCCATGTTTCTGAAACAGTTGAGAATTCCTATCCAAAAACAGAAAGGAGGAAAGGGAGGGAGAAAGAAATTGAAGCCCTGCCTCACATACAACAACCATATAAAAAAAATCAGTTTCTGATGCATTTAAAAATTCAAAAATAACAAACATAGTTATCTTAAATAGTGATATCGAATATCTTCATTATTTCAAGATGGTAAAAAAGTGTTTATTGGAAAAGAAATAACATCAAAGATGAATCACATTATGTCAAAGACTTCTGCTCATCAAAGGACAGAATAAAGTGAAAACAACACGAAACAGCAGAATACCTTTGTAGCTTATGCAACTGACAAAGGGCATGTATACAAAATAAAGAAAAAATATAAAGTTTCACAAAGTGAAATAAACAAGAGATGTGAATAGGCACTTCACAAATGCAGATATCCAAGTGACTAATACATTTAAAGGAAAGTGCTTATTCTCACTAGTAAAGGGGAAATGCACATTAAAACCACAATGAGATACCACCAGACTGCCAAAAACGGAAACACGTTATGATTCCATGGACCCTATGAAAGAAGCCAGACTCAAATAATACATACAATATGATTCCAATCATACAGTGTATACAAGCAAGTCATAGATAGATAGATAGATAGATAGATAGATAGATAGATAGATAGATAGATATAGATAGATAGATAGATAGATAGATAGATAGATAGATGATAGATAGATAGATGATAGATAGATAGATAGAGATAAGTATATTTTTTAAGTGATGCCTACACAGGTGTGTTGGTTTGCAAACTCATGAGCTTCCGGATGAAATCTGAAACCTGCCCCCTTACAGGGAGGGCAAGAAGAAGCCAAAGAGAGAAGCAGACCACCCCAGGTTGGTAGGTGGCAGGTTTAATAAGCAAGGGGACTTACTTGGGAGGCTTGTCTTGGGTGGTGGCAAGACCAGAAGATTTCTACACCACCTGCCAAATCTTACAAGTCTACATCGAAGCTTTAACTGGGTTCAGTAATATCTTCAGTCTGCATGATTTCAACAACACGTTGTTTGAAAATGGCTTCAACTATGGGAACAGTGGGTGGAGTGCATATTTGAAGGATAGGGTAGAAGGTAAGGAGCCTCTGATTGCATGAGTCCAGCTCATGGGTCAACTGGCAGTTATGTCCTCTCGATGACCTTCTCCCACACTCCACTCCTCATGAATGACTCTTACAATTGTACAGACCACCCTCTTCCACAATGTGCTCTGAGTGGATAGCAAAGGGGTTCATTAGCATGGAAGTGGCTCATTTGGTGTCTATCCAGCCATCCTTCTTGGCTCTTCCATGGCAAATTCTGGTAGATAACACCTTTCCCAGGTGTGATGGGTGTTGGTTTTCTCAGCAGCATAGCCCATTCCACAGAGAGAATCAGAGCAATGGCCATGTCCCAAGACTTCCATACCTTTATGGTGCTGGGTGTCTAAACAGGGGTCCCCAGTTTGGTTTATGGGGCAATGGCCATGTCCCAAGACTTCCATACCTTTATGGTGCTGGGTGTCTAAACAGGGGTACGCAGTTTGGCTTATGGGGCAACAGGCCCTACTGGTTGATCATTCAAATGTATTAAAGTCTGAGATAGAACTTTAGTCCAGCTGGCCAAGGAGGTTTTACTTGTTAATAATTTAATCTGATGCTTTAATATTCCATTATTCCTTTCTATGAACCCAGCTGCTTGTGGGTTATAAGGGAGAGGAGACCTCCATTCAAGGTCATGTTCTTTTGCCCAGCCTCGCACATCATGACCTCTGAAATAAGATCCACAATTACTATCTGTACAATAAGGGTATCTGTACATGGTACTCAGATTCCCTAATCCCCTAATGGTGGCAGCTTGGTTTGTGACAAAGGAAAGCTTGGGTTAGGCCAGACTCAATGTCCACAAAAAATATTTAGAATACTCACTCTGATGGAGGGGACAAATATAATCAACTTTCCAATTTCTCATTGGTTAGGAACTCCAGTGGATGGCCCCAGACTCCTTTAACAGTTGCCTTGGGTGTTGTTTAAAACACATAGGACATGCCATTACTGCATTAACCAAGTCACTGTATTTTTAAGATCAATCTAGCTCCTTGACAATAAGCCATCCCACGCAGGCATGATGGTGGCTATTCCTTGTAGGCACCCAATCTGCTCTATCTACTAAAGGGTCAGTTGCCATCACCTGAGCTAGGGCATCAGCTTCTTAATTACCAGGATGTGTCAGTGCCTTATGAGCTTGACTATGGAAGACAGTGAGGACTGCCTCAGGTTCTTGCAGGTAAACCCAAATGTCTCTCCACACATCCTGACCCCACAAGAGCTTATTCATGATCATTCACCCCTCGGCTTTCCATGGTCCAAGACATAGGATTAATTCCTTCAGAATGGCTCAACTGTCAGTGCAAAGGGGTAAGTAATGGCTAGGCGTCATGAGTGATCACCAGCCAAACTGCTCTGAGCTCAGCCCACTGGCCATGGTGGTTTGTTCCTATTTCCATTCAGATGGCATCAGTGTTGAGCTGAAGAGCAACTATGGTCAGGGAAGGCAGGTTACCCCTGACTAGACCCACCTGTATACCAGGCACCAGGTGGGATTTCCCTTGCTCCCTTGCTACAGGCTGCAGGGGCCACCACAGGAATAGGAGTGGGGGGCATTTGGAGGATCCACATACTCTAGAGAGCCTAGTAGCACCCACATTTCTAGAGACAGCAGGTTGGCAGAGAGGATGTTCCTCTGATGCAAATAGACATGACACTTGGTCAAAGTGAGTTTGAGCCATGGCAGAGGTTGGTTGCTGCCGCATATTCTCAGCTTACCCCTTGATAGGAAGGGAGGTTCTTAGCATGAAATGCTGTTCCTTTGTGAAAAGCTCTACCTGGATGAGCACAGGATACACGGCTGGGAGCTGTTGCTCTATGGGGGCAGATTGGGTTTCTGCCCCCTTTCTAGACCTGAGACCCAAATCCTAGGGGTACTCTGTCCTACTGTTGTCTCTGTCACAGTGTCCAACCCAGACCTTCCAGAGCCACAGAAGCATCCAACTCAAATGATAGTCTTGCTTGGGCAATGCCTAGAGCTTTCATCTCCTGCATTGCTATTTTTGCCTTCTCAAAGGCCAGCCTGCTGCTCTGATGCCCAGTCCCACACACAGCCATTCTTTACCAGGTGGTATAAGGGACAAAGGTGCCATGCCAGGTGGGGAAGAAAAATCTTCCAAGTCCCCAGATCCCCACAAAGGCTTGCACCTCTTTCGTGTTCTTTGTGGTTGGATAGACTTGCACCTTATCTATATAGTTTCTGAGACAATAAGCAGCTAATCCAACCATGTGGCTGACAAAAACTTTACTGCTGTGCCTAGGTCTGGAATTTTCTGTGGCTTCACTGCCCATTCTCTCCCTTGGATAGGTCGCAGCAAAATCTGCAGAGTGTCCTGGAGCCAAGGCAAGTCTTCACATCTTAAAATTGTATCATCAATGCAATGGACCCATTTTACTGATGTGGGGAAGGAGAACAGGGATAGGTGTCAGGCTACCATCCCATGACGTATTGTGTGGTTGTGCAGATAGCCTTGGGGAAGTACTTGAAAGGTCCATTATGGCCCCTCCCATGTGAAGGCAAATTGATCTTGTGACTCAGCAAGCAGGGCGTATACTGGAAAAGGCATTTGCTAAGTCCAGCACAGCATGGAACACTCCAAGGACCCATTCAGGGAATCCTAGGATTCAAAGGGGTGGTAGACTTACTGGTTCCTATCAGCACTGGTTTGATTACTCTAACCCAGAGGCTAAATTCACTGATAAAGATTTACCAAGTTCGACCTTGTAGAATATTTAATACCCAATATGTTCTCTGGTATCGGAGAGATAAAAACCTCAAATTCTCAGGGGGAGTGTCCAATTTGTAGTGTCAAAGGGAACTCCCTGACCATAACTATTTGCCCTCCGTAACCATCGATGGCACTAAGGGGACCAGAACATCTCTGAGTATTACCATGTACTAGAGTACATTTGGCTCCAGCATCAATCAGAGTTGTCACCTTTTGTTTATTTGGGGGGAACCAATGAATAGTGAGCTTAACATGAGGATGGGATCACCTCTAACAGACTTTACCTGGAGGCAGTCTTGGCCTGCACCCAAACCTGCAGTGTGGGGGGATCCCACTCTGAATAGGACTGTATCCCTGAGGCCCCTGCTGGAGAAGGTGGAGCATTAGGGATGATGGGGGCAGATGGGGCATGTCTGAGCTGTTGTGAAGGTTTTGAGGCTTTCCACAGGCTGACCAATACAGTGTTGAGTTGCTGATCTATTTTTTAGGTGGGGTTCTGGCAGCAAAAAGTCAAACCACATTTGCTGTTGGATTACCTTTATGGCCAGTTGGGGTAGCCTTTTGGCTTTCGGAGCGTCTTCTCTGTCTCAGGTCTTTCCCACAACTTGGACCTATTTCCCAGATTTGTCAGTTTGCCCCACATCTGCAATGGATCAGCATCGTAAATGTCTTCCCATGACTGGGCTCAACATGGATAGGTGTCCCATCCCAGATGCTAGGGGTGGCTAGAGAATCTCAGCTTTCATTCCTGCAGTGATCAAGGCCTTCAGAGCAGGGGCATAGATCATCTCATTCTCTACACCCCCTGCCTCCAAGAATTTGTTGTATCTCCTCTATAGATTTTCAGGGGCCCCCTGCTCAGTGAGGTTCCCCTCATTGGGTCAAGTCTCCCTGCAGACTAGAGTAATCTAACCTATAAAGGACTACCTTGAACCTCCTGATTTGCCATGCAGGTGCTGCCAGAGGGCAGGGTGTATGGTGATGTTGCTCATTTCCTGTGCCTCCTGCCCAGTCAGAGAAATGCTATCATCCCCAGTGTCCCAGAGCCCTGCTAACCATATGTGGGTACTCTCTCTGGCCTTTTGTTTGAACTTGGTAACCACATCAATAAGCTCAGTGGGAATATATTCCCTTGTCATGAACACTTCCTGAACTAGGGTAGGGACTGCCCCCCTCTGGCTGGGGCTGCTGTTGTTGTACTCTTGCTCTCCCTTGCCCTTACATGGCATGGGATATTTCAACCACTTCATGGCCAGTCCCCACAACATTCTCCTCTTTGCTCTCCTCACTTTCCCAGGGATTCCAACTCCTGGCATCCCAATCAGGCTTTGTCACGGGAGCTCAGACCTTCATCTGTGGCAGCCGACATCCTCCTAGTTTTTCAAAATGGTGCTCTAAGCTCTTCAACTGATCATCCTGCTCTCCCACCTTGTCTGCCAGCCCTGAAGCCAGCAGATGAGTGGACACCTGCATGTCCTCCTCTACCTTCAGCCCATCTTTCACCTTTTGAACTCAAGTTTCAGCTTCCAGTTGGGTATCAGTGGGCGGCCAGCCCACTACATAGCCAGGTGCTCCCTTTCTCTGCTACAGTGTGCTCTGTGCAGTTCCCCAAATAAGCAAAATAAAGCAGCTGTTGTCCCCATGTGGTAGTCCACAGTGTCTAACACATGGGCCCACCCCTCCCCACACAGAGGTCACTGGCCAACCCAGGATTTCCCCTGTGGATGCCTCTTTCCCATGACTCATTTCTTTGATCTTCTGGTGGACTCACCCATTCTGGGTTCACAAAGTAGGGAGCTTCCCAGGTGAAATCTGAAACTGGCTCCAGTACACACAGGGAAAGGAGAGACCCAAGACTGAGGCAGGTCACTCCAGATTGATAGGTGACAGGTGTCATAAGCAAGGGAACTTACATTTGATGCTTGGCTAGGCTTGGCTTGGTTCTATAGCAAGAGAAGCAGATCTCCTCACGCATGTGACAAATCTTAAAATTTTATATAGAGGCTGTAACTGGGTTCAGTCATGTATTTTGTCCAGAGGGTCTCAACACCTTGCTCCTTCAAGACTGCACCCTTGAAGGAAGCTGTGGCTGTACCAACAGTGGACAGAACATACATTCCAAGGTGTGGGGGTCAACCCATGGCAACATCCTCCCAATGACCTCCTCCAGCAAGGTTAAATAGTATTTTTAAAAAGAGGAGAAAAATGAATAATCAGTAGATCCAGGAAAGCAGAGAAATTGGATTGTGTACATAGAAAAGTATAATGGAAAGGTCTTAGTGATGTTCTATTTGTATTTACTTCTTTGTTCAAGAAATAAAGATAGGTATTACTTTTAATGTGTTAAAATATACATATGCTTTATTTTTCTGTACTTGTGTTACATTATACCATGAAAGGAAAAACATACTTAGAGACACAAAATTTACTTCTTGTTAGGATAAAGAATGTATAGTATGGGGGAAAGACCAGTGGCTTCAAAGGTATTAGCAATTTACACTTTTTAAGGTAATGTTGGGTATACATTTGTTCATTTTTATATTATTAATATATTAACATACATATATGTTTATATCACATACTTTTATATGTAGGAATTACTTTATAATTGAAAACGCATGAAAGATTCTAACTTAGAAAAATAAAGTGCACAACACAGTCTCTGGTATATAATAGCTAGTCAAAAATTATTAGCTGTTATTATGAGTTGTAAGTTAAAAATGCCGTGAATCTGTAAATCAGGGGTCAACGAATATAGCTTGCTGCCCAAATCTGCCCCCCAACCTGCTAAGAATGGCCATAAACTAAGAACGGTTGTACAATTTAAAATGGTTGATATACGCAAACAATGAATCATGGAGCACTACATCAAAAACTAATGATGTAATGTATGGTGATTAACATAATAATAAAAAAAATAATAAAAAAAATAAAATGGTTGAGGGGGGCACAAGAATAACATGCTGTGACACATGAAAATTATCTGAAATTCAGATCTCAAAGACTACACATAAAGTTTTATTGTAACACAGGCACTCCCAGTTAATTACACGTTGTCTACATCTGCTTTCTCTAAAGTGGCAGACTTGTGCAGTTATGACAGAGATCATTTGGCCCAGAAAGCCTCAAATACTTACTACCTAACCTTTTACAGAGAGTTTGCCAAGTATGCTCTAAAATGCTTTTACCTTTCCTTTCTCAAGGCCCAGGCGCCCTCTGCACTTGGAAGCCTGCTGTGTCGAGTGGCTCCCTCTTAGCTCAGCTGTCTGAGGAAGATCCCACCTGAGTTCTGGCAGATTGTATGGAGAGGAGCCATCTTCGTCTGGAATAGGGGCTTTTTCTGAAATGCCCTGAGCCTCTATCTCTCTGTTCCACACTCCACCCGCAGTTGTCACAAGAGCAAATGGGGAGCCAGAGGGCCCTTTCCGAGAGCTCACTAAACTCCTCTTTCTCCCGGGTAATGCTGCTTTGTGGAGATTTGGGCCAAATGGAGAAGGAAGGAGAAGACCGGGCTGCTAGGCTTGAATTCCAACTCTGTGGCTTATCAGATATGGAGCCATGGGAAACGCATATTCATTTTTATGGTTTTGGGTTTCTCCTTCTACAAAATGGGACTAATAAGGCCCACTTTCAAGAATTTTGATGAGAATTAGGGATAATGTATGCAAATTTTCTCCAAAGAGTAGACATTCAATTAATAGAAGCTATTAGTATTCATGATTGTCAATTCAGAAGGTGTCAGGGCAGAGGAAAGAAAAAAATCCAAACTAGCCTCTGTGGTATTAGTAGATTTTAACTCCAAGTCCTTAAAGGCCTCAGGTGCCAGGAAATGGCACAAGAGTGTAATTAATTAATTCAAGAAGACAGGGCCAGGAAGTCTCCACTCAGCTCTTTATCATCCTAAGTGATTTACCAGCCGCTTATCCACTCTGGTCTGAGTTCAGTTTTATAGGGACCCTCCCAAGGCACTTACACACCTCTTACTCGCATATCTCAACTCACTTCACAATTCCAGGCGATCCTCATTGTACCTAGGGCACGAAGGTTAAGAGCCAAGGTTTCAGCAAGTTACCAAGAAAATAAATAGGTCTTTGAAAAGATGTCTCTGCTGAGAGTGAATTCCTCAGATGGCGGTTCATCTTTTGGGGCCATTCAAGAAGACAGGCATTTAATCTGAGGTATGAAAGAACAGGAGCGCCCATGGAATTATCTATTTATTCATATTAGAATACTTGATAATTAGGATAAAACATGGACATCTGAGAGTGAGAATGACTGTAATTAAGAGGAGACTGAATTCAGTTTGCTTTCAATTTAAGAAGGTATAAAATTATATTATTAATGTATCAAAACATGACATAATAAATTATCCCTTGTTGCTAATTCTTTGAGTCCTACATTAGAAGCTTGTTCAAAAGGATTAGAAGTAAGTGAGAAAATTACGTCAAAATTATTTCAAACAAAGCAAGACATTGTGTAGAGGAAAATTGAAGGTCCTCCTTTCTGGGGAAGTGGTGTTGGGAGAGGAGGTAAATTTGCAGGCGTGGAAGAGCTGGACCGCCTCGCCCCGCCCCCCCTCCAGTGGAGCCTGGGTTGGGCTGTGGCTAGGACCTGCCCACTGGGGGCCACTGGCAATGGAGAGCAAGTTCTCCTTACTAAATGCCTAAGAACTGAGTCAGGCATAAAGTGTGTGGGATGTTTCACTCTTGGAGAAGCCGAGAAGAAAACATAAACTCCCTTTGACCCTCTCCTCCTCATGGATCAAGGAAGGGCTGATGGCCCCTCCCGGGACCTCCCAAGCCTGTGCTGAGAAATGATGGTCAGAACAGTAACAGCAATCCTCACAGCTGGTCACACCGTGCAAGGACTCATGCTAGGTATCGGAGATTTAAGTTTATATTTAATCTTCAAAGCAGCCTTAGGGGTACCTCGGTGGCTATGTCGGTTAAGCGTCTGCCTTCGGCTCAGGGATCCTGGGATTGAGACCGAGTTAGGCTTCCTGCTGGGCAAGGAGTCTGCTTCTTCCTCTCCCCCTCCCCCCTGCTGGTGCACTCTCTCTCTCTCTCTCTCACTCAAATAAATGAATAAAATCTTTTTTTTTTAAAGCAGCCTTATGAGCTCCTACAAATGTGCTTATTTTTATACATAAGGAAACTGAGGCTCAGTAAGGTGAAGATCCCCAAGGTCACACAACCAGTAAGAGACTGTCATTTTCAAAGTTTGTCTCCAAAGTCAATGCTCTTTACCTCCACACTATCCCCTCTCCCGCTCCCACTTCCGTTCAGATTCTCCTCATCTGCCTCCCTGATATACACTCATCCTCCCATTTATCACACATGATAGTTTTATTTGATAAATGCATCTTCCTGAAACACATGGATTTCTTCCATGCATGGTGTGTTCTAGTTCTCTGCATGCTCTTGACCTGTAAGTGTCTGTGGCCCTGGCCATTTCTCAGTTTTCAGAAAGCACAGACTGTGTTTAAGGAGCATGACTTGTATGCCATTCAGCACAGCATCCCATGCCAAGAGATTAATAAAATGTATTTTCTGGTCAGAAGGATGTGCCTTCACCATTTCCTGCTCGACCCCATTTCTCAGGGAGAAACAAATAGATGGCTTTTAACTCATTGAGCAGTTGTCCCAGAAGATCTCGCCCAGTCTCCGTAATAGTCTACGCAGAGGGTTGGGCTCTGTCTTCACCATGAAGCATGTGTGTGTGCGTTACTTAACCCACCCAGGTCTTGGCGGTCTCATCTGGAAACAGAATCAGAGAGGTGACTTTACAGTTTGTCCTCCTGGCTTGGTCAGGACCTTCTGGACCACTCTTGCTGACCAGGCTCACTTTATCTCCTCGTGACACTGACAACTCCTTTGGTCCTTGGCCACACTCCTCGTTTTGCCTGGTGTTTAGGCTAAACACCCCGCAGTGAAGAGGTGAAGGAGACATGGTTCTGCTAGACTTGACATTTCCACAGACCCCGAGGCTCTGAAATTGGCCCTCTCAGCTTATCTTGAAGACCATTCAGAGACCTAGGGATCCCTTCCACAGGAGCTGACAGAGGTCCCAAAATGCTAACTCAAGTCTTCGTTCTGCCCAAATGTGCTGCATTTCCATTTTTATTCTGATGCCCGCTGTTGGCAGGAGATGCTCTGTGCAGTGGCCTCCTCCTTAGACTCCACATAAGGAAAAGACATTTACTCCCTCATCTTCAGCTCTCTGCTCACCCCTGCAGGATTCTCCCTATGGTAGGCATGCAAATATTGAAATCGATGTTCCTGCGTACGTGTCTTTCCTGACTCTCACATGCCCCCTGGAAGGGCTTTATTTTCTCCCCTTTCTGATGGAGCTGACTTCCCCTTATATCCTCTCTTCCTCCTCAAGAGGCAGCCCTGGCCTCTCCATTCTCAAGGATCTTAATGGCAGAATGGCTGTCGGAGAACGTGACTTGTAACTGGGAAGGTGGAGAGGGTGAAATCATTTAAATTTAATATCTTCAGGGGGGAAATCGGAGGGGGAGACAAACCATGAGAGACTATGGACTCTGAAAAACAAACTGAGGGTTCTAGAGGGGAGGGGGATGGGGGGATGGGTTAGCCTGGTGATGGGTATTAAAGAGAGCACGTTCTGCATGGAGCACTGGGTGTTATACGCAAACAATGAATCATGGAACACTACATCAAAAACTAATGATGTAATGTATGGTGATTAACATAATAATAAAAAATGTATTCAGGTCTAAAAAAAATTTAATATCCTCAAAATTATTGTCATTGTATATGTTTTCATTTAACAGTCCATGGTCGGGGTGCCTGGGTGGCTCAGTCGACTAAGGGTCTGACTTTGGCTCAGGTCATGATCTCAGGGTCCTGGGATTGAGCCCCATATCCTGCTCCCCACTTGCTTATCTCTCTCCCTCTCTGCCCCTCCCCCTTCTTGTGTGCGTGCTCTCTCTCTCAAACAAATAAATAAAATCTTCAAAAAATAATAGTCATGGTAACCCAGCAAGATAAGCATTATCATTCCCACTTCACAAAGAAGATGAGGCCCAGAAAGACTTAATCGTCTTGACTAGGTCACCCCATAATGAGTTTTGTTTTATCTAACTACAAAGACTTTGCTTTTCCAGTGCACAACTCACCTCCCGCCACTGAAGATATTCAAGCAGAGGCCAAACATCCCCTTAACATGTCATTTACTTGGGGAAGTAAACTATTAGGGATTTGAACTCCATGAACTCTGAGGTCTTCCTAGGGCTGAAGTTTCAATAATCCTGTATTTCTGCTTCTCTGTTACGTGAGCTTACAGAGTCCAATGGTTCTTTCTTTTCCATCTTCTCCTCTCCAAAGAATGCCTGAGAAACCCCAAATAAGTGAACTGGATCCCCTTTAGGACCCTCTGAAGGGCCCTGCAGTCGCATCAGACCAGCCACAGAATAATCCTGAGAGGAGGTTTTGTCCATAATTCACTCCGTGCATGAAGCTGGAGCTGCGTAAGAGATACATAATTTATACAGGCAATTACACATCAGTTGGTTATTAAAAGTGCCCTCACTGAGATGTACTGTATTGAGGACACGGAGATAAATCTCGTTCCCCAGGTAACCAGCTGTAGCTCCCAGACAGAAGGCAAATTTTCTGATTTGGGATTGGCGTAAGTTCTCTTGACCCCACTATTCTTCTTCGCCTATAGTGTGGTGTTCTGTGCGCGTGGGTGGAAAAGCAGGAGCTTCAGAGAAAAAGCCTGGGTGTGAAAAATAGTCCGGGTGCTTTTCTTGGAGCCCTTTCCTCCTGGGGAAAAATAATTATTTTCCTAATTAATTAAACATTCACCCAAGAATTCATTCACTCATCAATCCATCCATTTAAATAATAAATATTGGTGGTAACGACCATGCCAGACGCTGGAGGAGGCATCAGAATTAACATGGCGCTGTCCCTCCCTTTGAAGAGCTGCTTGTTCGGTGAGGAAAAACACGGGCAAACAAATAATTTCAAATACTGTGATAAGTGCAGACACGGAGAGAAATGCAAATGCAAAATGTGGCGCCGGGAGTCAGTCATTTGGTCTCTTCGGGGGAGCTGGGAAAGCTTCACATAGGAGACTGGAGATGAACGGAGCCCTGAGGATAACAAATGAGCGTTCACAGGATAGACGGTGGAAAGACAGTCTAGAAGGGGGAGGAAGGATGTGCAGAGGCACACAGGGTTCCATCTAAGTCAGCATATAAGTTATCCCTGGAGAAAGCAACTGCACAGAACACTCTGATGCAAACCTTTGGCCAACCATGAGTGGCAAACAATTCATGACTCCATTGTTAGTAGATGGACTTGGCTGCACCAAAATCTCTGGGGGGTGTTGTCGTTGGCACTCTTGTACTGGTGGTTTTGAAATTTTGATTCAGCAGATCTAGGTCTGAACCTGCGAGTCTGTATTTTGAAAGCTCTCTGGGTGATTCTTTTAAAAATGGGGCTCAGGGCGCCTGGGTGGCTCAGATGGTTAAGCGTCTGCCTTCGGCTCAGGTCATGGTCTCAGGGTCCTGGGATCGAGTCCCACATGGGGTTCCCTGCTCGGTGCAGAGCCTGCTTCTCCCTCTCCCTCTGCCACTCCCTCTGCTTGTGCTCTTCTGTCTATCTCTCTGTCAAATAAAAAAAGAAAAAAAAAGAAATGGGGCTCAGACGACACTTGGGAAAAACTGGGCTAGTGTCTAGGCTGTTACCTTCCCAGATTCCCTTTTTTATGCCTGGGCTGGAACCTTGAGGCCTCATGTAGTCATCAGCTCTCAAGCAGTTTGCTTAATGTCATCTAGTCAATTGTATCCCCTGAAGATCCTAATGCTTTTCCAGTTGTGTTTAAGATTTGGGACGATGCCCAGATACACTGACAATCCTTTGGCACCAGCTCCCAATGAGCCTCCTCAGAAACATGGCAGCAGGGAATCCAGAGACCCAGGCATTCCAGAGGCACAGAAGAGCAAAGCACCTCAGTCTTCACTGTGTAAACTACACTGGGAATTCCCATGAGGGGAGCCACGTATAAGACCTGTGGGTTGAATGCGCAGGGACTAAGGGGAGCTTCGCTTAAAGCGCAGCTTGGGAAAGTTTAACAAAATGGTGGAGAGTCTTCATTTAAGCAACGTACCAACAAAATATTTTGCAAATTCTATAAAAGTCTTCTAAGGCCATGGGGGGACACAGGCTGTTTTTGTAATCTAGTTGAAAGAGAGGGTACCTACACACATATGAAAAATAGCCATTGTAATTCAATAATCAACTAATGATATTTTTTAGTTGCCCCAATAAGGTAGGTTAATGGCCTGAAAAGCAATTTTTAGCAATGATATATTTTCTTTAAGTACTCTGAAGTAAGAAGCTGTCAAGAATTCATAAAAGAAATAATGCTTACCCCCTAGGAGCTGTTGCTGTGAAAATGCATTACTTTATAGCTTGTTCTCTCTTTGGTTTTATTGCCTATCAAAATAAGAAGAGGGGAATTAACATTTGTTGAATGCTTATTATATGACAAACAATAAGGTAGGTGCATATGGCATGTATTATCTCTTTTCAGTCTCTCACAAACCTAGTGAAGTTGGGATTATTATCATTCATTAGAGACACAGAAACTAAGTGTCTGGACGCACATGCACCGTACCTCAGATCACTACCCAGGTAGTCAGCCAAAGACCTGGAATCATCCAGCTCATACTCCTGCTGGAACATTCTGCTGCCTTCATGAATAGCTTCTTTGGACAGTCACCCAGTATAGTTAATCTAGGTAGATAGGTGGATTTGAAGAACCCTGATATTCTGTGACTAGAACAGGTTGTAGAACAGAGTAGGAACTCTATAACAAATCATTGACTGCAATTTAAACTTTCGGACAATATCCACTCTTTTTGTACCATAAACAATGCACTCCTCGCACTATCCTAGATGTTTAGGTTCTAACAGTGAACAAAATATTAAAACTTCTCTGTCCCCATGGAGCTCATATTCTAATGGAAGGAGACTAATGAAATAAAAATGCAAATAATACATAAATATGTAAGAATATGTAAATAATATAGAAGATATATTATAGAAAAAGAAACAAACAGTGGTATCTGAGCCAATCATAGCCTCCTGGTCAGCTTTCCATAACCAGAATTGCCACCTTGGGCTGAATTCCGAAAGAAAGGAAAGATTCGTGACATTTTAGTTAACCTATTATACCCTTCCCAAAATAAATATTTGTTCCTCATGTTTGAAAAAGTGAAAATAACTCATGGACTTTCTAAATACCTCAATGAACCTCTGGGTTGAGAATCATTTACCTGTTTTTCTCTTTTTTTCATTATCTTAATTAGTCCTGAAACCTCAGTTGTAAGAGAATCAGTTACGGAAACATGGAGGACAAACAAACAAGTGAAAATTCGAGAGTGGGTGGGGTGCAAATGCATGCTTGAGGCAAGCCCATTTCTTCCTCATACGGTCCTGTCTTCCCTTGATCAAGAGTGAAAGTTGAGTAAGATCTTATCCATGTGCAATTCAGGGAGACTCTTGTATCAAGACAGGGCCAATAGAGCAGGCTCGTCCAAGAACTCCAGGACAATTATTTACTGTCAAGGACATTTATTTCCAGACGCAACTAACTCAGTAACCTCTGGAATGCTAAAACCCCCAATGCTGAAAATACAGTGAATTCTGTATTCATGGAGTTACCACCCAAATTCAGGCCAAGCCTGTTGAAATTCCCAACAGCCCCCACAGGTAGGTTCTGTCTGGAGAGTCTGTGTGGAAGTCCCCATCAACCTCAACGCTTTTAGTACAGATAGACTTGGAAAGATTTGGATCAAGAGAAGTGAAGCTGATGGATTTTCTGGACTTGAGACCTTTTCATAAGAGCAGGAGAAGAAGTTGGGAGGCATTTTGTGTCTCAGGTCAGGAAAGAATTTCCTCTCCTAACCCAGTGCTTGGAGGGCTCTGAGCCCCACCCTTTCCAGAAACTGATCTTATCTCAAGAGTATTTCTTTAAGGATACATAAGGAATATAGAATGAGAGCTCAAAAAATTGCAGTCCATATGAAAGAAGAGAAATAAGCTGACTTTTATCCCCCCCTTTAAGTCTCCTGTGGAGCAAAGGGACCTGATTAGCAGCAGAAGGCAAATCAGAATAATTCAGTCTGTTCTACCATCTCCCTGTGGCCATCCTCCTAGGACTGTTTGTCGCTAGGTGTTTTTGAAGAGCAGGCTCCCCTCGGACTCAGTTCCCTTTCATCCCTCACTGTGCAAGGCTAGGTATACTAAACGTGCTGGGGAAAAGACAGACACACGTCGCTGGTGCCCCTCATGTGGGGGTGCAAGACAAATGCGGGTCTAGGTGATGTGCTTTTTCCTCTCTCATGCCTTTTCACTTGGGCAACATTAGTGGGTCTGAATACAGCTATATTTAAAAAACAAACAACAACAACAACAAAACAAGAGTCTGTCCTCATTTGGAATTATTAACCATCTCCTTCCCTATACTTCACAGCTTTCAATTTTTTCTCAAACATCCTCTTCTCAATAGACCTACCTGCCCACCCTACCCTGATCCTCCTTACTCTGTTCTTTGTTTCTTTTTCCATCACACCTTTGATTTGCTAACATATTCACCAGTGCCCTCAGCATATGCTCACTCCACTTTCCTGGGTTTTAGTGAGTCCTACACAGATAACTTGGCTGAACTAATGAAGATTAGAAGTGCACTAATCACAGTCAAATAAAATCCAAAAACAGATGGAATTTTGTATGTGATAAGGGCATGCATCATAGTTACTGTGTCCGTGTGCATGTGAGGGGTAACCAATCATAAACAGTTTGACAGATCTCACAATGACCTCTGTGGCACACATTTTTTTCAGACAAATCTTGTAATATTTCTCTTTGTCTTGTTACAGGTCTAATGACTATAGCCAGCGTGGATGGTAACAGATTTCCTGATACCGTGTCCACTGAAGTTTTTACTTCATGCTTGCTGACCTGCTGGCACTGGAATGTATGAACAGATAGAAGCCTTCCCTATTTTTCTAAAACTTCCCTCTATCATTCATGCCCCTTCTCTGTCCATATCCCCATAGCACAGCCCCCTACAAGTCATACCCTACACCATGCCTCCATATGAGAATCCCAGGAACACTACCAAGCATCTGACCTCTAGTTCTGACTATAATTAACTGCTCTCTGAGGTTTCCCACCTGGAGCACCTCTATTTGCTCTCTCTTGCCTCTGAGCAATGGGATCCCATAAGGTGGGAAAAGAGAAAAGAAAAAAGAGAGCCAAGGTATTCAAGGCAAGCCTATTCACCTACATCTTATTTTATCAAAGGCTACCCTCTAACTGTCCAAATATGCTTGGATAAATAAAAGCTAGAGCCAGAAGTTTTGCTTTTTTGACCTTCATGCCTAAGTGCCTAGCAGAAAAACTGCGTTTTTCTACCACTCTTAAATCATTCTCAGTGTGGCCTTCTGCAGAAGTCCTCACCCCAAGCTGTAATTATTTCTTGTATCTTAAAGGTTTCTCTGACCATCACTGTCTCTTCTTACTTTCCCCTTTAAAAGCTGTACTTTCTGGAAGAGAGAAAACCTCTCTGTTTGAGGGTGCAGAGGTTCTGTATAAGATAGCGGGAAGTTAAATCAGGTATAACAGCACCCTGAACAAAAACAGAAAAACAGCTCATAAATTTCCAGGAAAAACACGTGAAAAATATTGCTATGGAAAACCTGCTGCAGCTCAGGAAAGCTAATAATTTTGCCCTATATTTGCATAGCACTTGATAATTTACAAAATGTTTCCCCCTAATTACCCCCACTTAGTTATTTCATCCAGTGCAAGCATGAATATAATCCCTTTATAGATAAGAAAACTGAGACTTGGAGAAGTCTTAAGATGTGTTAAGATGTGCTTCAGGTCCTATAGTGCTAGATGGGAGCAGCTACATAATTTTCAGGGCCCCAAGCAAAATGAAAATGTTAAAATGTTAAAAAAAAAAAAATCTAAGAATTTCAAGATGGCGAGAGCAGAGCACCAAACCAAGTGTGGATCCCTTCTAAGTGTGGGGCTTGTATGACGGTGCAGGTCACACACTCATGAAGTCAACCCTGCTGTTGGATGGAGGTGGAGCCATGACTCAGACTTAGATCTTTGAAATCCACGTCCATCTGTCCATCTTGCCGTTACCCTCCGCCGTGGCAGGTTTCTGCTCCGTGGTCGGCCTCCAGCCATCTGGGTGATGCTGCACATCCCCTGCTGCCTCCCCTACTAAAAACCCAGGGCTTAGAGTTAGCAACCATGGAGGTCACTTGTCTTTCCAATGGTCTATGATCTTTTCCCTCCAGATCCTTGAGCTCTTGTGGACAACTATCTCTACAACAATTCTGAGAATGAAGAAAAAACCATCGTGTGGATGCATTTCTTTGTGTATTAAAACTGTGAATATTATCTTCCATTCTTAAAAAAAATCCCATATCTCATATCTGCCTCACTCTCCTACCTTTATTTAATCTTTATTTAGGTCTTATCATTTGGAGAGGGAACAATTTGAAAAAAAGAAAGAGGAAAGAATGAAAGAAAGAAAGAGAAAAAGAAAGAAAGAAAGAAAGAAAGAGAGAGAAAGAAAGAAAGAAAGAAAGAAAAGAAAGAAAGAAAGAAAGAAGAAAGAAAGAAAGAAAGAAAGAAAGAAAGAAAGAAAAAGAAAAAGAAAGAGGAGAAAGAAAGAGAGAAGAAAAGAGGGAGGGACAGAGGGAAGAAAAAGAGAGAAAGAAAAAAAGAAAAGAAGGAAAGAAATAGAAAGAAAAGAAGGCTGAGTAGACTCATGCTGTGCAGATGGCTTCAGATTCCCCCTTCTACTCTATTATCAGCGGACTTCACTCCAAGGATGATCCGCTCTGCAATTTATATGGCAAAGACACGTTTTTGAAACCAAACTGGTTATTATTGTGGAGCCTCCTGCCTCAAGCAATGGCCTGAATGTTTTTCTCCCTGAAATCTGAACATATTCATCAAAGTGCGTTGCACTCCTGGACTTGCAATTAATCATGGCTTGTTTCAAGCTTTGTTAATTAATACCAAGGGCAGGGAACCAGTGGAGGCCCCACATTTAATCTGCAGTGTTTTAAAATTATTATAATCTGCTAGAGGAAGGGCTGTTGGATTTTAAATAGCCCCCCCTTTTTTTTAAATTCCAACACTGCATTGCCAAGAAATTAAAAGAAATAGTGTGATAGTCTTGGTGAAGGCGCTACCCCGAAATAGCCTGATATTGCTGCTGTGAGGTGACATCTGGCCAGCAGAGGGAGCCAAACTGAACTGGAAGCACCATGTTTTCAGAGCTCAACAGAGTTCATGATTTAAAGATGAACAAAGAAAACCAAAGGGAGACCAACAGGCAGCTTCTGGCAAGGACCGAATCAACCCGTTTGAGGGGCACCCAGTGGAATCTGGTTTGGTGAAACTGGAAAGAAACAGTTTATCTCTCCTTTTCTCACCTTTGAACTACTAAATGGGAAGAATCCCTGAGTATATTTTTCACCCAGTAAGAGAGAGGACACTATTAACGCAGAGTGATCCCAAAGGAATAAGGAAACAGTTTGTCTGAACTTATCCTCAGTGGCTCACTAGGCTGAGATTACTGTCGCCTTTCATGCTTCAGCTTCCAGGGTTGCTTTCCTCCCTAATCTACAGCAAGGTGGACACATCTGCTTCTGATGAGTATTTTTCGCAATCCAAACATTTGCCGCAACACTACCCCACCGTAATTTCTACTGCTGCTTCCTACTCGTGCTTCGTGTATTCGTGCAACTGTTCCAAAGTTTGGGTTTTGAAATGAAACTTAAGAGGATAAATGCTGTGCAGTTATTAATAGAACAACCCCAAAATGTTCCAGAAAAATATAAGATTTATGCAAAAATAATATTTATGGGTAAAGGCCTCCAGAGGAATTGCTGTATAAAATGCTTAGCACAGCTCTATAAAGCCTTCTGTGCTGGAATCTTCAGGCCTGTTTTCTCACACTCCCTGCCCCACTCTGCCATCCCAAAGCTCCTGCATCCCCAAATACCTTGACTTTTATCTGGGGCTCCGCACAGGATACCCCCTTAGCCTTGAATCTCATCCATATTCTGTTCATACTTTAAAACCCATCACAGGGCACCTGGGTGGCCCAGTCGTTAAGCATCTGCCTTTGGCTCAGGTCATGATCTCAGGGTCTTGGGATTGAGCCCCGCGTCGGGCTCCCTGCTCTGTAGGAAGCCTGCTTCTCGCTCTCCCACCCGCCCTGCTTGTGTTCCCTCTCTTGCTGTGTCTCTCTGTCAAATAAATAAAATATTTAATAAATAAATAAATAAATAAATAAATAAATAAATAAATAAAACCCAACACAAAACTCACCCTTTAACTCTGAAGTCTCCTCTGTCTCCTGAAAGAGCTTCTGTTCAAGAATTGTACACATTTGGCTACATATTTGTCCTTGCCCTTATCCCACTGCTTTCTAAATAATATGAATACATTTTCTTTACTATTCATGTGTAGATTCATATAATAAATTTTGATAGGTAATAAATCAATAGAAAGATAATAGGTCTCTACCTCTAGGCTTTAAGGATGCCCAAGAGTGGTGTCCTTATCTTTTACATCTTATATATACTCAGCCCCCAGGACAGTGTCTGTGATGTAGTACGTGTTTGCTACATATTACTTGAATGAATCACTTGTGTGAATAAGTAGAGGTCAGTCTAGGTCTACTCTTATTTTATAAAAGGAAGCTAAAGCATTCCTAGGGCAAGTTACTTGTCTAAAGTCACACAATTAATTTATCAAATACACTTGGCATAATTCCAAGCCACAAAGTGCTCATTTCTAAAGGTTAACTGCCTCAGACAAATGTCTGTTCTTTGGACCTGTATGATCTGCAAGAAGCCATACATTTTTATGCAAGGTGTCCGGGAGGGTGAAGGAATGAAGGATACTTCAGTGAGCCATGAGTGGGCAATATGCAGAACCATCAATAGAGCCCCAAATCAGTCTATCTGGGAGGTGCGGTACAATTTAAGAGTGAGTGTATCTGAATTCTCTTAGATAGGTTAAAAGCTCCAAGTTAGAGGGCTAACTGAGTCTTGTCTCTGCACTCCCCATTTTGAGACTCTGCGAGAACAGTTTGGAGATTTAGATGATAAAAACTCTAGTCCAAACTGAGGTATTATTTCCACAAGCAAATACCCACAAATATTTTCCAGATGAGCAGAGGGACTAGTCCATTTGGGCTCATGGCTCTGTTTGCAAGTTCAAATCTCAGCATTTGCTAGGGAGCCAAGGGCAGAGTTCCTGCTCTAAGATGAAATCACAGCATTTTCAAGGACATTGACCGTAACATGAAAAAGAAAACTGGTTTGGGAGAGAAGAAAAGAAAGAAGCGTGAAGCATGATCCCAGTGATAGATGCCACCTCCCCTCACTGTCAAAAATGTACCAGGGGACTGGAGGGGGCTGGGGGCTCTCTAGCAAGCCTGAGATCTCAGGCGAGGCAACAAGGGATGCTGTGCTTCAATGTTGCTAGATCTTCCTGTCATCCAAAAGAAGCCCCAAACCCAGATATTTGTGTGTTCTCTCTTGACTCTTTTTTAATAGTCAACGCCTATTTCTCTGCGTGGAACAACCCAGAATAAAACACATCTGCAGGCCAAATCTGTGCTGTGAACTACAGACATCTGACTCCGGCCTTAAGTCTACATGCACCTGGAGGAATTCATTTGGTATTGGAACCCAGAGAAGAAAATCCCACCTCTAAGAAACTTTTGAGGGGAATGGTGGATATCAGTGGGGAGTGGGGTGGGGAGGGGGAGACTAGATGTATTTTTACTTGAGCAGTTTAGGAATTCATAGAATTTCTTCTACATTCTCTCCAAAAATAACTCTGCCTCCGGACAATAGGCCAAACCATAAATGCTGCGTTTCTGAGAAGGTCCCAACTTAAAATTACCTTACGACGAGTCAATTCATGTAACAAATAGTGTGTCCTGATTTGAGAGTTGGGAGATACAGTGACAGTGGCCAATGCTCTTTTGCTATAAATGTGATCACAGAGTTACCAGCGAGCGGATTTCTGTAGCACCGACACTCCGCTTCGTCAAGGGCAAATGCTTTCTTCCACAGCTCTGCAAGGAGACCGTGGCCATCTTCCATCTCTTGGGGCATCTCAGTACCTTGGAATTTCGCGAGGTGGGAGTTTGCCACGTGGGGTAATGGCCAGGGATCAAGCCGAGTCTCCTAATGTAGACGGCTGCTGGGTAGTCCCTGTAAGAGGTGGTGTTTGCTGCGGGAAGGAAGTCCTCCCATGTCTCAGGCAGGCATTGAGAGCTGGTGACGAGCAGTGGCCTGGGGGCTGAGGCTGCCTGCCTGTAGGGTGGCCTTCAGACCGTGGCTCAACTCCGCGCAGCATCTGGACATTCAGCCAATGCTGCTTCCGGCCCAGCCCTCTCCTCCTCGGCAATCCTGAACCCCTTTCTCATCTTTTCTCCTATATCTGTATCCCTTCTCTAACCCAGGGGACCCTCTGTGTTTGCTATTGGGAGAAATGGGGAAGGAACCCTTTCCTCTCTTAAATAACTCTAGATCTTTCCCTCAGAGAAGGGAGCATCCTCCCTCACTCAAACGTAATGCTTGTGCTTCTGAGACATCATTGGCTTCTAGGTTTGGGCATTTGGAAACACCAATGTGCAGAGATTCATTCCCTACTATCTGCCCTGTCAAACCCTTCCCTGAGGCAAAGTCACACCTGAGTAGCCGCTTAACGTGAAAGTTCTGTGGGTAAAATTCTATGAACTCACAAACCCCAAGAACAGTCCAGGAGCTGTCTGTTCTCTCTTCCGTCAGGCAGGCCCACGCCCTGCGCCCGCCACCCAAATAAAACAGGCCCCAAGGCCTCTGGAATTCACCTCTGCAAATCTCGCAACAAGCTTTTGACTGAGTTTGTCACTGGATGTCCAAAAAGAAGACTCGCTAAAAAGCGGCAGGATGGGGGAAGCCAGAGGGGGCGGGCGAGATGGGGAAAGGCAGCGGTGAGCCCAGGCCTGCACAAAGGGTCTCTGCGGGCACAGCTGAGGAGGGCCACTGCTTTTGCTTTCTGACTGGCTCCCTCCTGATGTAGAGGCCTTGTACAAAACCTACCTTCTCTTCTAAGGCCCTTTATCCCTGGAGCTTCATGCAATGTCAGGAGAAAAAGCAGCTGCTGGGTAAAGAAAGCAGCAAGGCAGAGGGAAGAGAGCACAGAACAGCGAGCTTTTGAAGGCATATTAAAGATTTCACTGAGTACAGGTGAGGCCCAGCATCGCAGCCTTTGGTCCTTCTCAATGCGTCGGTCCTCCCTCCAACACAGATAGAGAGAGGCGTGTCCCGTGAAGAGGCTTGAGGGTGAAGGCTGTGAATTGCAACCTGTTATTTGAGAGAAGAAATGAAGGCTCCCGTAACTCAAAAGAGTTCTTTTATTGCCTACCTGAAAGTCTGACCATTGAAAGGGCACCGCTTTGGGATGAGATGTCTGTCTCCATGGTTCCCTGTTAAAATGCAGGTCGCGGTGGGGTGGGCATATTCACCCAGGAGAGTCGCATACATATATACACATACATACTCTGCATATAATATGTATCTATGTGCATATATGCGTGTGTGTGAGCTAAGATAAACGAAAAGAAGGCAACGTTCTTCTGCCTTCCAGAAGCTTACAATCTCAACAAGCTTACAATCCAAAAGTAAAGTGCATTTGCATAAGTAATATAGATTTACATTCAGAAAGTACACATACGGTACTTTCAGATTTTGTTTGTAATGTGGTGAGAAAGGGTCTGAGTTTAGAATCAAAACTTAGGTCTGAATTCCAGCTTTTCCACTTATCAATAGCTGTGCAAACTTGGACAACTCACTCGATCTCCTGAACTTCTTAGAAAAGTCCCTGGCAGAGAATAAACACTCCATAAATGGTACTTATTTTTATTGCTTAGTATTATTACTAGTAACATTATTACTTTCATTATGAAGTGCAAGAGAACTACACACCACACACAGCTATGTGTCTCCCCAAAGCATTCTGCCAACACCCACCTGCCCCAATATTTATTAATTTGCATGGTTTCTCACATTAATAGTGCTCTAACTGGATTCTATGCCTGCAGTCTGTTTTACTTCTCATCTAAGCTGCATGCTGTTTCCAAAGTTATCTTTCTGAAAGAGAAATCTATTTGCCATGTCAATCCACTCCTTAAAAACCTCCAAAACCTCCCTTATGCCTACAGAATAAATTCCAACCCCGGTGGGGGGCTTTTGAGAAAACTGTTAGTCTTCAAGGGGGCGGAGAAGGAATAGAGAGAAGGTAGGGCCATCTCTAAATTTAGGTTTTCACTTTTAAAACTTTGAAAGGTTTTTTATTAATACTCTGGAATAAAGAAGACAACGACTGAAATATGCCCAAGGATATCTTCACTCATTCATTCAATGGTTATTTATTGAGTACCCGACTATGTGCCCTATACTGGAGATAGAGCAGTGAGAAAGACAAAAGATGTTTTGCCTTCATGCGACTTACATTTCATTGGGGAACGAAGACATAAACTGACAAATAAATAGTTAAGATGGTGGTGAACGATGACAAAGTCCAAGCTGAGGGCTCAGAATCCTTCTGAAGGTCAGGATTCAGGCACGACCCATATGTCTGGGTACTGATCCAAGCGGACACAAGAGATGAAGTGTGTTTGTCATATTTTGTTACCATTTATATTCCTTTGCTCCCATAGAATCAGTTCCAAGGTGCCTGAGCCAATTCTAATTCTCTGAAGCACAGCCAGCCGTACATCGGTAAGTGTGTGTGCGTGTGCTTTGGTGAAAATCATTCCTGGAAATGGGAACGCCAGCTAAATCAGCATTGCCAGGGACCTTTGAGCAGGATCCTTATGGCAGTATCTTATTCATGACTTCCTAAAATAGACAAATCACTCTCCCCTTCTCTTCGAATGCCCTGAAGTCTCTGCCTCTGGCCATAGTTTCTTTAAGCTTCGTTCAACTGTTTTGATCACTTTTCCAGGCTTCGGCAATGCCCTTTATAATGTCAGAAACTCCCAGGAATTCCTGTCTGTAAGGAGAGTAGCTGCTGCAACACACTCACGGGTAGGGTCTGGGATTAATCTTGTCCACATAAACACCAATCTATTATGACTTGGGCTCAGCATGAGGATCCACATGCCCACATATTTACCAATTCTGCCCTCATTTTCCTCCTGGCCATACTTTGTTGCTTTCATTGATCTATAGGACTGAACTTCTGTATGGAGCGTTCTGTGACGGCAGCCTTCCTTTGTCTCGTAGCCAAATAAACCAAGGCAATGACCCCTAGACTTCACTGGACAGCTCCTCTCTCCAGCAACTGTCCTCCAACACAGCACTGAGGAATAAGGGAATGTGGACAGTGATGAATGAGCCAACCGACCAGGATCACGTTACCAGGATCTGGGTATGGCTGACCACCTGGAATCCCAAAGCATTTCTTCATCTACGGATGGACATATTTATCTTGCCAGGCATTTTACACACATTATCGATTTTAACTTTCCAAAATATCCCTGCCAAGCAACTATTAATGATTCCCATTTTAGAGACGGAGACATGGAAGTTCAGTGGACTTGAATAGTTCTTCCAAAGCATCATCACAGCCGGTAATGTTGAGCAGCGCGGTATTATCACCATGAAACCACGATGCCCCGGCTTTAGCTATTGAAGACGAGGCACCACAGTGACTAGAACGGGTTCTTCTCAGCACGGCTGGGTTTAGATCTCTGTGCTACCACTTGCGGAAGGAACAGGAGTTACTCAACCACTTCGAGCCTAGGCTTTCTTATCTAGAGAGCAGAGAAAACAATACCTGATTGATCAACTTGATTTGAGTTAAGGATTGCAGGAAGTACCCCAGGGGAATCACTTAGCACGGTGACGGGAACACGCTGTGCAGCACACACAATATATTTCAGCTATTAGTAATGCCATTGTTATTGTTATTATTATTGCCACCCGACTCCCTGAGCTATATTTTACCTAGCAAATTAGATCTCTGTTATGTTAAGGTCTCCTGAGCCAGCTTGTGCTGCTGAGGTCCCAGAATGCTTCCCTAAAGTCTAATGACAGCAACCACCAGGTGTGATGTCCTTCCCACATTGGCCACAACCACTGGCCCAAACCAGACATGCAGACCCCTTACCTCAGCTTCACAGAAAGACTCTTAACTAGTAAACCCTAACCTTGGTCTCAAATATTTTCCCCACGTCATTTAGCACTACCTGTTGCTGTTATCACAATGAAACAGATCATATCTTAACAGGCACCTACTTCAAAAATTAACATTTCGCATGCCAAAAAAAAAAAAAAAGTTATGCAAAATTCCATTGCTGTTGTTTAAATTTTCAAAAACTATTGCCCGTCTAACTTTCTAATGTTGATCTCATTACTCTATTCAATCTATACCCCCATTAGTAACTATTTTGTCAACATGCGGGAGCCTCTCCATCCAGTCCTTTTCTTTCTTTTACTTTTTTAAAGATTTATTTATTTAAAAGAGAGAGACAGGGAGAGCGAGCAGGGGGGAGGGGCAGATGGAGAGGGGGACAAGCAGACTCCCCGCTGAGCAGGGAGTTCAACACAGGGCTCTATCCTAGGACCCTGAGATCATGACCTGAGCCGAAATCAAGAGTCGGATGCTTAACCGACTGAGCCCTCCAGGCGCCCCCAGCCAGTCCTTTCCTAAAGCTGTGCCTTTCTCTAAATGCCTTTGCTAACCTCTCTCTCATACCTACTAAGTTCACATCACCACCTTTTAAGGCTCAACTTACATTTAAATTTGTCCAAAGCTTAGCTAGTCCTTCCTACCAGGCTGGAATTGATTAAGACAATGCCAGTAGAGGATCTAGTTCCGGCTCCAGAACAGCAAGCCCAGATAATAACTTGATGCCATAGCTACCTTGGGCTATAGAGTATTGCAAACTAGGAAATATTCAATCTGTTGTTTTCCCAGTTCCTTCCAGAGGTGTAAACTGTGAAAACTCAAAAGCTGGAAGGCATATACCTGACTTGAGAGTAACATTTGATAAAATGTGTTTCATTTTATAATAGGAGAACATAGAAGGCTGACCAAACAAAACAAAACAAAACAAAACCACTGGACTAATTATTTTCGATGTGACATGACATTGGTACATAACATGTGTCATTGAATTGGCAGATGGCACCTTTTTTTTTTTTTTTTGAGAGAGAGAGAGAGAGCATGAGCAGGAGGGAGAGAATCTCAAGCAGACTCCATGCTGAGCACAGAGCCCCACATGGGGCTCGATCCCACGACCCTGAGATCACGACCTGAGCTGAAACCAAGAGTCAAATGCTTAACCACCTGAGCCACCCAGGCACCCCAGCCAATGGCATCTCTTAAGTCCAGTTTCCAGAATGTGATTTTGTCCTGCATAATTCTAAGACATTCCAAATGGCATATTTAACTTTCTCCCATAAAAGAATATCACTGTGTATAGCATTTGTTGTTTGCTTGATTTTAAGTCCCTGAAAGTCATGGCCCACATCTAACCTCTTGGTGAAACATCACAGAGCCCATTAGAAACTCCTACATGTGTAAGTCACATGGGGAGTGTTTTCTGAATGCCTGCTACAAGTTGAAACAACGTATCACTGACTTTGGAGTCAATCTCTCTTGGGTTTGGTTTGACTATTATCTCTGCTGGAAGATGAATCTGTTACAATACCCAATCATACCCATTTTATAGAATTGCGAAGATAGGATGAGATTTGTAAAATCCAGGTTTAGTGCCTGCCACGTGGTAAGTGAACTATTATAATAGTTGCTATTGTAATTCTATGTAACAGGACAATTTTTTTTAACCTATCATTGACTTTTCCCTCCACTGTCCTCTGAAACAAATTCTTTAATTTCCCAGTCTTTTAAAAAGCATCATGCTTGGGGCGCTTGGGTGGCTCAGTCAGTTAAACATCTGCCTTCTGCTCAGGTCATACTCTCCGGGTCCTGGGATCAAGCCCCACATCAGGCTCCCCGCTCAAGGGAGAATCTGCTTCTCCCTCTTCCTCTGCCCCTCCCCACACTCATGCACACATTCTCTCTCTCTCTCATATATAAATAAATAAAATATTAAAAAAATAAAGAAAGAAAAAGCATCGTTCTTTGTCACCACAATGCTTGGGCTTTTCCTAGTGCTAGATTGGGAGAGGACAAGAAACAGAAGAACAAATATCACTTCAGCCGAGATTAGGGAGGAGCAGTCTGCATGTGGAAGCCAAGAATGATGAAAGCAGGTGGAGGAGAAGAGGGGGTTTGGGAGACATTGCTGTGGTCTCTGTCTCACCTAGAATTTATAGGTATGGCCGTGGCCTATATATTCCCTTCTAATTCTGATTCTTCTTGAATTATTTTGAAGCTGTCTCTTTGGCTAGTTTGACGTTGGCACCTATAGGTCGCAAATCTTGAAACATGAATATTATGACTAAATGATAAATTGTGCTAACTACCACAGTCTCCGTCATGTGGTCAAGAATACACAGATCCAGAGAAACAAACTAAGGCAATGTTTATCTTCTGAAGCAAATGCTTCTTCATGGGCACACACACCCACAAAAGTATGCCAACTCCCCCCCGCCCCCGCTGCCACGAACTGATTTGCGGTCTCGATGACACATAGGAAACAATCGTAAAAATGTCCTCAAGCTCCCAATGTGTTGCAGGAGTTCTTTATTGCTCAGTTTTGGTCTACATTTTCAGCTCCCTCATTCTTAATCTCTAACAGCCAAGCCTGCTGAATTCTGGACCATTCAGAGAGGTCTTTGGGGCTAAAAATTATCAAGGAGGAATAGACAGACCAAGCAAGCTGGAAAAAGCCTATTTTACTCTCCTGAAGTTTTGAATGTTCTTTCTTTTGGACAAAGGTCTATAGAAATCCCCGGCCCCTGTGAGGTGATTTTATCCCTGTTCATTCATTCAACAAATATGGACTGAGAAGCTACTTTTGACAGTAGCTAAGGTGAATGCTTTAGGTACATTGTTACACTTAATCCTCCAAAGCAATGTGATAGATCATATTGCCATCCCCATTAGAAAGATCAAGAAACTGAGGATCCTAAAGGAGTCTTTAAAAATAAATAAATAAATAAACAAACAGCTAATTAGTGGTAGAGTGTCTGATTGCAGATTACGGGGTCTCAACCTTGGAGTGTTGACATAGTAATAGACTATAACCAGAAACGCCCTGAAGATTGTCTATGAGGCCCTTTGTAGGATGGGAGACTTAATTTACAGGGCCCCTTGTTCATGTATCATTTAGACTTTGGTTATGGCAACACCAGAGCATTAAGCCAAAGGACCTTCTAAATGCGGAGTCGTGTGTGTCTACGCAGGTACACCTGCCCAACGAGGCCACCTCTGGTTGTCTGGCTCTGGCATCCAAAATGTAGCCAATGGGTTTAACTTCCCCAGGGACAAGTTTCCTAATAATGAAGTTTTGGTTCTTTTTTTATTCAGTTCTCCTTCATATGTTTTAGTGGCTTTATTGGGCACCCTTAAATTGGAGGAAGAAGGGCTTGCCCAAGCAGTAAGCTGAGAAAAACCGGGCTTCCTCCTACCAGCCTGAGAAAGCCCCAAGTTGCTGAAGTGATCACATTGACTTGAGCTTCAATGTAACCATCTCTTAAACAACCTTTTTATTTTGGCGGGTGGGGCGGGGGTGGAGATCCTACAAGGACAAAAGCAAAATAAAACACACTGAGGGAAAAGAAAAATACAACTCCTTTCAGGTAAGAAGGATCAGCCACTCTGGACTCTGCAGAATAAAAATGGTGTTCGCAGCTCCCTAAGCTGGTCTATGCAGCAGACTAGCTTAGCAATTGCATGGCTCAAACTCACTGCCTTTCAATAGTCATCCCATTTGCTGAGATTTGGGCTTTAAGGATGCTTTGTATTATTACATAAGTAATATCTTTAATGCAGAGCAGTATTTTGAGCAGAGCTATCGAAGCTGATAGGCTTTGGTGTCAATACCACACATTCTCTCTATTGCATTTATTCATTTATTTTATAGAATACGTTCCTTGAGTATCTTGTGCTGTGGCAGCTAGAAGCTCTTACAAAATTTAAAGGACACGTATATTATCTATAGCTGCTCACAACTATTGGCATTAAAATTCTAGTTACTGCCACACCATAGGATTTTTTTCCTACTGGATTTATCAGAAGCTGGGTTAGTTACTGAATCATTTCCTCCTGGCCTCTGCTATCCCAAAGCATTCCAGAAGTTGAGAGTCCATCCAGCCCGAGAAGTCCAAAGGAGCCATTAGGGCATAAATCTTAATACAGAAAGTATCACTAAAATCAGTAGGATTTGGCAGTTCCTATCATATATCAAAGAATGCAGAAAATAGGAAAGAAGTAACAGTCACCCTCTGTGACTTTATACCATAGTTCATTCACCTGTCACTCAAGCTAGGCTTGAAGTCAGGAAATGTTCTTGCTTTATTCCTGCAGTGACCATATATTATAGGTTTTCTGAGACAGTCTCAATTTCAAATATTCTGTCCTGTTGTCCCCATAAGTGTACTTGGACTTGTCGGGCCTTGCATCCTGATTTTTTTGATTGAGGAAATATGTTCTCTGTGCTGGTTTATCATCATATTAATAGTGAAATTGAGCTGTGTAACCTTGCAGGAGTATCTTAAACCTAGCTGGGCTTCAAAATTTGTTACCTGAAAAATACTGGGAAAATGAAGAGGCTGACCAGAGTCCATCATGTCCTTGTTTTTGTTGTCATTGTTGTTTGGTTGTGTGTATGTGTGTGTGAGTGTATGTTTAAGCACAAGAACATATTTTTAAATAGTATCTTGTGTGGAACCATAATATGTAATACCGATAAAAGCGGAGATGCTCTGGTTGAAACGGGTGACTCGCCTCCTTACACACCTGGGAAAGCTGTCCTCTTAAACATTTCCTTTGAAATCTCAGCCTCTAAAACATGCAGTTTGAAAATCTTTGGGCTGATGACCTCTAAGTCCCCTTCCCACTCTAATGGACGCAGTGGGTCCCTGAGAAGTGTGTTGAGTGCAAAGCAGGCGAGTGATCAGGCACGGGAAAGCAGGAAGGAAATACAGAGGTCAGAACACACAGCTTCTCAGAGAGGCTCTTGTACACATCTACTGAGAATCATAAAATGTAGCTGTTATTGGTCTATTTTCTAGTGCATTGGATCACTACAGAAGTGATCTGTGACTCACTTGGAGACAAAGGGTAGTGCAGACTAATGCAAAGTGTCTGGGCATGAGAAGATTCGAGATCTGGGCTTGGTTCTACCAAAGACTAGCTTGGCAAGTGATTTCACTTGCCTGGATGTCCAGCTCTTTTTTTTTTAAGACTTATTTTATTTATCTTAGAGAGAGAGTGTGGTGGGGAGGGGCAGAGGGAGAGGGAAGGTAAACATAAGCAGACTCCATGCTGAGCACGGACCCTGACCTGGGGCTTGATCTTATGACCCTGAGATCAGACTTGAGCGGAAACCAAGAGTCGGACCCTCAACAGACTGCGCCACCCAGCACCCAGACACCCCTGGATGTCCATTTCTAAAACTCCAAAATTTCTCATTGGTAATATGTGATCAGAAAGTTCTCTCCCACCTTCAACAAATCCCATGTTTACCCTAAGATATGTAAAACATATGATTAGGAATTCAACACCATTTCTAAAAAAACAAAACAGGATATATGTATTTCTTTTCTCCCCATTTTCATCCGAGTCCAACTCTCAGCTCTGTTCCATCACATTGTGCATTCTCTTCTGGTTGTCCTTGCCTGAGGTTCAAAAGATATAAACAGCAGTTTCACAGGAAATAAAAAAAAAAAGTGCTTTTCTTGTATTTGGTAGAAAGACAAAAAAAGAAAAGAGCACAGAGTTTGGAGTCAGATAAATGGCCTCACGTACTCACAGGCCACTTAGAAAACCTTGGAATAGGCAGATGATCTGGAAGAATTCTCTCTAAAGTGTTTCCATCTACAGAGAAAGATAATTTAGTAATATAAGGGCCATCTTCAAGAGATTCAGAAGCTTTACCTCATTCACACATCAGCAGGAAAACCTTAGATATTCCAGCTTTAATAGTCACTTGCTATAGTTAATGGCAGCTAACTCTGGGCTGCCCAGCATATCCAAGACCCAGGCAGAATTCACACCAGTAACATAGCCTTGGATTGACCCAACTCAATTCCCATGTGCTGTTCTACTCTTTTAGGTAGATACCCCCCCTTTTTTGGCCAAATATTATTAGATATTAGACACTGGTGTTATCAACAAACCCAATCCTCAGGCAAATCTTGTTCTTGCTAATGAATGACAGGGTCAAAGAAACAAATGTAGAAGCCCGGAAAATGTGTAACTAAAGGATATTTTCCCCCAGGGCCATCTGCTCACATGATGTGCTTTAGGATCAGCTATAAAATTCCTCACGGTTAAGTTTGAAATTTTATACATAGAAAATGCCGTGCTCATGTATGTGTGGTAGTTAGACACAAAACCAAACAGCTCTGTCCAAATATGCCTGTGCCCTTCTGACTTCTTCATGGGCCAATGAAATCGCACAACTATGGGAAATCTGAAACAATGTTTCTCAAACACCAATGTGTATATAAACTACTTGGGGGACCTTGATAAAATGAAGACTATGATTCAGTGGGTCTGGGGAGGGTCCAAAATGTTGCAGTTCTAGCAAGTTCTCAGATGATACTGATGTTGGTCTGTCAACCACCTTTGATTAACAAGGTCCCAAGAGTCTACCAATTCTAAGTTTCAGAGGATGTAAAATTAGTTATCATGATTACAAGTTATTTTGATATTTGGGCTCTATAGCTAGACTGCCTGGGTTCAAATCCAAGACCTTTCACTTATCACCAACGTGACCTTGGGAAAACTTAATTTCCTTATGTTGTTATAAGGAATGCATGACTGAGCGAAATTAGTCAAACAGAGAAAGACATGTATCATATGACCTCACTGATATGAGGAATTCTTAATCTCAGGAAACAAACTGAGGGTTGCTGGAGTTGGGGGTGGGGTGGGAGGAATGGGGTGACTGGGTGATAGACACTGGGGAGGGTACGTGCTCTGGTAAGTGCTGTGAATTGTGCAAGACTGTTGAATCTCAGATCTGTACCTCTGAAACAAATAATGCAATATATGTTAAGAAAAAAAAAAAGAAGAAGAAGACAGCAGGAGGGGAAGAATGAAGGGGGGAAATCGGAGGGGGAGACGAACCATGAGAGACGATGGACTCTGAAAAACAAACTGAGGGTTCTAGAGGGGAGGTGGGTGGGGGCCTGGGTTAGCCTGGTGATGGGTATTAAAGAGGGCACGTTCTGCATGGAGCACTGGGTGTTATACGCAAACAATGAATCATGGAACACTACATCAAAAACTAATGATGTAATGTATGGTGATTAACATAACAATTAAAAAAAAAAGGAATGCATGAGTTTATATATACACGCTGCGTAAGAGCACAGCCTGACATGCAGGAAGGGTTCAGGAAATGTCACTTGCTACTACTCGAAGGGCAGACTTCTTTTTTTTTTTTTTTAAAGATTTTATTTATTTATTTGAAAGAGAGAGAATGAGAGAGAGAAAGCACATGAGAGGGGGGAGGGTCAGAGGGAGAAGCAGACTCCCCGCCGAGCAGGGAGTCCGATGCGGGACTCGATCCCGGGACTCCAGGATCATGACCTGAGCCAAAGGCAGTGGCTTAACCAACTGAGCCACCCAGGCGCCCCTCGAAGGGCAGACTTCTTAAACCTCCATTGAAGTAGTCAGAGATATGATGAGGTGTCTGGAAACCAGAGTTGAGGATACATATTTATTCCTATTTCTTTATTCAGGAAATGATTTAAGGCAGCTGGTTGTTAATTGCTTTTCTCAAGTATCCATGTCCATAACAGGTGGCATGAATTTCAATATGTAAATATAGACAAGAACAGAACTAGGAATGTGTATATCTCAAAAGACGGGCATACCTCAGCTAAAGATTATACCAGTAACAGTGCTAACTGGCTAACCGTAAAGTCATTTCATTGATGGTATTGATTAAAGTATTAACTTATTGTATTTAGCTTGTTTCCTGAAATTTTGCATTCTTTGGATTTCAGTTAAGGTTAGAATTTGAGCCTGAGTCTGGTTTTCAGGATAAACTGAGGACCCGACTGTGTGTGCGTGTTTTTTGTTACAATCGCTACATTTTATTATTACTATTAAGGTCATATGAATAATGTCAGAAGACACTTACATACTTAATTACAGCAAATCACAACAAATTCCTATGGGGTAAAATCCTGGACGAAAGAGCCCAAAGCGTTTGAGTCTGAAAAATATTACATTTGGGGAGTGAGGATGTGGTGGCAGAATCTAGGTTGACTATGAGAAGTTTGACTATGGACAGGATTTCTGTGTAAGCAGAATGTTATGAATGTGGTTTCCCTGAACAAATATATAATTTATTTGAGGCAGCAGGGCCTGGAGGCTAAAGCATAAGTCTAGGAAGCACTAAATCCCTTTACCAATCCTGAGCACTGATCTAAGACATGGTTACTTTTAAATCATTTCATCTCTCCCATTCCCCATGTACAGAGGAAGGATTAAAGATGCCCATCTCACCTCCACGAAGCTCTGGCCCAAGCTAATTACGGTTTAGAAACAGTTGCAAAGGACTATCACCCAGGAACACATATACAACAAAAGGATGTTTACACACACCCATGCCAGTTGGAACATATGTAAATGCCAGAAAAAATTGATGACAAATACCTCAAGGCAAAGTGTTTACTCTATGAGTGATGGAGAGGTGGTACCCTGCAGGAAGATGAGGGAAAGTATAGCACATAGGCAGTATGAATGTGTGATTTAAAAGAAATGGCGTGTTGGGTCCAGGAGCTGGAGGAGGGGGCTAGTTAATGGGGTCCGTCAATCTAAAGTGGTGGAATTAAATACAGTGGGCAGATACTTGGTCCTTCGCTTATTTTCTCAGCAAAACTTCAAGCAGAGCAGGATCTACCAGAAGCACCAAATCAAATGAGACATTTATTGTCCTTCATTTCAAGAAGCCCACAATACAGGGATGGAGACACTCATGCAAGATAATAATCGCAGTAGGGGATCGTGAGTGTTATGGTGGAAGCATGCACCAAGGTGCTGTAAGAGCAAAGAAGAGATACAACTGTTTAAATCAGACCCGGGGGTGGGAACTTTAGTTGAATTTGAAGAATCAATCAGAGTTTGCCTTGTTGAGAGAATTCAGGGTGTGACAAAACTCTCAGTCAGCCAAGCTCGGGAACAGGCTAAAGTTCCACCACTGTGGCTTATACATTGATGTAAGTGAGTTCTCTCTAGAGCAAGGGAGGTTAGAATTATAACAAAGATCTTTCCATATGAGACACAGAGGGAAGTCACCAGGGCTTCGGAATGTTGTGAGGTTTTCAATTTATGAGTTTGGCGATGGTCGGCCCCTTTGGGCCCCTGTGTCTGCCTCCCCTCCCCCAGGAAGAGGAGCTCTGGTTTTTTCTCTTTTGTGTGTTGGTCATCCCTGGACGAGTCCAATTCAAGAAGAATTGTGTAGCCAAAGGAAGCCCAAGAACTACACTGCACAGTGTTCAGGAAAACCTTGCCTTAGTTAAGAAATCAGCCGTCTCCTTGAATGTAAGTGTTCTTTTCCTGTGCAGGTCAGAGCCCGAATGATTCTGATTCACCCTGGGAAGTCAGGGTGACTTCCCAGGACCTATGCGTTCTGCTCCACTTAGCCTAACTACACAGACTTGCAACACGACTAAGGTCCCCAAGCGCCTCCTCCTGAAGATACACAACTCTGCTCTTTGCTCACGCTTAATGATAAATTATGGTTAGCAAATGACTACAACTTTCTGTTTTACCCTTCCAGGAGAGCGCCCCTTCTCTGTTTTGCCGAAATGTCACAGTTTCTTCTTAAAGAAGTAAAAACATGGTATGGGCAACCCTGTGCAGTTTTGTGTGGAAGGTGGTTTAAATGGTATATTATATACATCTATATGCATGTATTTTATTGAGGTGTAATTAACATACAGTGTTATATTAGCTTCAGGTGTATGACATATGATTCAACAATGCCACGCATTACTCAGTGCTCACCACGATAAGTGTAGTCACCATCTGTCACCATACAACATTATTACAATATGACTGACTATATAAATGGTATATTTAAAGCAAGCCACCTCTCTGTCTCCCACAGGTGAGCCCTGGCGGAGGCTTCTTGCTGCAGCAGGTGCAGGCAGTCCTCCAGATGAGGAGCCCCCGAGTCCTGCAGCTGCCGGGAGGCCTTGGAAGTCTAGGATATCTGCCCAATCAGAAACTCCAGGACACTGGAGAAGAGGAACAAGAGGAAGGGGTGGATGGGGAGGGGAGGAAGGAGGAGCGAAAGCCAGAAAGGGACACACCGAGAGAAAGGTGATGAAAAGATACATTCACAGAGCTTAAGGAGTTGTCTCGATCCCTAGAAAGGAAGGATACAAAAAAAAAAAAAAAAGTAAACTTACAGGATTGTTTGTAAATGCTAGAACATGACTCCCCCCCACCCCACCCTCGAGACAAGGGAAGTGTAAGACAGAGAAGGAGACACACCGAGAGAAAGAGAGAGACCGTGTGACTTCCCCCACCCAATTGCTTTTACTTAACAGTCTAGGTCAATTTCAACTAGGTCACAAAGATGTGTGTATCTTCAGAATAAAGTCTTTAATCGGCTGATGGATATGAAAAAATAAATTACTGTGGCAAAATGTAATAAATGTTAAAGGGAAAATGATGAGGGTAATATAACTACATTGATTTAACTAGGATGATATAGAGGAATTGTCTGTTTTATAGGTTTCTAGATGTCTATTAGTGGCTCTGTATTAAGGAATAGGGCTGTTCTCGTGATATACTTAAGAGCTGTCAGTAATTCCTATTTCACAGTCCACCGCTTCAATTCAGAAAGTGTGTTCCAGCCCTTGGTGACCCCATCCCAGAGGCATTGGAGGGTGACCAGCTGCCAAAGGTTTGCATTCAGTCAGCTATCAGGTAAGCAGCTGTATTATTCAAAATCGGGCTGCATTTAAGAGGAGCCAATCACTTCAGCCACCTCCCCCCTGCCCTGCCACCTTGTGAGACTGCGCTGTCATTTGTTTTAATCACTCCTGGCATGGGGCTCATTATGTCCTGATCTTCTCTGGAGAGAATAGCCTCCTTGGTGGGTGGAAATGGTAATTGAGGACACTTAGGGAGCAGGCATCATGCCAGTCCCTGGGGGCATATGTCCCCAAGAGATAGGGCACCTTCCCAGGATAAAGCAATAGACTTGAGCTTTAGGTAGAATGTCACTTTTCCACTATGATAATGCCACTGACCTATAAAAAGTACCCTATCATTCCCCATGGCCTACTGATTTAAGCCCAAACTATTATTAGGAAAGAAAGGAGAAAACTCCTATCTGCTCACTTTCCAGGCATTACACACTGTGCTGGACACTCTCCAGTGTTAACACATTCGATACCCAAATTAATGCTATTTAAATAAGATGGCCTCTGTGACTGTCCCTCTCAGAGATGCAGGCTAATGATACATTTTGCTCCTTTACACCTAAGTATCTTTAATGATATTTTTCTTACTCCTATTTAATGTGTCAAAGACCATCTGGCTGCTTTTCAAGTGCCTAGATAAGGATGAAGTGCTGGAAGGGTCTAGACGTGGCTCTGCAGTCTCAGGCTATGTGTCCTTGGTCCAGAAACACATCCTCTCTAGGCTGCAATGATATTCTCGGCAAAGGTGACAATGTCAGAAGAAAGCAGTAGTTCTCAACTAGGAGCCATTTTGCTCCCGGGGCGGTGGGTGGGGGTGGGGATTAGCAATGTCGGAAGATATTTTTGACTGTCGACTGTTGTGGGGTGGGTGGGTGCTGTTGGTATCTAGGGCATAGAAGCCAGTGTACAATGCACAGGACAGCACCCCACAGCAATGATTTATCCAGCACAAAATGTCCTCGTGGTTGGGACATCTAAACCAGCGTTATCACAAATGGAAGGGGGTTTCCTTCCTCTCCTACTTATGAATCAGGTTCACACTGCCTCGGAATCAAAGATACTGAAACACGGTTTGGATCTCTGGTCTCAAATCAGTTAGTTCTCCAGCTTAGATGTTGTTCAAGGTCTCCTTTTAATATTAATGGTGGCTATCATTTATTAAATTCCCATTATCTGTATGGCACTGTATTTTGTGAAATTTATTTCAAAAGATATATTATTTAATCAATTATTTAATCTTCATCCAGCCCTACAGGATAAACAATATCCCCATTTTACAGATGAGGAACTGAAGCTCAGAGATGTTACATAATTTGTTCAAAGTAACCTTTCATTCTTTGGACACATTATTTAATATTCTGTGTTACTACATGGCCAATCCTGGATTCAAAACGGAATATGCCTGACTCCAAACCTGTGAAAGTTCTTTCCACAGTGCAGCAGAGACTCTTACTACCTGTAATTTTATAAGGCATTTGGCCACTCTGAAATACTTAAAATAAGCCAGCATCCAAAGTTGTTGCTAAGGGCAACTTAGTAAAGCTTGTTAGATAAGTAATCTCAGTATCCTATGCAAATCAGTCCGTTAGCTCCAGGCCTGAGAGGTGGATTTGGAGGTAGAGAAAAAGGTTATTCAATCCCTTTCCTGGAGAGAGAAGTCAGAGAAAATTCTGTGATTACAGCAAACTAATCTTAGGGATTGCCAAACAGCTTTTAGCAAAAAGAAACTAGTTGATGATGGAGAACACTACATACATTACTCATCTTTTGCTGCATAAACAATTGCCTCAAAATTTGTTCATCGAAGTTTCTGTGCATCAGGAATTTGGAAGCAGCTTAGATGTGGGGTTCTGGCTCAGGGTTTCTCCCGAGGTTGCAGTCACCCATATGCTTTGAGGGTGGCTCATTCCCGTGACTGGCAAGTTGGCATAGGGTTTGGACAGGAGGCCTCGGTTCTTTGCCATGTGGGTCTCCCCCGTAGGGCTGCTCGAGTATCCTCACTGCATGGCAGCTGACTTGCTCCAGAGTGAGTGATCCAAGAGAAGAAGCCAGGATAGCTTTTATGACCCAACCTTGGAAATCACATACTATCATATCCGTCACCATTCTTTGGTTGTGGAGGCCAGCCCTATTCAATGTAGGAGGGCAATACACAAGGGCATAAATCCCAGGAAGCAAGCATTATGTGGCTGCACTATGACACAATTATTTTAACACTGAAAAAGATCAGTCACAAAAAAGAATCTAGGATGCTCTTCCCACATGTGCACTTGAGGGCACACTGCTACATGAGACTTGGAGACCAGACAGTTCAAATCTGGAACAGTTTGGGTGTCAGGATGGAGCCAGAAGAAGATACAAAGTGTATATTCTATATCAATTCTGGAATACAGAGGTGTAGTTTCAAGGAGTCGAAGGACCCAGGAGTCATAAAATTCCCTAGAGCCCTCAAAATGGATGAGCTAAGTATGGGGAAAAGATTACAAGTAGAAAAAAAGGAAGAAAAAAGAAATCGGAAACAACCAGCAAAAGACTAAACAAACTGATGTTATTGTTGGCTTTCCCTTCTAGAAACTTCCAAGAGGGTTTGGTGATCTATGTGCTTCTGATAGAGAAAGGGCTTTAAAGCAGATGAAAGCTATGTGGCAGCCTCCAGCTTCCCACAAAACCAGAGGATTGCAGCCTGAGACATCAGGAGGGAGAGGCCAGTTTTAACAGACAGAGCGTGGGTCCCTTGAAAAAAGCAACGAGAGAAACAGTTGTTTCTTCTAAGACTTAATATATTTTGTGGAGACCCGTGCAAGCTGGGAAACTAAAGCCAAAGTATAAGCATCATGAGTCTCATATGCCCACTATGGAAAGGAAATCGTGTCTCAGTGCCTGTATGGTGTGACCAAGCCCATCCAGCAAGTTCTCTTATCAACTGACAGCCAATGTCATACAATACCAATGTAATGTGCAACACATATATTGTACGGCATTTTCTATTAACTAAGTTCTCTAATGTAACTTTATGATAGGAGAACTTTTCTCACATTTCAGATGATCCAAGGATCCTTGTTAAGAGATAATATGCTACATGTACTAGCCATGAAACTTACTATCTTGGGGAAGTCAGGGGATAAAAAACCTGGAAAAATGTTACAATTAGTCAGTACTATATAAGATGAAGTTACAATATATAGTAAAGGTAACAATAACCATCAGAGTAAGGTAAGTCAAGTAGAGGCAGGGTAGCTTTGTTATAGTAGGAATTTCTATAGCCAAAATGCCTGTGATATGACACATAATTCTATCAGTTACTAGCATTGTAACTTACTCATATTATTTCTCTTATCTGTGCCTCATTTTCTTTATCATAATATTAATAATACCTACCTCACAGGATTACTGAAATTTTTAAATGAGCTACCGCTTGAAAGGACTTTGATTAGGCAAGTAGATTATTTTAAATAGATGTTAGTTGTCATGTTCAGAGTTCAGGTCATGCTATACACAAAAGTTATCTATTCTGGCATTTGCTTCACTTTAACTCTTTTAACAAGATATTTAAATAATTTATGGAAAATTGATGTTTTAATACAAGTAAGTGATGGACTAAAGCAGCCATCTTATATTTCAGGAAAATTATACACCATATAGTTTGGACCCCATGAAAGTTGAACACTATCACCTCCTCGTGACAGCATGGCTAAATTGCAGCTTTCTAGAAGGGACATCACCTCCTTTGAGGTTGAAAATGCAAAAACAATGGTGGGGTAATACCTCTGTGTGAATCCAAGGGACCATTGTCCAAACTGCATAATTCTATAAGAGAGAAAAAAACTAGATGTGCCATTTTGGGGGCCTCTTTAAACAATCTGGAGTTCGGTAATGAATTGGCCTGATCAAATATTGTGATGGGTTTAGCTCATCTGTGTTCTGATCTATCAGGCTGTGCCCAAGAGAGCCCATCATCCTAAGTCTTTTCCAAAATAAACTAGGCTCATGTACTGTCAGGAGCAGGGTATTTGGTGTCACTTGTAAAAATCAAAAGAAAAGCTTTTCTAGTTTCTTTGCAATGTCTTTAGCAGATTAAGAGTTACAACACTGAGAAAACAGAGAGCTGTAATAGCACAGTTCGTGCTTCTGACCAGTCCCAGGCTTCAGCATTAATAGATTTTCCACTCCAAGTGTTCTTACTTGAGTGGCTGCAAGTTACACTGATGAAAGCGAAGTAGCAATTACTACTCAGACATGTTCTTGTGGACAGCTATTGGCCTCCAAGCCATTTTTTACTTTTTTTTTTTCTTTTAAGATTCTTAGTTGTCATTTACTTCTCTCCTGCTAGAGAGTGAAGTAATACTGAATAAAGATATTGACAGCAAAAGAAAAAGCTCCCGGGGTTTGGGAGGTATCTTCCTCCACTGACTGATTCAGATCAAACTATTCCTGAATGTACTTCCTTGACTCCTCAGGACTACTTTCAAGCCCACCCTGACTGCTCTCCCCAAACCATCAAAGAGGAATCACCCATGCTTTACTTAATATCCAGACAGATAAACCCAACATCCTTAGGCTCGGTTGTGATCACCTAGTTATGCTTCTGCTCGTCCTATCCCCCAGAGCAATGGTTTCAACCAAGATGCAGATCAAAGTCATGGGAGTTTTTGCAAACTAGACATGTGTAAGCTTTTTCCCCACCCTCAAAGACATATTAACTCAGAAATGCCAAGTGCATGTCCAGGAATGTGCATTTTAGAGTCTCTAGGAGTTCCTGATTGCGGGTGGGGGGGACGGAGAGGGACAAGCAGATTCTGCACTGAGCGCAGAACCCAACTCAGGACCTGAGCCGAAATCAAGAGCCAGACGCTCAACCGACTGAGCCACCCAGGCACACCAGGACTGGAAACTCTTTCAAAAATGATCTGACCAATGGTTTCCAAGCCGCATTATACCTTAGTAACAATTCTCAAAGTGTGCTCTGTAGATCCCCCAGGAGTGCTCAAGACCTTCTCAGGACTTCATGAAATCAAAACCATTTTTTTCTAAAACTACCAAGACATTATTTGTCTTTGTCATTGCATTGATGTTTGCGCTAATAGGTCAAAGAAGTGCTGGATCGATAACAAAAATTAAGGTGTTGGCATTAAACTTTATCTGTAGTCATTGTATTCCTCATACGCTTGCAGCAAGAAAAACAAAATTGCCAGTTTCTCTTAACAATAGTCTTAAAGCGGGGCGCCTGGGTGGTTCAGTTAAGCGTCTGCTTAAGCGTCAGGTCATGATCTCGGGGTCCTGGGATCGAGCCCCGCATCAGGTTCCTTGCTCAGCAGAGAGTCTGCTTCTTCCTCTCCCTCTGCCTCTCCCCCTGCTCATTCTCTCTCTCTTTCTCTCTCTCTTGCTCTCGCTCTCTCCCTCTCAAATAAATAAAATCTTAGAAAAAAAAATAGTCTTAAAGAACTAGTAAAAATAATTAATTTTATCAAATCTTGATCCTTATTACACGCCTTTTAAATATTCTAGTTGACAAAATGGGAAGTACACACAAAGGACTTGCGCTGCATAACAAAAGAATGGTGGTTTTCCTGAGGAAATGCAATTGTGCCATTGTTTTAGTTGCAAGCTGAACTAGCTGCTTTTTCCATGAAATAACTTTTTTTTCTTAAACGAATGATTGACAGACAAACTATGGTTGTTCAAACTTGGGTATTTTGGCAGGCTTTTTTTTTTTTTATGAATGATTGTGCCTCTCATTTCAAGGAATACAATTGACAGTATTTGTTGCCAGTGATAAAATCTGAGCATTCAAAAGAGAATTTTGGAAAACCTTTTTTTTTTTTTTTAACGTTTTATTTATTTATTTTTTTATTCTTATGTTAATCCCCATACATTACATCATTAGTTCTAGATGAAGTGTTCCATGATTCATTGTTCGTGCACAACACCCAGTGCTCCATGCAGAATGTGCCC
>NC_138379.1:74943906-75012737 GCF_054177405.1 Leptonychotes weddellii
GGACATTGCTGCTATAAACATCGGGGTGCACGTACCCCTTCGGATCCCTACTTTTGTATCTTTGGGGTAAATACCCAGTAGTGCAATTGCTGGATCATATGGTAGCTCTATTTTCAACTTTTTGAGGAACCTCCATACAGTTGGAAAACCTTTTTTAAAAGGATTTGATTTATTTATTTGAGTGAGAGCGCATGCATTGGGGGAGGGGCAGAGGGAGATGCAGACTCCCCGCTGAGCATGGAGCCCAACACAGGGCTGGATCCCAGGACCCTGAGATCATGACCTGAGCTGAAGTCAGATGCTGAACCGACTGAGCCACCCAGGCACCCCAGAAGTTTGGAAAACTTTTACCAGGAGATTGGCAGATAACCCCTACTAACGAATATAACTTTCTTGGTGTTTTATGATGAAATGTGTCAACATTTGGAAGATCTACATAAATCAGCAAACTGATATTTTCTAAATGAGCAGTGCATGATCAGGCATGGATAAGAGATTTGTTCAAAATGCAAGACAGACTCGGGGCACCTGGGTGGCTCAGTTGGTTCATGGACTGTGAACTGGGAAAAGCTACTATGCCTCAATATCCGTCTGATCTCTGAATGCCTTGCACTGCAGTCTAGATCAGGTGGTGCCCGCATCTATGAATTCTTCCAGTAAGGTGGGGACTTGGGACACTTAAAAGAACCTCTTCTATCCTTGAAGATGTCTGTTAATAAATTAGTTCCCAAAATTTATTTCCTTAAGACTTGGTTATAGTAGTTTGAGTTTTTCCTCTTGAGACCACACAGAATAAAAAAAGAATCTTTCTTATAGCCTTTCAAATGTTGAAGGAGAAGCTCCACCTTTTTTCTGATATAAATATCCCCAACTTCTGCAACCATTTCTCACTCATAAAGTGATACGTAGTTTTAGCTGAAACAGTATCTCTAACATATGCATTATTTTTTTTTTAAATGTACTCTATTCACTGATGTATTACTTAAAGCATGACCCCTCCCCACCTTAAAGGAAACATGACATTTCAGACACAGTCTGATGAGTACAATACAGGGGGCATCATCTCCCTTTTTCCGAGTCCATTAGGATTTTTGGATTTTTTGGCCGACATATCAACCTTTTCATTCATACTGCACATTTGACATCAGATATCTCTAAGTTTCTTGTTGTTCTTTATTTGTTTCTCATGTTCCTATTAAGCCTTATCTCATCCATCATGAATAAGTGAGATTGGATTTTTGTACTAAATTTAGGGACCTTAAGCTCATCATCTATTAAATGTTATCTTGTTAGAACTGACACACCAATGTCACTTATTTAAATCTCTTTGGATCCCAGTTCTATCTATTCAACACATCATATAACTTTCTAATGTGAAGCATCCACAGATTTGATGTTTATCCAAGTCACTGATAAAATATTTAACAGGATAAGACCCTTTAATACCCTGCTAAAACCTTTCTCCTACTAGAGCTGAGTCAGAGTGTACAGAAGTCCAGATACACAGGCTATGGCATTTTCTAGATTCACCAAAGAAAATATTCTATCTCTGAAATTGGCAAACAAATATGCTAATTTCCTGCTTTCCAGCATTTCTCCCATTCTCCAGGATTCCTTGAAGATTTCCAATCACGGTTACAGCAGTGTGAATCTCCTTTCCATAAATTTCTCATTGGCTTAGGATATAAGATAAGCATAAACTCTCCTAAAATTGTTGGATCTGCCATTTTCAGCCCAGATAGCATTCTTTTTGACAGGAAAAGAAAATCTAAGAATTAAAAGAGCTGTGAAGTGTTATGTTGAATATGATAGCATTTTCTAGTGAGATCCAAGCCTGTCCCATTTCAATACTTTTTGTCTCCAAAAAGATGCCATTGGCCCCAGTTTATTTTGCAATTTAGCTTGTCTAACATTGAGGTATGTTGACTCCTTATAGCCATCATCAGCTGTTTTATTTCCCTCATTTTTCAAAGAATTCCCTGTGCAAAAAAAAAAAAAAACACTGGGAGGAAAAAAAACAAAAACAAAAACAAAAAAGCAACAACAACAACAACAAAACACCTGCTTCTTTTTTTGGGGTTGACAGAATTCCCTGTCATTTCATCTTGTGCCTCCCGTTTGTGTCTATTTATAAATGTTTTGCTATCTTCCTTCTAAAAATTTAGAATATTCCTCTAACTTACCCCAGTGTTTTGTTCTCCGGACATTAGGAACACCAAGATAACATAGTCACTTTCTCCCCACTTTTTACCGGTTTCATGTCACTAGCAAATTTTTCTTTTTGGTTTGTACTGTATTCTAGCCATGTCATTTGCTGCCTCCTGTATTCTAAAGAATATTACCAGAAATGTCCTTTGTCTTTTGTTGTTGTTGTTGTTGTTGTATCCTTTGATTTTAGCAGCATGAGATGCCCTGGAAATGTCCACATGTTTGAAGTTTCTAATATTGCCAGCACATTCTGCTTCTATGCTGGTTTAGTTACCAGATAAGAGATGTGCTATCCACTACTTCGTAATAGTCAATTCTAATATATTCCCACAACGATATTCTTTGAATCCATTTCCCTTTTCTTCTTCCTCATATATTCTCATATGTCTAGGCTTCTGAGGCCACGAACATTGTTTTTAAACCCCCTCATTCACGTGAGTCACCAGCTGCCCCAGAACCGCCACTCATTTCTTCATACCCTACTTAGGAACGATTCTGTTTGGAAATAACTGTTAGCATTGGTAAGACAGCAAGGCCTCTTCAGCCCTATGTGGACTGTATCTGACCTAGGGCTGTCTTACCAGACTTGCCAGTTTAGAAACAAAAGTAGCACCCAGGTTGTTGGGATGGGAGCCATTGACATTAAGGGGATATGGTCTAAGAGGGGGTGGGTCAGTATATGAGGGTGTACTTTTGTGACTCGGTATTTGCAAATCTGTCTTTAAATACCAAGCTCTGGGTGGCTCCATGGAAACAGCATTCCCATCATTTCTCTGGCCCTGCCTGTGTTTGCAGAGAACATTCTTCAGCATTCCATGAACATGAATGGAGCCCCTGTGGCCAGGCATTGTAGGTGCACCCTCCAGCACGGGAAATGCCTTGTCCAAAATGATGCCCTCTTTCAGGCCCATGAGGAACACTCTGCTATTGTCTCCTTTCACATCTCAGACTGATGAATTATTCACAGTGTGGAGGGCACAGAGAGATAGTCCTGTCTGGAAGCTTGTGATAGAACACTTTCACTAGCAGGAGGAGGGTGTACTCAGGGCCCACTTTTCTAGATAGAAATAACTCAGAGAGTGCTTCCTGGTGATTTCTCTTTCAAAGACCCCCAGTAACTTTTGAGACCCTGATATTTTTGCAAATTAACAGCTGTGGCCTTTTCTGAGCTAATGCCCAGCATAAAGCTTTCAATACTGTTACAATGCGATGCATTTGCCACTTGGATCAATACCACAGATTCCATTAAGCTGTGCTTGGCATCCTGCTTTCTACCTATCATGGGTGACCTCCTTTCCCTGCTTGCATTTTCAAAACTCTGCAACACTGTACAAAGAACCTATTAAGTGTCCCGAATTAAGGAAGATTTATGCAAGTCTCACTCTCTTTTCCCCCAACTACGAGCTTGGGAATCAGAGCGAGTGACACCATAGGTCCACAGAACTGAGCCTGCATATAAAGTATCATTCTCTTTAATAAGAACAACCAGCTAATGATAGTAACTTGATGATAATGCTCAGGGACTGACCTCAAACTATTGTCTCCCTGGTGACAAACTTATACAATAGTTCTCACTTTATCTTTTATTCTGGAAATATGGATCTCTCTCTCTGCCCCCCACCCTCTCTCTCTCACTGTTCTCAAATGAGGGACGTGTAGTGAGCCAAAGTAACTTTTAATCTTCCATTTAAAAATGTGAGACATCCTCCCAGAAAAGTTCATCTCTACCCATACGCAAACATTTGCAAGGGATTACAGGTGATTTAAAACCCCATCATGTCCACTCATGGGCTCCCTAGTGATTCCATGGGCCCTAGGTTCTAGGGAGGCCTCCATGGAATCCTTAGTACCTTGCAATGTGGACAAGTCACATCCCTCTAGAAAGGAAAAATAGAAAAAAAATTACATCTTTACTGACTCTTTAAAGATTTCATTTATTTATTTGAGACAGAGAGAATGAGAGAGAGCAAGCACATGAGAGGGGGGAGGGTCAGAGGGAGAAGCAGACTCCCCGCCGAGCAGGGAGTCCGACGCGGGACTCGATCCCGGGACTCCAGGATCATGACCTGAGCCGAAGGCAGTCGCTTAACCAATTGAGCCACCCGGGCGCCCTACTGACTCTTTAAAAAATCATGTTTATTGAGGTACAATTTATATACAGTAAAATTCACCATTTCTAAGTGTACATTTTAAGCATAATCACCATCATGAATACTGTATAGAATATTTCCAAACCCTGAAAAGTTCCCTTGTGCCCTGTTGCAGTAAATCACCTCCCCTCACCCCCTGTCCCAGACAACTGCTGATCTGCGTTTTGTCTCTAAAGTTTTTATCTTTTATAGAATGTCATAGAAATTGACCAATGTAGTATGGGCATACCCCAGACATATTAAGGATTCAGGTCCTGTTTCTGAGGAACTCATGGTCCAGCGTGCTGTGTGTCCAAAGAGGAGGATGTTGAGGGGGCCATTTGGAAAGCACAGAGGGGCAGCTCAACCCGGAGGTTGAGGGAAAGATTCCAGAGACCAGAGACCCCTCTGCAGAGTCTGAAGGACACGTGAGAGCCTGGCAAGGGGAAGGGGGGGAACAAGGATACGAGACCCGAAGCAACGTGGCTGAGGTGTGCAAAAACATCACCACCCCTGGAAGAGAACGTGCAAGGTGGGGACTGTCAGAAAACGATGGTAAAGACCCAAGAAGGGCCACATCACAATAAAATGAGTATCACAAGAAAGTAAGTCAAGTGAATTTTTTGGTTTCCCAGTGCACCTAAAAGTTATGTTTACATTATACTGAATTAGGTGCACAATAACCTTAGGTCTAAAAAACAATGTATACATACCTTAATGTAAAACTACTTTCTTGCTAAAATATGGTAACCAACATCTGAGCTTTCGACAAGTCATAACTTTTGCTGGTGGAGGATCTTACCTCAATGTTGATGGCTGCTGGCTCATCAGGGTGGTGGTTGCTGAGGGGTTAGGGTGGCTGTTGCAATGTCTTGACATAAGACAACAATGAAGCCCGCCACATGGATGGACTCTTCTTTTCACAAATGATCCCTCTGTTGCATGTGATGCTGCGTGATCACATTTGACCCACAGTGGAACTTCTTTCAAAATTGGACTCAATTCTTTCAAACCCTGCTGCTGCTTTACTAAGTTCTTGTAGTATTCTACGTCTTTTGCTGTCATTTCAACAATCTTCACAACATCTTCACCAGGAGTAGTTTCCATGTCAAGAAACCACTTTCTTTGTTCATCAGTAAGAAGCAACTCTTGATACCCTCAAGTTTTATCATGAGTTTGTAGCAATTCAGTCCCATCTTCAGGCTCCACCTCTCATTCTAGTTTTCATGCTGTTTCTACCACATCTGCAGGCACTTCTTCCACTGAAGTCTTGAACCCCTCAAAGTCACCCAAGAGGATTGACATCAACTTCTTCCACACTCCTGTTAATGTGGATATTTTGACCTCTTCCCAAGAGCCACAAATATTCTTAATGGCATCTAGGATGCTGAATCCTTTCCAAAAGGTGTTCAATTTACTCTGTCCAGATCCATCTGAGGAATCACGATGGCAGCTCTAGGCTTACAAAATGTATTTCTTAAATAATAAGACTGGAAGTTGAAATGGTGCCTTGATCCTTAAGCTGCAGAACAGATATTGTGTTAGGAAGCATGAAACAACGTGAATCTTGTTGTCCATCTCCATCAGAGCTCTTGGGTCACCAGGCACATTGTCAATGCACCATCATATTTTAAAAGGAATCTTTTTTTTTTTTTTTTCTTTTCTGAGCAGTAAGTCTCAACAGTGGGTTTAAAATATTCAGTAAACCATGTTGTAAACAGATGTGCTGTCATCCAGGCTTTGTTGCTCCATTTACAGAGTATAGGCAGAGTAGATTTAGCATAACTCTTAAGCACCCTATGGTTTTTGGAGTGGTAAATGAGCTTTGGGTTCAGCTTAAAGTCACAAGCTGCATTAGCCCCTAACAAAATAGCCTGTTCTTTAAGGCTTTGAAGCCAGGCATTAACTTCTCTCTGGTTATGAAAGTCCCAGGTGGAATCTTCTTCCAATAGAAGGCTGTTTAATCTACATTGAATGTTGTTTTAGATAGGTTTGTGTAGATACCTTTATTAATGATCTTAGCAGGATCTTCTGCCCAACTTGCTGCAGCTTCTCCATCAGCATTTGCTGCTTCACTTTGCGCTTCTGTGTTATGGAGACTGCCCCTTTCCTTAAACCTCATCAACCAACCTCTGCTAGCTTCACTTTCTTCTGCAGCTTCCTCACCTCTTTCAGCCTTCACAGAATGGAAGAGAGTTAGACCCTTGCTCTGGATTAGGCTTTGTTGTGACTGGTTTGCTCTTCTATCCAGACCACTAAAACTTTCTCTGAATCAGCAATAAGGCTGTTTCACTTTCTTTTTATTTTATTATTTAAAGATTTTATGTATTTGAGAAAGAGAGAGAGTGCAAGCTGGGGGAGGAGCAGAGGGAGAGGGACAAGCAGACCCCGCCCTTAGAATGGAGCCTCACGCAGGGCCCAATCTCACGACCCTGAGACCATACCTGAGCCAAAATCAAGAGTCCGACACTTAGCCAACTGAGCCACCCAGGCGCCCCTCACTTTCTTATCATTAGTGTGTTGACTGGGATAGCACTTTTAATCTCCTTCAAGAACTTTTCCTTTGCATTTATAAACTGGCTTACTGTTTGGCACAAGAGGTCTAACTCTTGACCTGTCTTGGCTTTCAACACGCCTTCCTCATTAAGCTGAATCATTTCTAGATTTTGATTAAAAGTGGGGGCCGTGAGACTCTTCCTTTCACTTGAAAACTTAGAGGCCAGTGTAGGGTTATTAACTGGCCTACTTTCAATATTGGTGTGTCTTAGTGAACAGGCAGGCCCAAGGAGAGGGAGAGAGGCAGGGAATGACTGCTCAGTGGAGAAGCCAGAATACACATGACATTTAACAACTAAGTTGTCTTATGTGGGAATGATTTGTGGTACTCCAGAACAATTACAATAGTAACATCAAAGATCACTGATCATAGATCACCATAACAAATATAATAATAAAAAATTTGAAATATTATGAGAATTACCAAAATGTGACACAGAGACATGAGGAGAGCAAATGCTGTTGGAAAAATGATGCCAATGGACTTGCTCCATACAGGGTTGCCAGGAACCTTCGATTTGTAAAAAAAAAGCAATATCTGTGAAATGCAATACAATGAAGCACAAGAAAATGAGGGATGCCTGTCAGTGGCCCCTTGTGTTTGACTTAATTCATGCTTAATCTTGTTACCTTTTCCAAGGGAAAATATAAAATAAAGTGAGAGCTGTTGAACGAGCTCGTCTTAGTTAGACATGAGGGAGCAATAGTTCAAAGTCTGTCCTTGAGGCTTATCGTCAAGTGATGATAAGTAGCTGATTTCTAACTAAACAGACTGCTATCTTATACATATTCTTGCGTGAATCAGAAGTCCATTCTTTTTTACTACTGAGAAGTATTCCACTGTATGGATATATCCCAGCTTGTTAACTTTTTATTTAATAATGTGTGTTATTTCTGTTTACTATTCTCTTATTTCTGCTTGATATAAGGCCAGTAGGAGTGGCTTATTCTTTGGCTTTCTTCAGAACACGGTCTTCCTACTCCCCCTGTGTGCATGGGGTAGAATTGGTAACTAAGGTATATTGAGACCCTATTGTGTGCTGAATGCTATACTAGGCCTTTTCTTATTTAATTCTATAAGCTTTCTGTGAAATAGGAATTAGTATTCCCATCGTGTTAGTTGAGGACACTGAGAGAGATTTACTGATATTTAAGGTACAGAGAAGGCAGAACCCAAGTGCTCTGTTTTGGATCCAATATTCTTGCTTGAATTTTTAGAATCCCTCAACCAACTTTGACCATTGGCTTAGGATAGAGAAGAGGTAGAAGGTCAACACGGAGTGGCATAGAGATATGGTGATTTAGCTGCAGTGCCTAGGGAATCCTTAACAATCCTTCTGCCCCCAGTCATAGAGTCTCACCCCCAACCCCCTACCGTGCCAGCCAGCACCTGACCACAGCTCTTCTCAGTCACAAGCTACTAAGTGGGAGTGGTCCTTCAGGGTCATCAGAAACAAACTCAGCCATTTCAGGAAAAGCCAGAAGGATCCAGAGGAAGGAAGATCCTTTTCCTTAACTCTAGTAGGGAGTATTCTTTTTTTCCCTCTTTAATTCAAAGAGGATAATGTTGACTCAATTATTCAGATCCGTTGAGCCCTGGATGGGACACAATAGATCCCCATTCTCTCTACCTCCTGAAACAGTAAGAGGTGTTGGGATCCAGGCAGGATTATGCATTTGGGAACTAGTAGAGCTCTGTATAAAACACATTCTTTCCCCTTCATTCCTGTGGCCTAGAGGTTAACATTCAACTATCCTAGGGTGTAAGAAATTGCCTCCTTTTGCCTAAATTAAATGAAATCTAATGAAACAGAAATCCAGGTCAGTGCAGTTCACTGTCAAACCTTCATTTCCTGCATTGCTGGCAGCTCCCCTTGTAATAATTAAACAGAGAGTCGTAGGCAGGCAACAGTGAAATCCATTGCTAATCTTGCCCCTCATCAGCCTATCTTCCTAAATGTTCCTTAATTAAGGTTTCTAAATGCTCTGCATTCCCTCTGCAGCCAGGGTACCCAAATGAAGCCGACTGCTTCAGGGATGCCCAGCAACCAGAGCTGTAAGGTCTTCCAGGGGTATTTCTCATCCAGAACATAAAAAAAAAAAAAAAAAAATCAAAGATAAAATCCAATAAATGGAAATGCATGAGAGTATGCAGAGAGATGGGGACAGAAAGTGTGGAGTGTGGGGAGGGGATTTTTTTTTTTTTTCAATTTTCTAGAGGATTTCACTTTAAGGATTCTGAAGGCGTATCATGGGCTGTATCACAGCTTCTCCAACATGCCAGGGAGTGAATGAAACATCTGTCGCATTTAAACACACACAGTGGTAATCCTCCACTGAGCACAATGCCAGGACAGAACAGAAAATCTATCAACACTTACAATGCATTCTCTTTATTTAGCGATTCATCCCCCTTTACCAGAAGTTCCATCTGTGGGGTTGAGACCAGGGCCACATGCGGCTGGTGGCTTTTCATGGTGTGGCAGCTCCTAAGGGAGGGAATGTGGGAAGTGGTCAGATGTAATAGGTGGGTGTTTGAAGATGTCAAAATCACAGTCCTGGGATTTTCAGATGACCAAATGTTAGTGGCAGAGTGAACCCACAGGCCCTTCCCATCCAGAGGCAAAAGGAAGGTGAGAAATGTCCCCCAAGGAGTCCTGTTTCAACCTCCATCTCCTTCTCAACATCTCCGTTTGAGAGACCGAGATCTCTCTTCCTCCTCCTTCCCTGGGCTCTGGACTCTTCCCGGGAGATGTGTGCTGATCACTGGGGGCCTATGAGGGAAAGCAAAACTGTTTTGAGGGGTCATAAAGCAAGCTGGCTGACCAAGGATTGCTTCGGAAGAACGCTCTGGAGAGAAACTCTAAAGTGCCTCTACATCAGTAGGATCTAAAAATATTTACTTATTAATTATGCTACATTAAACAATGAGGATGGCACATAGTAGATCTGGTAGGAATTTAAAAACCATATGTGCAGTTCCCTATAAGGAAACAAAGGGCTGGAGAAGATGTGGCTTCCCCGAGCCTCCTCCCCCACACTCCCCAGGAAATGCAGAGCCGGGACCAAGGACCCCTGAAGCCTGGCTTAGTGCGCATGCCAGTAAGAATGAAATTTGGGTGGGGGAATGGATGTCTATAAAAGGATCTCCAATAGAAAAAATGAGGCAGGTAGGGAGAACGACAAGAAAGACGATTGAATGACACAGATGAAAAATCCACCATCATTGGCCTTGTAAAGGCCCTCAGCTGGGGCTGGCTTAGGACCCACGGAGAGTGTCAGAGGACCAGGAGAGAAGGCAGGAGAGAAACGTACTGATTACGGGAGGGCTGACAAACAGACCAACAGATTAAAAGCTAAACAAGAGGCTGCTGAAAGATATTAATGAATAGCCTTACAAAAGTCTGTTCAGCTTAATTTAATTACACTCAAAGAAATTTAATTCAGATAATATGTTTTCACCTAGTTCGTGTGAGATTTTGTGCCAAGCACTGGAAGCAGCACAAAGGTGAATAGGCACAGCTCTTCTAGTAGTTTCTATCCGGAATTGGGGAATAAATCATAATAAACCGTGTGATCTGGGAGAAAGAACACAGGATTTGGACTCAGACAGATGGAGATTTGAATCTTGTCTCTGGCACATTCTACTGTGTGACTTCAGGCAAGGCAACCTCTGTTCCTTTGCCGTGTACATCATAGAATTGCTATCAAATCTAAAAGGGTACGAAGTTCTGTCTGTTAGCCAAGTGCAACAAATATTAGCTTCCTTTTTATGCAAATAGTACACTATAAGACAAGAAAAGGCAGAGTGTGTTGGGGAATAATGGAGAGTTAACTCTGGCTGGAGTCGGGTTCATGACATAGGGGGAGACCAAGTGGAAAAGGCTGGGGATAATGCACACAGGGCCTGGGATGCCAGGCTCAAGGCTGTGTAGGGACCAGGGAGAGTCTAAGAGTTCTGCTTGAGTCAGGGATGACACAAGAGGTAGGCTTCAGGAGGAGAGGGCAAACCCCAGGAAAGAACCCACTGTCATAGTCCAAGTCAGAATTTATGAGTTTCTTAGTACCTCGGATCCCCTGCTTTACTTTTTCTTTTCCCCTCAGTACTTATCATATAGTAGTACTTAGTACTTCTACCATACAGCATTCTTTACATATTTATAAAGTAAGTTTCATGAGGGCAGGGGTCTTTGTTTGCTTGGCATATGGTAGGAGCACATTAAATATTTCTTGGAATGAAAATAAAGGGAAAAAGGACAAAATGGCCCCATGATTCTCTGCCTCAGTAGCTAGAAGAATGGTGTTGACAGAGTGTGATAAAGGAAAGGCAGGTAGACAAGTCTGGACAGCAAGCTGACCTGCAGTTTTCTGTCTTCTCTGAATAAAAGTAGGCTTAAGTAATAATTGTGAAAGATTGACGTTGAAGATTTTCCACATCAAGTGTGGTCAAGTATTTGTGTGTGCGGCTAGCTGGAACAGAGAGAAAGGGACTGTGACCAGAGTCCTTCTGTGGTTCAGATGCTTGGCTGTCTGATCCTGAGGGGCTTGTCGACATGTCTGAGGAAACAGAAGGATATGGTGGTAGAGCTTCAGGTCCAGCCCATCCTACCAGCGCCAAGCCCCCACTGCTGAGCAGCTCTGCCAAAGACATAATACTTCCCATCAGTCCTCGGGTGCCCCACACTGAGAATGCATGTCCAGGCCCAGGGCCTTGCTGGCAGGGTTAATGAGCTGGGCTTTGTCTGTCTCTGTTTCTTAGGCTCTTCAACACTGCCTCCCCCCTCCCGCCCCCCGCCATTAGCAGCTTTGGAAATGTGGAACACGTTGTAATCCTTAACTCCACTGTTTGAGATGTCCCTGCAATGGCTATAATAATCATCTTACAAACAACCTAGAACAGGCTCTAATTGCTTCTAATGTTGTATTACGGCTGGGATACGGGGAGAGCAGAGACATGCTGACTGTCACAACCCTGCTCTGATTATATGGTACCTCAGGGAGCATTTTCACGGAGGAAAAGGCAACAAGCCTATTGTTCTTCCTTCTTTTTGGTGAGCTGGCTCAGTGGAGCCCTCCCCACACCCAGGCAGCAAAAGAGAGAGGATCCTGAGCCAGCAGAGGAACCCAAACCTTCTGGTATTCTGCGAGCAATAAAGAACAATTTGATGTACAGACAAAGGAGCAGGAATGTATTCTTACTTCTCTTAACTACCGCTGGTGATGGGTGTTTATAAGTCAGCTCCTTTTACCGCTGGAAAAGACCTTAAGTGTTAATGACATCCCGAGACAAGGCACCAACCTGAGACTGCGAGATGTTCTGAGTCAATGAAGGAATGAATGAATGGGTAAGTGGATCACCGACTGAGCCAACTCTTACTGACAGCCTAAAATATACTAGGGTTTCACGGAAATGACTGCACCTGTCCCTTTCGATAACTCTACCAGGAAGGTTCTCCAATCACCCCCTTCCAATAGATGAGGAAACTGGGGCTCAGAAGAGTTAGCTGGAGCTGTCCCAGAATCACAGAAAACATCATGAGAGAGAGAAGCAGGACCCAGGTATCCAGCCCTGTGTGGTTTCTGTATACCACACCATCTTCCTTAATACTCTGGTTTGGGGAGATTGGTTCTGATATATATATATCAGATATATATATATATATATATATATATATATATATATAGTATTTCAAACATTTCAAAGAGCTTTCTCAATTACTATTTTATTTCATATTTACAACAGCCCTGTGTGGGTCATAAAGGCAGTGGCCATTATTTCCCATTTTATAATCAAGGAGACAAGCCTAGAGAAGATAAATCTCCCACTGGAGTCATACAGCAAGTTGCTGAAAGAATAAGGACCTGCACCTAACCGCTTGACTACTGGGCTAACACTCATAAAGACCCAACCCCACCCCAGCTTCAGTTTGTCCATTGGAGCAAAAAGGATGGAATATGGCTTTGTTTGGGGAAGTGGAGAAGAGAGTGGAAGATTCTGGCAGAGCAGGGCATGGATGCCAGTTAGATTCTTTACATCCTGGTGTATTCTGCCCTAGGCACTTCCTAACCCCTGAAAAAATAAAATAAAAATCCTACAGATTTATTTTAAAAATCCTACCTCTGAAGGTAAAAATCTCACCACCAGAGTCCTGCCCCCTGCTTACCTGTATTTGAGATAAGTGTGAGGTGTTAATCTTGTGGGCAAGAAATAGCTTATCTCACACAGCTTCCCATCCAGAAGACCTCAGTAGGGGCCGTCTCCCTACCAGGATTCAGGTCCGGACGGACAGCATGTAGGCCCGAAGCTGCGGCTACATGCTTTGAGGTTGCTCTCACCTGCCCAAGGGTTCCTCAGTCTTGGCAGATGTACACTGAGGCCTCCTGCTCCTTCTGCCTAGAAACTATCTCAGAGAGGCAGAGCAATGATCCTTTACTCTGCTCTTCACACAACATTAGCCACTTTCCAAGTACGCAGCAGACATTAACCCCTTCAGGCCCTGTTGCCAAACAAGTTGGCGAGCACAGGAAGAATTCATTAAACCAACATCCCATCGAATGAGTCCCCCATCTGTCCCACAGTTCACAATCTGATACCCTGAAGAGTGAAATTTGCCTGCCTTGAGTATTTTGACAGGCTGCAAGTAACTGCGAGAGCCAGTGAAAAATGCCTTTGTTCTAGATACACATTTCATTCATTTATTCCATAAATATTGATCGTCTCACCCACTATGTGCCAGATACATATTTGTCAAAGGTTGATACAGGGGTTGGCTATCTAGTCAGACTGCTACGATTTCCTTTGATAATTTTTTTTCCTTTTATAATTTATTATCCACCCTTCCGAGCCTCTAAAGTCCTGGTAAGGCCCAGAGAAAATCTGGGAATCACGTTGATAAAACAAACGCAGTACTCGGAAGAAAGACTGTATCTACAACTGACATGCAAAATCTCTGCCTCGCTGCAAAAGAAATAAAAAAACAAAATAAAGAAAGAAAGAAAAAATACATAAGTACATAAATAAATAAATATAGAGAACAAACAACAACAAAAAATATCCACTTCCCCCGCATTAGTTGACACTTCCCATAATGCACTGCAAAGTCAATTTGCGTAGACATGCACAAAAGGGCTCTTTTCATTTGCCATGGTGGATTGCAGCGAACTCTGCGTTTCGTTCGTGTAATGAAGCCAACGTGTCAAAACAACTACCTCGTAGAGACAGGGACTGGCAACAGACTTCTCTCTTTTTTAAAATTTCCTTTGAGCAGAGTGATCCAGAAGGTTGTTGGCAGACGAGGAGACCCTTGTTCCAATTCGGCTGTCCCTTAAAAAAGGTCACCGCACGACTTCAAGCCTGGGGACCTCGGCGTCTGCAGTTCGATTCCCCGGATAGTGCGAGGGGTGAGGCGCGGTGTCAGGGATGAGCGCGACGCCAGGTGTATGAGCTACAGGAGAGCAATTTGGCAAACAACCCAGGACTGCGTAGGAAACAATTCTCTTATAAATGAATACATGCTTTTGGTGGCTGGAACGAAAAGCCATCTTGTGAGAGTGCTGAGTTTAAAAAAAGCTGCTAAGGCAGGTTGAGGCATTTTGACACCGGAGCTATGAATGCTACAGCAATCTATTACCATAGGAAGCATCCTCCACGCTAGGTGTGTGTTTGTTATAAATCACTCAGCTCCTTTCCCTTCTGCCGCAGTTAATGTATTTTCTTTCAGTGAGTATTATTCGCTGTGCATTACCAGCAATGTTCAGCTGTTAACACTGGTGTCTGTACTTAGCATTTTTATTCAGCTAATATTTTCATTCAGTAACACTCACCAAGCGTCAACTTTCTTTGCATCGTATTTGCCAGGAATATTTCCCTCCGTTAGCGTTTGTTTCTCCCTTTAAGAATTTTATCTGCTAGGTATTTTTTTTTTTTTTTTTATCCTGTAAGGACTGTCAGCTTCAGCTAGCATCACCAGAAATTCTGATCACTTACTGCAAAGAACTCTGAGTTAGTGGGTGCTTCCCAGATGAACCATCTATCTGGGCCTCGGTCTTTGGCATCTTTAAAATGGAGATAATAAAGGTCTTATAAACACAGGGGAGCCAAATGCAGGGCGTAGCTGTCGTGGCTGAATTAAAGCATAACTCCAGGTGATTTCAATAAAGGAAAGAAAGAATTAGCAGTCCCAAAGAAATGAATGCCATTCAGCTGCTCATAAGGAGAAAGAAAATTATTACAAAGGAGCTCTACCAAGAGAGAATTTGTTGCCTTCAGAAATCGAGCTTCTTTTCACCAAGGTATTAGAGAAGTTGTCAGACTTTCTGCTGGGCCCCACCTCAGAGTGGGAGAGTCAGTAAGTGTGGGCTGGGGTCTGAAAATCTGCATTCCTAACAAGTTTTCAGGGGATGCTGCTACCGCTGGTCGAGGGACCAAACCCAAAAAGCATTGACTTGAAGTATGGGAAAATGGTCTGACAGAGCTGCAGCCCTATGGGAAGAGATTTCCCTCCCTCCCTCTCTTCCTCCCGTGATGTTTCCTCTGTTCTTTCCTTCAGGGGTATTTTGTCCGTTCAATGCCACCAATCTCTAAAGCTAGACTCCCCAAACAGCAGACATGGAGGTCCATGCCAGGGACTGGGGAAGGAGCACGCTAGCTCCGCATGCTGCATAAAGTCTGACGTGTGGGCAGGGTGGAGGGGAAATGTTTGCAGCATGATGCACGTAAAAGGAAGGAATTCCAGTTTCTTTTATACCTACTGCAAGTCTAGTGACCTATTTAAGAAAAACTACTTGTAGCCAGGTAAATTCTACAACCAAGTAAATATGCCTGGTCCTTATACCTAATGCCTAAAAGGTTTCTCCATGTTATTACACTAAAAAAATAAAAAAATAAAAAAAAGAATAAAGCTCAATGCATCTCTGTCCCATCCCTAATGCCTTCTTATTACTACTGCCCAGCAGTCCTCAAGACCTTCTTTAAAATCTTTTATCATTGGAGGTATTCCAGCTACCACTGGGTGTCTTACTATGAGCTTTGTTTCTCAGATTAGACGAAAGACAGTTTCTAGGGCCTTCCCAATTTTAAGTTATTTGCCTCCATACCAGGACAAAAGCTCAGAATATCACAGAGGTGACTACTGGGCTTGGAGCAGTCAAAATTATTTCAAAATGCTTTATGACATGGCAGCTTTCACATTCAGCCCCACTCTGGTTTACGTTTCCCCCAACCACTCACTGGAGACTGGTCCTGGGACTACCAGGTGAGAAGCGAGCCCCACAGCCAAGCTGGGATCCCGCCAAGCCCAGTCTACTGGAAACGTGGTGGTACCAGATGGGAAGAGAGAAAAGCGTGGCTGTCCTGCAGACATGAGGACTGAGAGAGGGCACAGGCTGAATCCAAGGACTAAAAAAAAAGAGAAGAAGCAGAGTTGGTGGCCCGCTGCCTTTCTAAAGGTTGCATTCCGACATGATGGCAAGTACAATTACGGAGCTGACCCTGGGCTTGACGTGACATTAGAGAGCTGTCAGCCTCTGATTAGATTCTGGCAGGCTCTGCTTGGATTTTGGCTTGCCAAGAGAACCCCCTCCCACCAGTGTCCACACCTCCAATTCCATCCCCTACCAAGCCAAGGCAACGTACGCCCCGTTGTGATTCTGTAGAGCTCCAATAGAATGGTCACCCCTCCCCCAAACCAGAACCTCGGGGCGCTGGTATCCTTTTTTCTCCCGAGCATCTGCTGCCCAGAAGAGGATTGTGATGACCATCCGGGAAAAGCAGCAAGATTTATCTTCATGCCAGCCCCATGCCCATCCTCCTGAGATGCTTGCTGGGGTTTAATAAAACTGCTGCGATCCTCCAGGCACACCATCCCTTGGGTTTTTTCTTTGTGTTCTATTTTGCATTTCTCAGTTGGTTGACATCACTCAGCTGTCAAAATCATTTCCTTGAGACTGCTAGGGAATCTGGATTTGAAGCTTCCAGATTTGTAAATTCTGTTCATCAGAGAAGAGCATATCTACTGGAGGGACCAGGCAAGGCATGGGTTCTAGCAGAATGTAGCAGGGAGGGAGGTTGGCAAAATGGTGCCGAGGACAAGGACGGCAACATAAGCCGAGGAAGATTGCCTTCTACTCAGACTAATACAGATCCCCAGATTTCAGAGAGCTTATTGGAGGAAAGCAGGGCACAAAAATGTGTGCCGGAGTTGAGATGATCCCCCCATTCCTGATAAAGGCAGTCATTTAGGGTCATGAGGTTCAGACATTCCTGAATCTAATTCTTGCACATCTGTGAGGTTTAAGGCATTTATTCTGTTGTGCTGGGAAAAGCATGCTTTGTGCACGAGTTCCATCTTTCTCTTTCTTTCTTTCTTTCTTTCTTTCTTTCTTTCTTCTTTCTTTCTTTCTTTCATTTTTAAGATTTATTTATTTATTTGAGAGAGAGAGAGAGAGTGGAGGGGGAGAGGCAGAGGGAGAGAGAGTCTTAAGCAGACTTCCTGCTGAGCAGGGCTCAATATCGGGATCCTGAGATCATGACCTGAGCCGAAACCAAGAGTCTGACACTTAACCGAGTGAGCTACCCAGGCACCCCTCCATCATTATTTAATTCTCAGCTCTGATTCTGGCTCTACCATTCACTAGTTGTGTGATTTTGAGCAAGTTATACAATCAGTGTACCTCACTTTTCTCATCTGTAAAAGGGAGAAATGATACCTAACACCAGAGGTTTGTTGAGGAATAAATGAGGCCACAGATGTAAAATCACTATGTGCCTGCCAGGAACTTAAAAACTCTTGAATCCTTCCTGCCCATCCTCTGCCTCTTCACTCATAGGAGAGGAATTCACCCCCAGGATGTACACTTCCCAACCCACCGCCTTCTTGCCCCATGAAAATGCATAATGCATGTTTATATCTATTATGAATGCATTTGGTTGCAAATAACAGAGAATCTGATTTAGTGTCTTAGCAAATAGGGATTTAGTTTTATCGCATAATAATCTGGATGAGGGCTTTGTTGGCATTGGTTCGGTAGCGCCATGAGTCAGGGCTGTGGACTCAGATTTCCTTGATCTTGTCGACGGCCCTATCACCCCGAACATCCCCAATTTCGTCTGATTCCCTCAGTCTTTCCTTCATGGAGCAAGACTGTTGTTGCATCTTCAAATACCAGCAGACACATTCAACCACCACAGAAGCAGAGCTGGGAACTGTGCCTGTTCTTGAAGCGAGACAACTAAGAGCCTTCCCAGAGCTCCCAGGGAACTTTGACTTGCCTCTTCCAGGTCAGAACTGTGTTAAAGGACTATGCCACCTCGAGCTGCAAAGGAGTCAGGGGAAAACTGTATTTAATTTTCCCTGTCTCTATATTGGAGGAGGCAAGCGGGGGAAGGAGGTCAGGAATGCAGTGTCGACCAGGGAATAGGGTCTGCTACAATGCCCAGCAGCAACAAAAGTCACATTTCTTTCTGCTATCTGCATTTTGTGTAGCTAAATACAAAGACACCAGTACAGGAGATCGGACAGCTTCCTGGAATCTCACTGTAGTGAACATGATTATTGGTCATGGAAGGAGTGGCTACAGCCAAGAATAGAGGTTAATGATATGAAGCGGGAAGAGTCATCTGCCTCAGAGCTCTCTCCCACGGGAGGGTTATTTCAATAACAGTAGCCAACATGTATTGAATTTTGACTACATGCGGGTTCCTGTGCTTAGTGTTTTAAGTATGTTGTTTTACTTAATTCCTCAAAACCGGAAGATAGGTATAGTTACCCACCCGATGGAATTTAAAATGGAGCCTTACTGAGTGGAAGACTGAGAGACGACCCAGAGCATGTGTTAGAGACATCTGCAGAAATGTTGGTCAAAGGACCCAGAGTTTCAGTTATGCAAGATGAATGGGTTCTGGGGATATAATGTACCCCACAGGGACTACACTGAAGAGTACCGGATTGGATACTGGCAATTTCCTAAGAGGCTAACCCTTAAGTGCTCTCGTGGAAAAAAAAAAAGAAAAGAAGGAAGAAAAGAAAAGAGGAAGGAAGGAAGGAAGAAAACATGGTAAATATGTGAGGTGATGGATATGTTAATTAGCTTGACTGTGGTAATCATGTCACAATGAATACATATATCAAAACATGAATTTCTATCTCATAAACACATACAATTCATATGTGTCAATTATACCTCGAAAAAGCTGAACTAAAATAATATTTTATTTTACTTTTTTAAACATTTATTTATTCATTTGAGAGAGAGAATGAGAGAGAGCAGGGGGAGGGGCAGAGGGAGAGAGAATGAGAGAATCTCAAGCAGACTCCCCACTGAATATGGAGCCTGATGCAGAGCTCAATCCCAGGACCCTGAGATCACGACCTAAGCAGAAATCAAGAGTCATGAGAGACTATGGACTCCGGGAAACAAACTGAGGGTTTTAGAGCGGTGGGGTGGGGGGATGGGTTAGCCTCGTGATGGGTATTAAGGAGGGCATGTATTGCATGCTGGGTGTTATATGCAAACAATGGATCATGGAACACTACATCAAAAACTAATGATATACTGTGTGATGACTAACATAACATAATAAAATAATAATAAAATAAAATAGAAAGAAATCAAGAGTCAGCTGCTTAACCAACTGAGCCATCTGGTACCCCTAAAATAACATTTTAAAATGCGGGGCCCCTGGGTGGCTCAGTTGGTTAAGTGACTGCCTTCGGCTCAGGTCATGATCCTGGAGTCCCAGGATCGAGTCCCACATCGGGCTCCCTGCTCGGCAGGGAGTCTGCTTCTCCCTCTCACCCTCCTCCTTCTCATGCTCTCTGTCTCTTATTCTCTCTCTCAAATAAATAAATAAAATCTTTAAAAATAAATCAATAAAATGAGCACTATTTTATACATAAAAAGAGAAAGAAGGCAGGGTATACTGACATAAACAAGGCTTCTAAATACTTAAGTGCTGGGGAAAGCGAGTGATAAGAGTATGGACTTTGAAGTTAGACAGACCTGGGTTATAATTACAATTGTGTCATGTAGATCTACGGACAGGCCGCTTATGACATCCTCTCTGAACATCTGTATCCTAGTCAATGACACAGCAATAATAATAGTGCCTACGCCATGAGGATTCTGTAACAAAATAAGGTAATAACAGCAAACATATAACATGCTTTATGTGCCGTGTTCTAAGCACCACACACACATGCACACACATGGGCACACACACACTCTCTGTGGGGAATTCTTATCCCCGTTTTACAAATGAGAAAACTGGCATACAGATCGTCATGCCCAAGGAGCCAGGATCCACTTCTCATGCCCTGGGACCACTCTGCTGATGCTGATGCTGTAACACTGAACCTTTATGGAGGCTGCTTGGTAAACATGGGCTCACACAGCACTCAGCTGGTGCTGTTCTTATCCTTCCTCTGAATACCATCTATCTTTTCATTTTCTTCAAGAGATCTCTGGGTAATGCCCTGAGACCAGGGATTCTCATCCAGACGTGATTTGCACCCTGCCCCAGGAATGAAGTGGGGGAAGATATTTGGAAGAATCTGGAGACATTTGTGGCTGTCACCTCTGGGAGTGGGGGACACATGCTAACAGCGTCTAGTGAATAAGGACCAGAGATGCTGATAAACATCCAGCGATGCACAGGACAGCTCCCCAAAACAAAACTATATCAGACCCCAAATGTCAACAGGGCCACGGCCGAGAAACTCCTCTATAAACTAAGAACTACTTCCTGATGGTTATCAAGATGACGGCCTTAAAAAGTGACCAATACAAGAAGACTAGGTAGAATAATCTGGAAGAAGCAGAATCCAGATACACCATATAGAGGCTATTCTCTTAGTCTGAGCTGCAGGGGTAACCAGTGAGAGGAACTGGCAATTTGTCAATGCCCTCTGTGAAATTTACACTTTATGGTACAGGTTTATGCCTAAATTAAATGTATAGTAAAATGTATATTGTCCTTAGGCCCCAGGGATGGCTCCTACAGACTCACAAAATCTTTTTGTGTGTGTTCATAAAGTTCTAGGTAGTTTTAAAGGTAATTCTCTGAAATGGGTTGACCTTACCTGACTCTTAGAATAAAGATTTTGGTGCCCAAAGGGGACAAACCATGTAAACAGCATTGCTCACAGAACCTCCTTTAGCAAAGTGCTTTCAGTCTGAGTTTTCCACACACTGCATGGGACTTTGATCTGAACAAAAGAGGTGGGAGGGTTGCTAAAAACTCTTTGGGAGGGGCAACACTTGGATCCCTGTTTCCCTGACTTAGCCTTGACTTCTAGTATCTGATTCAGTCTTAATTATAACAACCACGACCATAACAGCTGTCAACATTGATGGAATGCTTAGTACATACTGGACATGTGTGATAAAGTACGTGGCCCAGCTCACGTAATCTTCACAACACAATCTGTGAGGTAAGTACCACTGTCTGGCTTGTTTTACATGTGGGAAAACTGAAGCAGAGAGCTTAAAAAACTTGTCATGATCACATTTATAATGAGAGTTGGAGCCTCGGTAAGAACTGATGCAACCAGATTCTAGAATCCCTGTTGTTAAACACGACCCTAAGTTGCCTCCCTCTGGGACTCTATACTGACTACTTCCTTGGACAGAACAGTGCTGGATATGGCCTGGAAATTCATGGATCTATTTGCATTTTCTTCTGTCGTGACCCAAGGAATCTATCTCACCCTAATTGAACTTTTGACATTTCTAGCCTGTTCCACCTTTTGTGGGACGGAATTCTATAAGTTCCCCTCCTATTGCACGCTAAAATTTTTCGACTCCTAAATTGTCCTTCATTGTTTCAGAGGGGGCCCCTTGTTTGTCTACAGTAAAGCTTTGCCAACAGTTGCTGTAAGCCTATTTCTGTACCCTTCATGTATAACAAGTTTTTTCTCATTGTCAATCTTTCTACCCCCTTAAATCACTCAAGTGGCCCTTTTCTGATTGTACTCCATTCCATTTCAGAAAATGCCTGAAGACCCAGAGGAAATATGGAGTACTCAGCCACTGAACATCCTAGAAGTCAACTGCATCCACTTAATCAAATCTGCCCCTCTTCAGGATGTTTTTGCTAACACCTGGTATAGGGATGCGTGGAGTCAGAAGCACTTGGAAGAATTGGATAGGCTCCTATATCTATTTCTATAATAATTAAATAGAAGAAGGAGGTGGAAGATTGTCTATAAGAAGGCACTTTACTCTTAGCCCTAGATATCTGATATAATTTAAGTTACAACTGCATAAAATAGGTAATGTAAAGTTCACATAATAGTTAAAGAAATGGAGATTCAGAAAGATGAGGTGACTGACCCAAGGATACCCAGCTAAGACTGACTCAGGGCCCCTGCTCTTCCTGCTAAACCACACTGGCTCAGTCATGACCATTGAGGACTGTGATGGTTAATTTTATGTGTCAACTTGCCTGGATCAAAGGATGCCCACATAGGTGGTTCAACTTGATTTCTGGGTGTGTCTGTGAGGCTATTCCTAGAAGAGATCAGTGTTGAAATTGAGGGACTAAAGGGCGTCTGGGTGGCTCAGTTGTTAAGCGTCTGCCTTCGGCTCAGGTCATGATCCCAGGGTCCTGGTATCGAGTCCCACATCAGGTTCCCTCCTCGGCGGGAAGCCTGCTCTCCCTCTCCCACTCCCGGGGCTTGTGTTCCTGCTCTATCTCTGTCTCTGTCAAATAAATAAATAAAATCTTTAAAAAAAAAAAAAAAGAAAAAGAAATTGAGGGACTAAGTAAAGCAGACGGCCCTCCCCAATGTGGGTGAGCATCCTCCAACCCACTAAGGGGCTGATTAGAAGAAAAAGATGGAGGAAGACTGAATTCACTCTCTGCCTGACTATTGAGCTGGATCGTTGATCTTCTCCTGCCCTTGGTACTCCTTCTTCTGAGACCTCCAGCCTTGAACTGGTGTCTACACCATCAGCTCTCCAGCTCCCAGGCCTTCAAGCTACACCACTGGCTTTTCTGGATTTCCAGCTTGCACATGGCAGATAGAGGGAATTCTTAGCCTCCATAATTGTGTGAGCCATTACCTTATAATAAACCTATTTCTAGATATATATCTACAGGTAGGTAGGTAGGTAGATATCTAGAAATCTCTTTCTGGATAGATTATAAGTATACATTTGGATATGGATACAGAGGTCCTATGCTGTTTCTCTGGAGAGCCCTAATACAAGGACCACAAAACCATTAAGAGGAGAAATTTATTTCTATTTCTATTCTCTGTTAAGGGATTGGAACATCAAAGATGATTGGAAGGGACTGTATCCCATTTACACAATCAAGAGTTTGGGTTTTCCTCCAAGACCTACCCTCCTCCACCCATTCATCAGTGGCTCTCACATATTTGGCCTCCTTCAGGGCAGAATGTTGCTTGGCTGAGAACCTCTTAAGACATCATAGTCAAGCTTTCCTTGATTAAGTAAAATTGCAAAGAAAGGCAGTGGACAGACACCTGGAAGAAAACGAAGAAGATTGTGAGAGGTGATGAAGTTCAGAGAGTTCGTTGTTAATGGCAAAGTGTTTGCAAACAATGACCACCATCTTCATCACGGCCCCATTTAGGACATGGACATTTGCACCATAACTGCCCTTAGTGGAAGCCTCTCTCCCTTGTTGCATTTGTAAGACAGCACTTATAACTATCTGTTGGACACTATTCTCATAGTTTACCTACGTTAACTCATTTATCCCTCAAGCAAACATATGGCATAGATGCTATTATTATTACTATTTCACAAACAAGGAAAATGGACTATAGAGAGGTTATGTAGCTTTCCTGAGACCACCCAATTGCAGAGCTGGAATTTGAAACAGGCAATTTGGCTTCAGAGTCTGTGCTCTCAACAATGACAAAATAGCACCTAAAACCATCAGTTTCGGTGGGATGGAAGTATTGGCTTCAGTTCTTCACAAGTCCCATGATCAGAACTGGGAGCTGAGATAGAGAGAGACTGAGCCTCAGGGAAATACATGGATGTCTGTGGTCAGTTCTGGATTCTGGGAACTGGGATTCCACCTTGTTTTTCAAATCAACCTCCACCCTCTCCCATCCCACACCTTGTGTCTAGCAACAAAGGTTATTGCCTTTTCATCTGGGGGGCACTATACATGATTCTGTGTTATCATAACCTCGCTAATTTCCCTGTCCTTGTGAGTCTTGATTTATTTCCGTATCCTTTTCTAGGGACTGATTTCTTCCTCTGAACCACAGGCTGGGGGCTGGAGAGGTAGAGTAGAGTGATGGCTGGAAACAGATTTTTGTCCACCCTGACTTCTGAACACCATCTACTCGAGGATTTCCTTATTGTTGCTTTCAGGAACACTCTTAGCCAGTCCATAGCTTGACAATTTAGCTCTGTGCTGGGCTTGTCACCTGTGACCCAGGTTGGAAGAAAGCTCTGCTCCAGCCTTCCATAGGACATGGTTCTCTGTGTGCTGAACCGACCTTCCGCCCCCAGCAGCTGTCTCACCAAGTGAGCGAATCTGGCTTTAGGTCTCTAAACATCTGTTAACTATTCCTTTAGCTAGGCCAATCTCAGTTGTGTGCTGAGATTAGGTAGAATAAAGGAATTCAACAAGCAAAATAGTGAGAGTGATATGGATACTTTCTGGAGGTTTCAAAGAAGCGTTGGTTTCTGGTAGGGGTTTGGGATATTCCGCTACTTTTTTCCCATGTTTTTTTTTTTTTTTTTCCCATGTGTTAAAGCCCTTTGTCAGAATCTTTTATTTCTCTGTCTGGAGGTTTCATTTGCATTAAGAACCCTTTCACCTTTAGAAATAACTTTATTTTTGGAGTCTGGAAGGCCCAGGTTTGGGCACAGAAGACAGAACATGGAGATCATGCAGAAAAACTGACCCTAAACTCAAGGGGGAGTAATTAATTATTATCATGACAACTATTTAATGCAGTTGCTATTGTTGTTTGAATCCTGAAGAAAGGCAAAGATTTTGAGCCATCTCTTACTATTTTCACCAACTTGGTTAGAAAACTCATCTTTTATTAGTTGACTTGAGCCTCTCTATAATTCCTAGTCACTGGTCCTAGATCTGCTGGCTAAAATAACACAAAACAAATATATTTCTAGGTCTCCATGACAAATCTTCAAGTCCTTGAACATAAAGTTCTGACACACTTAACATGATCTTTTTTTTTTCCTTTTCAAATAAGTATTTCTTTTTCTTGCCACATTCCAGTCATTAATATCACCCAATTAAAATCTCAGGGATGAATATGAAATGGTATCCTTTGTCTTGTGAAGAAACATTCTCATTGATTTTTTTTTCCCATGCTGTGAGCTGACATAATGAGGCCAGAGAGTAGAGTAAAATGCTGGGTGTAGGTAGAGACCCATTTATGAGGGTATAAGGAAAGGCTATTGAAAAGCTTCGGTCACAGTTTTCTGCACAATGTGAAAATAGGAATGGATCCGATGGACAGCAGTATAAGGGTCCAATATGGCACAGAGAGCACTGAAGAACAATTTCCAAGTGGCAAATGAATGTGCCAGTTGGTGGGGCTTTGAGAAGCAATGAGAGATCCATACATAGGTGTCTGGATTTCCAGCATTGGACCAACTCTGGAAAAAGACCCCAGGAAGAATCTTGGGTTGATAATAATAATAATAATGATGAAACTAATAATAAGTGAATAGGAGCTAACAAGTACTGGGTCATTATGATCAGTTAAGCACTGCACAAAGTTGTTACATGTGCTAACTTCTTAAGACCTACAGTATTACAATAATCCACATTTTATAAATAAGGATATTAACACAGAGATTAGTAAATGGCATAATGTTTGCATCATATTGGTTTAGTCACTTTCTAGAATTCAGAACCTGTCCCTGATTGTTTAAAAAAAGGGGGGGGGAAGACTGAAGTATTAGGTGAGTCAACCAAGGACATTTTAAAGAAGGAAATGAAGGCAGAAACTGGGTTCAAAGTAGCAGGTGGGCACAAGCTGAAATTAGATCGATGCAGATGCCCCAAGCTCACCATGGCGCCCTTCAGATCTGTCTCATTGACAGCAGGGAAAGCCTGGGGGGCAGACAGACTTAGAAGCCCAGAGGTGGTGGTGGGCCACCAGGCGCAGCATGCCTTTGGTTCAAGACGGAGATGTGTTAAGCATATTACTTGCTTGTCACCCCTATCAAATTGAATCACAAGTCCAAACAGTCTGGGTCTGCAACCAAAGCACACCAACAGCTCCTTTGCAAGGAGCTGGCAGAGAGCAAACCTGGGGGAACGAGGCAGGGGCTGACCTGCCCTGGAATATAGACATCTAGGACCAGAGCCTCTTGATCCTCTGCCCTCTCATTTTCTCCCGAAAATAACAGAGTAGAACCTGTATCATGATGGTTCTCTCTGTGTCATTGTTATTCTCAAGAGCATCCGGTTTTGTAGTTTTATTTGGACATTTTTCACTTTCTTCTACAAATTTCATTTTCAAGCTCTTTGGTCAGGTCAGCAACTCTTCTCCCACGTTTCCTGTGAGATGAACATCATCTCTTGCCAGGAACTCTTTGTTCTGGAAAGCCGTGGTCCAGGAAAACAAATCCTGCTTTGACACCATCTTTACAGCCAGCTGTTCCTTACTCATATCTTACTTTCCCTGCCAAACTTAGAACTTGCGATTGGAAAAGGAGCTGAAAAAGCAACACTTGTTATTCCCACTATTTTCCTTTTTTCAATCTTGTATCCAGAACTTCAAAATCATTAAGAACACCTATCAGTTTTGCTGTGATTAGATACATCATTGGGTCTCACATTCGCCAGCAGAAAAGTAAGTCAATGTGTTCGATGTGTTTGGGGAAATGTTCTATTTCTGTATCCCCTTGGATACCTACCCCAGGGATCGTATGGAGCCTCCTGTGTCAGCCTTACTTTCTTCATCTATCTCTCCTGCAAAAGAAAGTAATTGACTATTAAAATTCTTCTTTTCCTTTTGGAAGATAATGAAAAACACCAGCTTGCATTAATATCTGTAAGTAATTTAAAATATCCTGTGAAACACAAGACATTTCTTCCCAAAGACTCAACATTGCCATACTTGGAAAGATCTACATACCTACTATACGATTCCATGAGATAGGGCTTCCTAGTCAGGTTTGAGATATTGAGCAGGATGGATTTGGGATGGGCAGAGAAGATGGGACAAAGAAGTCTAGGTTGATGAAAATATACTGAGCTCTAATATGTAAAATATGATATAATAGTAAAATACATATGTATATGCTTGGGAGATAGTCAAAAATCTAGCCTTGCTGGAAAACTTTGTGTTGAATGATAGCAAGAAATGAAGGATTGGTGATATGGTATATGCTGAGATGATTTTTCAAGCTTGCATGCTAGGTAGGCATGTCTGGACTTTGCAAATAACTGAAGAAAGAGTGTTTGAGAGAGAGTCAAAGAGACTTGCTTGATGGAAGCACTGTTTCTGAAAGATTTCTCTCAAGGGTTATACAGAGTTTAGGCTACAAGTCTAGGGAATCAGTGCAGAGGAATAAAAAGAACTAGGAAACCCCTTCAGTGAGATTTTGCATCTAGAATGTGGGGATGAATGGTGGGTAACGAGCAAAAGATGCAAGCTGACAAGGGTGTGGATTGGTGCTCATTACTTCTGTTTTACTCTGGAGCTTGCCCTCTATTTTTTCAATAGGAGAATGAGGACATATATTTTTTTTCAAACTTTAAATGGTAAGTATACTGTGCAGTTCTTAGCCTCTGTGTGCAGCTCAGTGCTATAGGCAAGCGAGCTGTTTTCACATGCCTTTTGACAAGAAGAGAAGTGTGATTATGCCTGGACTTAGTCTCTGATCTATGTACCGCTGACCCCCACTGATCACGTGACTGAGCAAGGCTCCAGGTGCTTCTTTCTTCTGCCTCAAAGAAAGCATGCTGCGCCCACATTTGTACATTGGTCCACCATGCAATGGATGTTTGCTCTAAGTCATCGAGTCTGATGGGAACAAACTTGCATTTTATAGGGGAGTTTAATTCTCAAGAGATGATTCCAAGAACTAGTTTCTCGTTCTGGTTTATTAGTTAACAGCACATCAGGGCTGAATAAATGGACCAAGAGCTTCCAGAGCTGAGTAAGATTTACAAGCAATTACTGGAGTTCTGAAGGCAGCATCGTACCCAAGAATGCCGAGTTGCAGAAGGAACTCCCAGAGCCTTGTTCTTCTCTGGCATGGGCACTCATCATTCAGGGAGGAAGGAGGCAGGGCAGCGCTTCTCACAATCACCCTCTTACCTCAGGCTTCTCACTCCTGCACGACCACTGCCTGAAAGCTGAGTGTTGGCTGTGTCATTTTTCCATACTTCCAGCTTCTACCTAAAGGTTCCTAGAAATGCCAGAAATGAAAGTGTTTGAAAGTCAATTCCTTTCTCACAATCCAAATTAGGGGTTTTGTTTTTGTTTGTTTGTTTTGATTGTTTTTAAGTGGGAAGCAACTTTTCTGCTAAGGAGATGGTGCCCTTAATAGTTAGAAGCACAAGCCCTACAGTCAGTCAGACCTAAAGTCTACTATTTTCTCAGTTTTCTAATTAGGGGACACTGGATAAATACATGAGTTACTTCACCTTAATTTCCCCATCTGCAAAATGGGAATAGTGACCCACTCTGAACTTCTCTGAGGATTAAATGAGGTGATGTATGTAAACCACTCAGCATATCTGAACATAAAATTTGGGTGATTTACCCACACAGGCAATGCTGGATGGCTATGAGACTCCCTATTTTAGGGGCTGCCCTTGTAAACTTTTACATATAGGAAAATCCAGAATGTGAGTTCTCTAAGCCAAAAAAAAAAAAAAAAAAGATACAAAAACAGAAAAACAAAGGAAGAACTGTGTGTTCAAATTCACCCATCTATCAAGTTACTCCTTTCACGGGGTGGAGTGTGTGGGGGAGCAAAGAAAGACCAGAGGTATCCCTGATACGTGTATTTCTCATTCCCTATAAGGAAGGGAACAATGGGAGTAAGGAATAAGTCCCCTTCCCAAACAATTAGGTACAGAAGTTGTTAGATGATTTTCATTTAAATCAAACATACTTTTCTACCCCATTGTGTCTTTCGTAAACATATTTCTAATGGAAACATTCCGACAGGTAAATGATTTATGTAGCTATTTCCCTATTATTGGACATTTCATTTTTTCCACTGTTTTCTATGATAAATAACACTTTGGTAACTAACTTAACATATAAATCTTTGTCTGAATTTTGGATTATTTCCTCAGGATAAATTTATATGAGTGAAATTATTAGATCAAAAATGATTTTAGGATTCTCATTACATTTTGCTGTGTATGGCAAAAAAGAAAATATAAGTTATATTCTTAATAATAGTAAATGAAATTGCTAGTCTCAAGAGCTCCTGGCCAGAACAAAATATTATTTTTTTTTAAAAGCACTATTATTTTATTTGAAATAAGCAGGTACCTTATTGCCATTTAAATCTGTACTTGATTCAGTAATCTTTTTCTTATGTTGACTAGCCATGAGCAATTTATCTTTTATGAATATCTGTTCAGGTCCTTTGCCCAAATTTTTAAGTGTTGGAGTTTTAGTTTATTTCTTAACACCTTGCAAAAGCTTTGAATGCATCAACTAAAATTTTGACAAATGGAGAAATGAGGATGAGGCAGTGATATCAGTTTGCTATAATTGCAAATTCTAGGTGATGGAAATTTTATGAGCAGAAATATACTTACAGGAGATCCCAAGTAATGTATGACTGTAGCAGGTAGTTTAGTTGGATAAGTATCCATATAAGAATGTACTAAGAATTAAGATTTTTAAAACTTTGCAACTATAGTGTGGACCTTTTCAAATGCTGGAATAAGAAAGTGGGGCTTCATTCGATGATTGGTGGGAAAATACGAATACTTCTCCTATGTCAGTGTTTTTTTTAACTCTGGCTGCATATTAAAACTAAAAATGTCAATTGGGCCCCACCCTGGATCAGTTAAATCAGTGTCTTTAGATGTTCATTGGTAAACCAAGACTGAGAACAAATCCTTCGAGAGATATTGTAAGGAAAATGAAACTCACCTGGGGCACCTGGGAGGCTCAGTCAGTTAAGGGTCGGACTCTTGGTTTCATTTCAGATCATGATCTCAGGGTCATGAGATCCAGCTGGAGTCAGGCTCCATGCTCAACACGGAGTCTGCTTGGGATTCTCTCCCTTCCCCTCTCTGTCCCCCTGCCCCCATCTACCCCGCTCGGGTGCTGTCTCTCTCTCTCTCTCAAATAAATAATAAATCTCTCTCTTAAATAAATAAATACATAAACACATAAACACATAAATAAATAAATAAATAAATAAATAAATAAATAAATAAATAAAATCTTTAAATAAAAAAGGAAGAAACTCACCTAATGGCAATAGTAGGAAGTAAAAGGAAGAGAAGGCAATGAAGAGGGAGGAGAGGGCAGGGGAGGGAGAAAAGAAATGGAAAGAACCAGAATTGGCTAGAACAGACTAGAACACAACAGAGTGGAACAGAAGAAGGCTAAATGAAGGAGAAATTGTTAGAATATCACAGAAGCTTAGGAAGAGAATAATAAGGGGTTGGCATAGGGTAAGGTGATGGCAGACGGATGGAATGGAGGAAACAGGCACAAGAAATAACACACAACAACACACAGATTTAGCCAGAAGCTGAGAGAGATGAAAGTAAGAGTAAAGTGTAAGGTTTGAAGGAGATGAAATGTGAAAATGAGTAACTATAAGGGCTTCCATTGAGTGTTAACAAGAGAGTCATATAATGATTTCCAGGCAATGGTGAAAACCAAAATAATGATCGGGGCAAAGGAGAAGGAAAAAAATCTAAGGCAACAGATAGACATAGTACAGCACAATATCTAATACAGAAAGTGCTTACTACATATTTGTTCAAAGAATAAATAAAGGGGAGCTGAGGATAGGACATTTTCTAGGATCTCCTTTCAAGGAGCAAGAAAAGGAAGGTCCAGAACTGGAGATAAAAATGGAATGATCAGAGGATACAAATATATAATTGTAAGTTTCAAAAAGACTGTGAGGGATAGAGTATTGACACAATGGAAGCTGAAGAGAGACAATTATAAATTATATTTCACTGGGACAGCAGCTCTCCCAGGAAAGTAAGCTAATGGTTTTTAAATGGTTCCTGAAACAAGGAAGGAAACCTGAGGGAGTTAGCGCCAACCATTCCTGGTAAAGAGTGGAAGAAGAACTTAGGTTAGAAAGAAAACATGTATTTGTTGTTGTCTTCTTTTGTTTAGGGTCATTATTATTACTTTTTAAAGGATAGGGAGAGATAACATTTGTGTCAAAGGGGTAGGTATTATGAGATGGGGACAGGAAAAATGAACAGAGGAAGGAGAGTTTAATTGCTATAAGAAAGCCCGGGGAATGGGGCGCCTGGGTGGCTCAGTTGGTTAAGTGTCTGCCTTCCACTCAGGTCATGATCCCAGGGTCCTGGGATCGAGCCCCCTGTTGGGCTCCCTGCTCAGCGGGAGTCTGCTTCTCCCTCTCCCTCTGCCCATTCCCCTGCTTGTGCTCTCTCTCTCTCTCTCTGTCAAATATCTTTAAAAAAAAAGAAAGAAAGATAAAAGAAAGAAAGAAAGCACAGAAGGCAGGAGGGAATAGAATAATGAGGAGGAGAAATAGATGAGTGTCTTCAGAAAGGAGGAGAGCCAATGCATCCTGTGAGAGAGAAGTAAAGGTGGGGAATGGCTAGAAACGCAGAGACATCGAGGTTAGAAGAAGAGACCTGGGGGGAGCCAGGAATGCTGAAGGTTCAACTTCTCACTAAAATTGCAGGATGGATTATCAGCTGAGAAGGCTGGTGAGGGAGAAAGTTTGAAATGTGTATACAGCTGCAGAGAGAAAATCATGAAGAAGTCAATGAGCTGAAGGCAAAGGTTACCTGACTGAGCCACCCAGATGCCCCAAGGCAGCAGGATTTTAAAACACCTATGTTCAACACCCTGAATTTGAGATGAGAAAGACTAAATATAAAAGGCTACCCAGGTACATTAGTTATCTTATTGCCATGTAACAAATTATCCCAAAGCTTAGCAGCTTCAAATGTCATACTATATTGGCATGGCTTAACTAGACCTTCCACTGGACTGTCTTAGAGGCCACAATCAAAGTGTTGACTGAGCTGTAGTCATCTCAAGCCTTGCTGGGGAAGGTTTTACTTCCAGACTTTTGTGATTATTTGCAGGATTTAGCTCCACCCTGGCTGTCTAAGACCCTCTGTTCTTTGCCAGATGCTGGTCTCAACAGTGTGACAGTTTGTTTCATCAAAGTGTGCAATCTAAGAAGGCAATAGAAGGGGTTTGGGTAGCAAGACAGAAGTCACAACCTTTTGCTGTCTAGCCACAGAAGTGACATTCCATCAAATTTCTGTTACTCCATCAATTAAAATGAGTCACTTACGGGGCACCTGGGTGGCTCAGTTGGTTAAGCGACTGCCTTCGGCTCAGGTCATGATCCTGGAGTCCCTGGATCGAGTCCCGCATCGGGCTCCCTGCTCAGTAGGGAGTCTGCTTTGCCCTCTGACCCTATCCCCTCTCATGTGTTCTCTCTCATTCTCTCTCTCTCAAATAAATAAATAAAATCTTTAAAAATAAAATAAAATAAAATGAGTCACTAGGTCCAGTCCACACTCGAAGATGAACATTAGACAAGGTGTGAATTCCAGGAGTCAGGGTTCACTTGGGACCATCTTAGTATCTGGTTATCAGGTCAGGATTACACTAGATATGGCTTAATGAGTATTTTTTAAATATCCAAGTCGATTTCTTTAAATAATCTCTAATTCTGTTTTTTTTTAATTATGCTTCTGTAAGAATTTAAAACAAGTTAAGTCTCTAAGGATTTTAAAAAAGATATCTTTGAAACTAGGCTGATATAGATATAAATTTCAGGAGGGAGGAAAGATAAATAAATAGGAAGGGGAAAAAGCAAGGAAGAAAGGAAGGAAAAGAAATAATTAAAATTGAGCCGCTACATGTGAAGATGAGATTTAGAGTCTGATGATGTTGCTGTTGTGAGACTCAGGTAGCATTTATGTAAATGAAGACCCAGGGAGTTGTGAATGTTGGAGTTCTTGGATGTCATCTTGGTGATCAGGATGGATGCTATTGTCATTAACTACAATAATTACATGCATAGAGGGTCTACTTTTCCCAGGTACTCTAAGTCTTCATATAACAATTACAATGATGATGATGTTGATGATGGTGGTGCTGTCATTCATCAATCATATTAGTTTGTTTGGGCTCTGCACTTAATGCTGATCTCAGTTCACCCTCACAATAACTCTATGATAATATTATGTCTGCTTCACATGTGACCTTCCTGCCCAAGGTCACAAAGCTAACAAGCAGCCCAGAATAATGGTAATCTGGATATGGGTACTAGGGAACCTGTTTGTGGTTTTAATTGCCTTCCTACAAAGCCCAAATAGTTGGAAATAGGGTGGGAAGGCTGAAGTCAGTAAGGAAGCAAGTGTGTGAACCTAGAAGGGTATAATTTTAAAGAGATAATATGGAAATATGAGTACGTTTTGGAAGATAAAGAGAGGTAAAGCTCTGATGGTCTCATAAATGATTGCATTAGTTTCAAAAAGAAGAGGAAGAGGGGCGCCTGGGCGCCTGGGTGGCTCAGATGGTTAAGCGTCTGCCTTCGGCTCACGTCATGATCTCAGGGTCTGGGATCGAGCCCTGTGTTGGGCTCCCTGCTCGGCTGGGGGCCTGCTACTCCCTCTCCCTCTACTGCTCCCCCTGCTTGTACTCTCTTGCTCTCTCTGTCGAGTAAATAAATAAAATCTTAAAAAAAAAAAAAGAGAGAAAGAGAAAGATGATGGTGAATAAGAAACAAAGGAGAATGTTGACACTTTTTTATCAATTTAATCTAATTTTAACAGCCTAGGAAGGATGAGAAAGCAGGTTTTTATAGGAGAGAGAAAAAATCTTGCAGACCGTAGTAAATTAGGAATGGAGACTACAGTATAATATTCTGGAAAATCCCATTTGTGAGACTTTTAATGGTGATAATTTAATCACGAGCTAGCTAGGTCGTCAAGGGGACTTTTGTTCTAGGGACTTGACATGTCTTCGTGAAATTTTAAAAAATAATAACAACAAAACAAAAAACCACACACTGGTTTTGCTCTCATGGTGCTTATAATCTAAAGTTTAGGGTGACCTTTTAAACCTGGATATTTTGAGTTACTTGTAATACTTTGCTCAGACAACCAGCATAGACTAGGACCATTACAAACAAACTGTAATTTATGCCCATCTCCCTAATGAGCAAAATAGTCAAAACAAATAATCAATAAGCAAACAAAATAAATAAATATGTAATTACAAGTTTATGAGTCCTTTAAAGGAAACAAAATTGACTTGCATAGGATGATCAGTGTATGATTCTCTTTGGAGGTGACATTAATCTAAGACCTAAAGGATAAAAAGGAAAGATTCATGTGAAGAGAGAATAGCATCACATTTTAATAAGACCTGAGATGGGGAATGACTCTGCCTGCCCAAGGAACCCGAAATGGTGCTGTGTCTCTGGACTGCCCCACTGAGGGAAAGGCATGAGAGAAGGCTGAAAAAAAAAGAACCAACCAGGAGGTCAAACAGGATTTTAGTTTTAAGTGCAATAGGAAGCCATTGAAGATGTTTAAATAATCTAGTGAGATCATCCAATTTATGTTAGAATGTGTGGGGTGGGGAGTGGTAGCTGCCATGTGAAAGTATTTAGCAGGAGGGCAAAAGTGGCAGTGAAGACCGAGACAAATGAACAGAATCTATATATAACCTGGAGATTTAAAAAATCAGATATGTTGATGGCCAATGTAGGGGGTGATAGAGAAAATAATTAAAAATGACTTCCCATTGTCTGGCATGAGCCAATGGGTGGATAGCCAATGGGAAAACTAATGGGGACACAGAATCAAGGAGAAGCTGGAGATCCAGGTTTGGAAACGAGCAGAAACCAAGGTACTTGTGGAGGCAGGAACCACATGTGACTCATTCGAGCCACTGCCAGAATGAAATAGAATGACATCTGTTTTCAGTGTTTTTGAACCTCTGTGCAAGAAATTGTGTCCAGGAAGGGAGTATCTAACTGGCTTAGTTGGTGTCGTGTGCCCATCCCTTCACCAGACTATAACCAAGGGGAAAAGCTAAATTCTTTTTTTTAAGATTTTATCTATTTATTTGACAGAGAGAGAAAGAATGAGAGAGCACAAGCCAGGGAAGACACAGTGGGAGAGGGAGAAGCAGCTCCTCCCTGAGCAGGGAGCCCAATGCGGGACTCCATCCCAGGACGCTGAGATCATTAAGCCAAAGGCAGATGCTTAACCCACTGAGCCACCCAGGCTGCCCTGGGAAAAGTTAAATTCTTATATGAATTGCAGAAAACAGTCATTGGACAGCCAAACCAACATCTGATGTGTGCACAGGAAGCTGTTGAGAAAAGAGACTTAAAGCTGGATGTGGAGACAGAGAAATCCTCACGCACAGTTGGTGGGCATGCAAACTGGTGCAGCCACTCTGGAAAACAGTATGGAGGTTCCTCAAAAAATTGAAAATAGAACTACCATGTGATCCCAAAATTCCACCACTGGGTGTTTATCCAAAGAAAATGAAAACATTAATTTGAAAAGATATATATGCACCCCTATATTTATTGCAGCTTTATTTACAGTAGCCAAGATATGGAAACAACCCGAGTGTCCATCAATAGAATTGTTCAATGGGATTGTTGTATGGAAAGTGTTGAACCACTATATTGTACACCTGAAACTAATACAACACTGTATGTTAACTACACTTTAGAAAGACTACATGATTATAGAAATAAATTAATTAATTTTTTAAAACCTGAAATATCCAGTGGTCCAGCAGTAATCAGGTGTCCACTCAGCCACTTGGGAAAAATCTGAGATAGGGAAGGGGGGCTAGGTAGTAAAACTGTTCCCGAATTATACTCAGGAAGGCAACAGGCACAGGGTCAAGCTCCTGCTTTCCTGGACATAAAGGAGAAGAGTCATTTTCTACAAACCGCTTTACCCCACCTTTATATAAAAATAGCATAATTGCTAGCATTTTTATCAGACATATTTAATTTCCTTTTGGGTCTGCATTTGGTGATAATCCAGGGGAATTAGTGAACCTGGGTCCTCTTCACTACACTGGGCTGATTTAGCTAATGATCTGTTAATGAGTTGTTAATCACTTATTCAAATTGGGAGGGTTGGGTGACTGAGCAGGTGTTAAACCTGGAGGAGATTCTGCTGCTGTAAAATCTTGCAATTTCCATTTCACTGGGAACAGGCTCTTCCTTGCTCCCTCTTCGCTTATGTGGTATGCGTGTGGGTTTTTTTCTTCCACGTTCTGGCAGGATCCTGGACAAACTTGCCTGGTGAGTGCCCTAAAGCGCTAACAGCCGGGGTGTCCTGGTCTTGAATGTCCCATCTCAGTTGCTGATATGGACTGGGATACTAGCAGCATTTTGGCTACCCCAGTTGGAAAGCCATTGAGCTTCAGAAAAGTAATAATTGATTGCTCTACCAGTAAGTGTTCTGGCAGCAACAAACTGTAAAATTCTAAGTAACTGTATAGAATGATATAGTATATGAAGATATTTTCACAGGCATGATTTCCTTTGATCAGAAAGAGCAACCCTGTGACATGAGGTGAGGAAGTATTTCCTACGTGATGTGATGGTGAGGGAGGTTAAGAATTTTTTCCAAGGTCTCTGAACTTGAAAGTCACAGAACTGGTTTTTAATCCAGGTGTGACTGACTCCAAATCCTACTTACTGGACCATGTTGCCTCTCCTAGAATCTGAAGCAAACATCTTAAGAGATATGGAATTGATATCATATGCTTCATGCATGAGACATGTATTCTGCCCCTACTCTGGTGTTATTGAATGACAGGAGAAAACCTCCTTTAGAAATACATGAGGCATTCGTTAAAATTCTTGATCTCCATTCCAGATCTACCAGATCTGAGAATAGTTCCCATGCATCTGTATTTTATACACTCCCCAAGCAGTGTTTATGCACACTAACATTTGGGAGTTTTAATCCCTCACTGATTGCTTTACCCATTACCACAGCCAACACATTTAATAAGATTAATGACCTAGTATCTCAGACTAGAGTACATTAGAAGCATAACATTAGAATATGGAACAGAAAAGAAAAAGAAAGGCTTTTTGAGATGAGCACACCTATCAGGAGAGGTGATATCTGACAAACTCTTACTGAGAAATAAGAAAGAAACACAAAACTGTAGGTACAGGCCTATATTTATAACAGTAAAGTACAATAATGGAAGTTAATTATCATCCTGACTCAAGGGGGAGGAAAAAGTTTAAATTATATTCAGTACCTTTTCTCTGTGAATACCAGGAAAGGCATCATAAATGTTTAAAATTTTTTGTGACAGAACTTTAAACAAAACTTATTTTAATATTTGTAGAGATAACATTTATCTTTAAGAGCTGCCTGAAGTAAGAACATTTTACTGTAAGTTAAAATACTAGGTTCACATCCTACCCTGACAACAACTAATTTTGTAACATGGGCAAACTTTTTAACCTCTATCTTCTTTTTTTTCTTTTCTTTTCTTATTTTCTTTTATTTTTTTAGAGAGAGTGAACATGCACAAGTGGGAGAGTGGGATGGGGTGAGAAGGGTCAGAGGGAGAGAGAGAATCTTAAGCAGGCTCCACACTCAGTGAGGAGGCCCATGCAGGGCTCGATCTCATGACCCTGAGATCATGAGCTGAGCCAAAATCAAAAGTCAGACACTCAACCAACTGAGCCACCCAGGTGCCCCCTTCTATTTTCTTAACTTCAGCTTGCTCACAACTGTGACATGCTTAAGTTGTGAGGATAAAATTAAATAAAGGCCGTGAAAGCCCTGTGTATATGGCAAAGCATTGTATAGATGTCAAATATTATGAGCATCTGAAAAATCCCCGTACAGTATTTATTCCCCCTTGGTCCCAGATTAATAAGGCATCATTGTATTCTATTTGCTAGCTAGAATAGAGATACAGGACTTATCTCTTAAATAAATATAACTATGGGTCCAATGAAACAATTCACCAGAATATTTATGTTTCTGGCCTCTGTTCCTAATTCAAATGAGTGAACTTCGGCAAAAAATCCCTTCATTTATTATAAGCTTTCTTATCTTCAGCAGGGGATTAGAAGTCCTACTGGGTGTATATCAAAAAGCAAATCATAAGAGTAGTGGAGAATGTCTTGGAAAACTGAACTCTGAGCATTCCTAGTCTCTAGATGTAAAATAGTATTATTATAAGGCATGAAACAGTATTTTCATTAAAGTGCCTGATTGTCAGAGTGGGTAGGTGACCCAGAAAACGTGCATGATTACTTCTTTTATCACTGAACATAGAAATTCTAAAGCAATCATTCCATTGACAAGTTTTATAGAAGATTTTCAGAATTGGGTTAATTTGGGGAGATGTGAATAAGAATGGTTATTTGTTGTTGTTACTGGTTGTCTGCTTTTCTCCGTGGTTTTCTGGTGTGTGTGTGTGTGTGTGTGTGTGTGTTTTTCCTGAGTCAATATTTCTTCAAATCAATGGTCTGAAAGGAATCTAAATAAGGCAGAGTTTTTAGAAGATGAGCAATATGTTTAAGCCTATTTTTCTGCTGAGATCTATGTTTTCTCATTTTCTAGAGAAAAACAGATGATTGAGGCCTACTGACCAGAAAGTTTTGTTCAAACAAAAAAACAGAAACAAATTTTTAAATCGAGGGAAAAATGGGCAAACCTGTCACTCCAACAAGATGTGCTAGTTTGTTCTTTATCTTAACTCCTTGTTGGCAAATGAAATCTAAGGGAACAAAAGATCCACATTTTCTAAAACATAGTAGGAGTTTACAAATGCGTGTCTGCTATGCATTTGCCAGATAATTTACTTTACAATTTTAAGATACCAACTAGTTGTGTTCTATTTTCTCCCCAGAACCAGAAGGGAAGTTTTATTTTATTGTGTAATCATATCACCCAGTAATGCTCACATGAAATCATCTTGAGAGTTTCTTTAATACATTATTAGTTTGAATATTTTATCCCATTCAATGAATTAAAATTTGCTTTTAAATTTCTTTTCAGGATCACTGATTCCTATTTGAGAAATAAGACCCAGAATTCAAGACTGTTAACCAAAACTCCCAAACAAATGATAGCTTAACACATGTAAAGGGGCTTTTTTAAAGGTCATTTAGTTTTCCTCTGTGTTGGAATGCCAATCCCCATCCTTCAAAGACAAATGCATTCATTATATTAATCAGAGACAGGGACATGGTAAAAAGAAAAAAAGAAAGTTATTAAAGAAAAGGAGATGACGGCAATTGAGGCAACCATTTGTTTTGCCACAACCGAATTCATTTCCAGAAAAAAAAGGCCCTTAGCAATTTCTAGGGAATGGTTTGTCCTGTCACTGTGAATGCAGCGCTAATGTTCTTTATGGATCTCTCAGAGCCAATCCAGGGACACCAGTCTAAATAAAGGAGAAGAGAAGGCTTAATCACGCCTGTCACTGACCAGTTATTAACATTTTCCAACAAGGGCATTAGAGGAAAAATTCTGAGAGGTCAATTTGTATTTCAAGACTGGAGCCCAAAGAGAGAAGACTTACTTGAGAGCAATGTGTTTATAGCAAGAGCAGGTGTGTGAAGTCCACTTCAATTTGGCAAGCCTTTATTAAGCATCTTTAAGGTGGCAGACATCATCGTTCAAGGAGTTCATTGTCTAGTAGAAAAAACTGTTAAGGAAAGACATAAAATCAACAAACATTTGTCAAAGCAATTTGAATAGACATATATACAGGATACAAAGGAGAGATAGATTAACGCTTCCTGGAAAACTAAATCCAGGGAGAGCCTTGAGTTAGAAGCTTGGCTGTGGGAGACAAAATGCCTGACACAAGAGGTGGAAGGGAAGCTCCAGGCAAAGAACATATATGGGCAAAGACTTGGACATGTCAAATACAATGGAAAGTTCTAGAAAACATGGTTCTGTATGAATGGAGCATAGTGTTCCAAGGCAAGAAGAGATTTAAGGGATAAGCAGAACCCTATGAAACAACCTGACTTTGGGGAGCCACTGATGGGTATTCAAACTGCATTTTAAGAAGATCGCTCAGGAAGCTTTGTCAAGATTGGTTTAAATGGGACCAAGAGTGGGGACATGGAGATGTTAGGAAAATATGGTAAAATCTAAAAGTGAAAGATTTGATGTTCTAAATTAAGGTGGTAAAGGCAAAATCAAGGATAAAAATTATGATACAGGTTGGAGAAAGGTTTTTTTCCTAGAATTTCTAAATCTTGGTATTGTTTTGCTATAGGATATGTGATTCATTGGATGTAGGCCTGATGCCCAGCTATTTCAAAGTGACCACTAGTCCAAATCTACCATGCCTGCTCTATGCCCTTCTGTCTGTCTATCCTGCACTGCACCATCATCAAAAATTCTGTGTAATCCCCTACTCATTTCTCAGTCTGCCATTCAAAACCATTCTTCAATACTCTCTGGAACTGTCAATCCTGCTGTATTTGTGGTATATGTGGGTGTGTGTGTGTATGGCATATATGGGGTGTGTGTGTGTATATATATATTCACAATGCTCACGCAAAAATCTGTTCTAAATTATAGGTACTGGGGCGCTTGGGTGGCTCAGTTGCTTAGGCGTCTGCCTTTGGCTCAGGTCATGATCCCGGAGTCCGGGGATCGAGCTCCCATCAGGCTCCCTGCTCAGCGGGGAGCCTGCTTCTTCCTCTCCCTCTGCTCCTTCCCCCACTCATGCTCCCTCTCTCACTTTCTCACTCTTTCAAATAAATAAACAAAATTTTTTTAAAAATTATAGGTACCATGGTTTAGTTCATTTTGTCATTATTTATGCACTTTTTTATACTTATCTCGAATGGTAGATAATTATTTTCTCACATCTGTTTCAACTCTAAAGAAAGAAGTTCTAGTGCTGTCCTTCTGGTTCCCTGTGGCTTCTTACTATTCTTCCTGTTAAAATTAAACTGTCTCCTTTGAGGTTTCTGCCCTCTGACTACACCATTCTCTAAATACTGTTATCTGTTGTCTTCCAATTTATCCTTCTTCAGTTTTTAAATAGTCTGCCCCATGAATTTTCAGTCATTAAATATTCCTCCCCATGCTCTTTGTAGCCAATCTAAACCCTCAAAATTCTAGCATCAACTCCCATTACCTCAAATTCTACAAGGAAGTTTCATGGAACAACTTTGGTTCACTTCCTTAGGTTCTTCATCTTCAAATGACCCTCTCTAACCCATTTAAGTTTATCCCTTGAACTTGCTTGTATGGTAGATTGCTCCACATTCCAAAATCCCTGCCTATCAAACCATCTTCTGAACAAAACTTTTTTCTTCCACCTTGTTTATCCAATTATTCTTGCTTTAACCTTCCAGGCACTCCACTCACTCTTCTCTTCTAATCTTTAGAATCCAGAATCCATCTTTTAAATAACTGTCTATAAAACATAACCTCAGTTTTCCTCAATGTTTTGTCTCATCCCCCTTTCAAGCCCCCAGTACTGAATGAACCCAAACAAATATGTCTTCCATGTCTGTACCTGAGTTGCTGAGCACAGAAGTAAAACCAAACCAAAACAAAACAAAATACCCAAGGAGACAGCCTGGTTCCACTACAACTTCATGGTCTTTAAACCATGATGAGTTTACTATGTTAACTGGCAAATCTACTGTTTCTCTATTCAACTTCTTCTCACACTCTTCAAATATCTCCTACTCCTGTTTTAAAGAGAAATAGAAGTTATCAGACAGAAACTCTGTCGTGTTCTCCTTTCCAGACATAAAAATCTTCCATCATTTATACTCTCCCTCTCTTCCTCTTCTGTTACAACAAAGGGCTTGTTCTGCAAAATGTGCTTTCCATTCCATTTCTCCTGACTCTCTGAAGAATTTAATACTATTTTAACCATTCTTTCTGTAACAGTTAACATCTCTCTCCTCTTCAGTTAAATTCTTCCACAAACTTTTAATTAAGTTAAATTTTTAGTCTAAACAACCTAGAAACAAAGCAACAAAAAGCAAAACCCTCTCTTGACCCCCAACAATTACCTCCAGCTACATTGCTATCTTTTTCTTCCTCTTCACTAACATATCAAAGAGATGTCTACATTCCCTGTAACATTTCTTCATGTATCATTCGATCCTCAAGCCACTTCCATTTGACTCTGACTGTAACACCCAACCCTCCACTGAAACAGCTTTTACTAGGACAACTGGTGATCTTCAAATTGTCAATCTGCAGAGTAGCTTTCAGTCATCTTAATTGATCATGACTTTAATATCTGAAACACCCTCTTCTTAAACTCCTATGAAGTCTGTGCTAGATTTTCACTATAGTTACTTGATTTCTCTCTCCTGTGTATACTCAATCTACTCTCCCAAAGCAGTCAATGTTGGAGTTGCCCAAGACTCAGTCATACTCCTAATTCTCTCAAGGTGCTTTGTGTCTCTAGACAAACGATCAGCAAACTTCTTCTGTAAAAAGCCAGAGAGTTAATATTTCAAGAGTTGTGGACCATATACTCTGTTGTAACTACTCAACTTTGTTATTGTAAAGTGAAAGCAGCCATAGACAATACGTAAATTAATAGATGTGGCTGTGTTCCAATAAAACTGTATTTACAAAATCAGCCAAAAGGATGGATTTGTCCCATGGAATTTACCAGTCTCTGGTCTAGATCATCTCTTCCATATCCTTGGTTTTAACTGCTACTTAGAGATGAATCAAAAACTTTTATGTATCTATGATCTTCCTTCAAAGTTCCAAATGACATTTGACATTTGCATTGGACAATTAAAAGGAACTGCAGGCTCAACGAGGGTTCTTATGATTAAAACTAAAGTCCTTACAATGATCCACAAAGCCCTATATAATATGCACACACACCCATTAATTTTAGATATGATTCCTATTTTTTCCCACTCATTCACTCCACTCCATTCATATGGCCTCTTTGCTATTCCTTGGATATGAGTATGCCAAGCAGGCTTCTTCTCCAGGGTCGTTGGCCTTACTATTCTCTCTATCTGAATACTCCACTCCGAGATATTCACATGACTGACTAATTCACCTCCTTCAAGTGTTTGTTCAAGTGATACTTTCTCAATGAAGACTACAGCAAACACCCTATTTAAAATAGCATCCTCCACACTTTGACAGTCTCAACCCCCCTTAAGTTGCTTTACTTCTATTTCCATAGCTTTCACTTCCCAAAACACTGTATGATTTATTTATTGCATTATTTTGTATTGTCTGCTTCCTCTTATAAGAATATAAGCTACAGGGGGGCAGTCATAATTTGTCTATCTTAGTCTCTGATTTATCCCAAGAACCTAGAGAAGTGTCTGAAACCTAGTCCAATTCAATAAATACAACAAGGAAAAAAAAAACGAAAATACCCAAAGCTATACTCATAATGCTTAAAATTAACCTTTAGGTAAAGATCGAACTCTTAGCTTCTGCATGCCATTTGATCTCATATGGTACTCTATCCAGTCTTGTTATAATTGACCTTCTTTCAGTTTCTGAACTGCACCATGATCCTTCAGTCCCTAGAGCCTTTGCACATGCTGTTCCCTCTGTTTGGAATGACCTTCTTTCAGTTTCTGAACTGCACCATGATCCTTCACTCCCTAGAGCCTTTGCACATGCTGTTCCCTCTGCTTGGAATGCCATTCATTTTGCCTAGCTAACTTCTACACATCTTGTAGCCCCAATTCAATCAATACTTCCTTCAAACTTCCTTGACTTTCCTAAGTCAACCAATATTAACTATTTTCATGTGCACATGTTTTGGGACTTTCTTTATCATTATATGTTTCCTCCACAGGGATTATAAACTCCATGAGGACAGAAATGTTATCTCTCTCTATCTCTGTCTGTCTCTGTCTCTGTCTCTCTCTCTCACACACACACACTACACACTAGTGCAATCTAAGCAGTTAACCCTGTGGTTGGCACAGAGTGGGCACTTATAGTATGAAGGAAAAAAGAGAAAAAAAATCTGTGGTTTTACTCTTGAATGAGATGAATTGTGTTATCTCCCACTAAGGTAAGGAAAATAGACAAGATAATGCATTTGAATTTTAATTTTTCAAGTTAGAGATGCTTATGTATTGTATTATTTAATTTTTGGCTATGTAGTGTTGGAACTTGGGAGAGGTTTAGGCCATGAATAGAGATTTTATAATCATGGTATTGCTTTGGATGAGATTCCCTAATAATGCTGGACTGAATGAGAGAAAAGTCAGAAGCTAGAACCTGATGAGTCCCCTTCTGTAGGACTGGCAGACATAGATGCCTTAGTCAGAGAACTGAGATGTGGAGAGGAAAAGGAAAAGTAGCAGAGGATTTTAACAAGGTGAAGGTGAAAGGAAATGTACTAGGTTAAAGAAGGATGTGTCAATTTTGTGAAATGGTACAAATGATTTTAATAAAGCTCCAAAAGTATAAGAGATAGTTCAGTAAAATGGTAAGAATAGAAATTAGATTGCAGTAGGCTGAGAAGTGAATGAAGGTAGAGGAAGTGGGAGAAAACTATATACATGAACATGAACTATATACATGAACATTTGAACAACATTTTGAAGGGGTTTGACTGTGGGGAAAAAAAGAGAGAAAGGTGTGGTAGAATGAGGATAAGCATGGATAGGCTTTATTTGTTAGACTATCTTTCCCAACGATATGTTCATTTCCAAAGGATGGTAAAAATAACACTGATCATTTAGTGAAAATGTCACCATGTATCCCATACTAAACAAAACATGTTGTCCTGAGCCTTGTGAGGGAGGTTTTGTTTTCCTACATTTTCAGATGAGCACAAGAAGGGATTGAAAGTTTAGGTAACTGTCTTTCAAATCACACACTAATAAATGAGAGGTTGGGGACTCAAACCCAGATCTCTATAACACCAATAGCTGTATTTTTTTTAACACTTAGAACAGGTTTTCCCAAATATCAGTTATCTCTATGTCTCCTTCACTATTTTTGCTTTAAACATCTGCCATGTACCATCTTTATCATTATTTATCTAATATTTTTAATCCACTTATTTTTTCTTGTTGATTAGATTCATGTCCAAGGGTTTCATTTTGCATAAAGAAAATCACTTACCAATTATACTTTATTAAATGCTCAATTTATTCATGAATATTTAATAAATGTTAAGTTTATTTAGACATGGAGGGATATATATTATTAATAAAATTTTCTTAAACAACTTAAGACACATTTATAAATTTAGTATAGCTGCTTCTTTTAAATGTTTCAAATACCTTAAATAGCAGTATAATACAAATATAGTTACAATCTATATTATCTGGAAAGAGCACTATGCTTACTCTAAAACCTGTTTTAAGTTGTAGGTACCATGGATTTGATTCATTTTGTCATACATTGTCATTATTTGTAAACTTGTTTTTATACTTACCTATAGTTACACTCAGATGATATCATCCTAAGGCTGTTCTTAAACTTACTTAGATATTTTCTCAAAGTTCTTTTATTTTATCAAACAAAAAAGATAAATGATATCATCTCAGACCAGCCAAGGATATAGGACCTGGGTTATAAGTTAACGGATTCTTGGTCAGGTGCAACATGTAGTTGCTTTTTCCAAATGTAACTCAAATGAGCTACGTAACAATAGATTAAGCTTCCTTTCCATGTCTTAACTTCACTAGATATATTGATAAAGCTTCTGGGGTCCATGCTTTTCAATTAGTTTTAAGTATTTTGCCAATTAGGGCCTTTTCCTAGAATAATGGTCTTTTAGAGTCATGTTTACCTGGCATTATCTGGCTGTCTCACTACTATATTACATTTATTGCCATTATTTACCATCATAACACATTTACCAATTTTGGTATCATTATTTTAAAATATAGGCCTTACAAGCATGTTTTTAAAATTAGAAGTGTCAATTAGAGGTATATGTCCTAGGAGAAACAGAATCAACTGCATGCTTAGCCTTCTTTCAAGGGGCATAGGGAGTATTATCTTGCAACAAACTAAACTTTGGCAGTAAATGGTAATTTGGTTATTAATCACCAGACCCTTTTCTTAACTGATAAGCTACCGGGATATGTAAGATCAATTTTATGGATAAGTTCTCAATGAGTCCTTTGTATGGTTCCCAATTTGTCTAGAACTGTCTGAGTTACTCCAAGTATTCTGTATTTACCAAAATCTGTTTACACAGATAAAAGCAAGCAAATATCTATGTTTTGCAAATATATACTTAAAAGAATATATAAAATACCCACATACAATAACATTTGTTCACTAATTAAACTAGTAAAATTAAAATTTTTCTATTTTAGCCTTCTTTTGTGTGAAAACTTCCTAACCTTTCAAAACTTTTGTAATTAACCATAACTTTCATCTGCTTTAATATTCAAATGATTATAACCTTCTTAATAGAGTTCCTTTGAGCCAGCTTCTTTGTTTTTTATTACTGCCCTTGACAGTCTTAAAAATGTCCTTGCCTTCTGTCAATAATAGTCTTTTTTAGAGTTATACTGATTATTTCTTGACTCAAACTATTTTTCTTGGAAATGTTCGTTCTTTTTTTAAGTGGAGAATTTTGGAGACCGACTCTGCTAAAAATGAACATGAATATTGGGGTAGGCAAAAGTGTTGTGGCTGCTGTTTGTCCATGTTTTGAGTCAGAGCTGAAAAAAATATATCCTTTTAAGAATCATTCATTTACTTTCTTTGTTTCTTATTTCCCCAATTTAACATGGTGTGTTGATATTCCCTACTTTGGTAAGGATTATGATTTTCATTACTATTAAGTCTTTCTACTGTAGAAACATATAGCTTAAATCAATTTATTTTTTTAAAAAAGATTATTTATTTATTTATTTATTTATTTATTTATTTGACAGAGAGAGAGCCTGATGTGGGACTCTATCCCAGGACCCTGGGATCATGACCTGAGCCTAAGGCAGACGCTTAACTGACTGAGCCACCCAGGCGTCCCAAATTAATTTACTCTTAAAAAGGAAACTTTATATCAGTACTTTAAATCACTACCAGTATAATTTGTCATACGTAAAAAAAATCCTAAAAATAAAAGTCCAGCAATGCACTCCACAACACATGCACACATGCACACACACACACACACATACACTCAACCAAAAATACAATGTGAACAATAATGTTCTGAGGATCTTTGAGGATCTACTTTCCAGTGGAAAAATTGTAATTGCTTAAAGTTATTTTAAAAACAACCATTTAAAGTCTCTGGAAATTGTAAGGTTATGCAGCAAATGAAGAATCATTTATTCAAGAAAATCTACTAAATCTTGGTAAAAACAGTGAGATTTTAGGGTGCCTGGGTGGCTCAGTTGGTTAAGCATCCAACTCTTGATTTCTGCTCAGGTCATGATATCAGCGTCCTGGGATAGAGCCCCACATGGAACTCCACACTCAGAGTGGAGTCTGCTTGTCTCTCTCCCTCTGCTCTTACCCCTTCTGTTTGCTCATTCTCTCTCTCTCTCTCAAATAAATAAGTAAATAAAATCTTAAAAAAATAAACAGTGAGATTTTAAGGCACTTGAGCCATGACATGTTCACTCTGCTCCCCCCAGCCCAGCTCAGCATGATAGAAGCCCCGCCTATGTGGATGTGGCCAAGAAGATGGAGCTCTCTATCCAACTCCCAGTCAAGGGCTACAGTACTTCCCAGGATGGACAGGTAACAGTCATTTCTCATTTCCCACATCTTCATGTTGCGGAAGTTACTTTCCAGGTAAGTATAGCTGAGAGGTCAGTAACTCCCTTTCTTCACCCAACCCACTGATAGAGTAGAGGTAAAGCCATCTGAGAATACTGGGGCCCTGTCTATCCCTACCTCATCTTGCTTATAAGGAAAAGAACCTTTGCAGGAGAGAAAAGTTAGAAGACCCAGAGACTATTGTCTGCATCCAGCACCCTGAGTGTAAAGCAGAATATCACTCTGAGAGAAGCAGGCCACTGTCCTTGTTCCACTTCCAAATCAGTGGTTTAAAGATTTTGCTCAAGAGGAGAGTCAGGTCAGGAAAACAGAGAATTCTGAAACTCTTCTCAAAGGAGCAAACGTTATTTGAAACAGAGTACTGTATAGGGGAATTCAAGCCTTGAAAACAGTGGAGATTTTGGTGTCAAGCAATCAAGAAAAGGTTGGTAACTTCATGAGAGCAATAAGATAAATCATGTTCCAGATAGTTTACCAGAGAGAACCAGGGGGAAAAAAAACTAAGAGGAGATCTCCCAAAGTTGGAAATAACCTCAAAGATTGATTTCAAAACTATCCCTACTCAGGGTCCCAAATTTAATTGAATAAGACAGTGAAGCAATTTATGCCCTTGAGTATTGTCAAAAACAACAGAACAATTAACTAGGAATTAAGGCAGTTTAAAGCTGGATGTAATACCAACAGAGGCAGAAAGCTCATAATGGAAAGAGACAAAGGGAGCCCTGCTAAAACCACTGTCATCCCTAGGTGACTGTGCACATGCCCAAGGCAGTGCCCTCTGTAGAGAAGCTTCACACTCTGGAGAAATATACTTCAATAAAATAGTCCAGCCAGGTCACTAAGAAAATAAACAAGCAAACAACAACAGAAAGCCCTGTAAGAGAGGATGATTATCTAGAGTTGCTAAATTTTCCAAAATGTCCAGTTTTCAACAAAATAATTATAAGACATGCAAACAAATAAGTAAGTGTGATTGTACATTTAAAAAAAAGCAGGCAACAAAATTGCCTTTGATGTAGAGAGGATTCATATGTTGTATTTGACAAAGACTTAAAATCAGTAAACTTGAAGATAGATTAACAGACCAGATGCAATCTGAAACATTGAGAGAAAAAGAAGAAAATTTAACAGAGACTCAAAGAAATGTATGATACTATAAAGTGCAACAAGATATTTGTAATGACATCAGCGGAAGTAGAAGAGAATGTTGCAGAAAAAATGTTCAAAATGTATTTTAAAAAAATGGCAAAACACATCTCAAATTTGATGAAAGGTGTTAATCTACACATTCAAGAAGCTCAACAAAATCTATGTAGATTAGGGGCGCCTGGGTGGCTCAGTTGGTTAAGGAACTGCCTTGGGCTCAGGTCATGATTCTGGAGTCCCGGGATCGAGTCCCGCATCGGGCTCCCTGCTCAGCGGGGGGGTCTGCTTCTCCCTCTGACCCTTCCCCTCTCATGCTCTCTGTCTCCCATTCTCTCTCTCAGATAAATAAATAAAATCTTTAAAAAAAAAAATCTACGTAGATTAAATACAAAGAGATCCAAATCCCACTGCTTAATAGCAAAAATACTGAAACAAAAAGACAAAAATCTTCAAAACAGCAAGAAAAAAACATCTTGCCATGCATAAGAGACCCCCCAATAAGATTAGGGTCTTACTTCCTACCAGAAGCAATGGAGGCCAGGAGGCAGTTAATGACATTCAAAGTGCTGTCAACTAAGAATTTTATATCCAGAAAAAAAAAATCCTTAAAAGGAAAAGCAAGATAAAGACATTCCCAGGTAAACAAAATTTGAGAGAATGTATTGCCAGTAGATCCATTTTAGAAGAAATACTACAGTTTTTAAGGCTGAAAGCACAATTGTACTCAGAAGGACATATGCAAGAAAGTAATTTGAGCCCGCATGAAAACCTACAAACATGATCACAAATTTACTAATACTCACAAATTTGATAACCCAGATGACATGGACCAATTCCTGGAAAGATACAACTGTCAAAACACACACAAGAAGAAATAGACAATCTGAATAGAGCTATATTTATTTTAATATTTGAATCAATAATTCATAACAGAAATTTCCAAAATAGAAAGCAGCAAGCTCAGATGAGTTCATGGTGAATTCTATCACACATTTAAGAAAGATATTATACCAATTCTCTACAATCTCTTTCAGAGGACAAAGCAGACAGAATGTTTCCTGATTCATTCTAAGAAGCCATCATTACCCTAACACCAAAATCAAAGACATTATAATAAAAGAAAACGATGGACTAATATCTCTTATAAACATAGATGACCCATAAGAGACTATGGCCTTTGAGAAACAAACAGGGTTTTAGAGGGAGGGGGAAGGGGGGATTGGTTAGCCTGGTGATGGGTATTAAGGAGGGCATGTACTGCATGGAGCACTGGGTGTTATAAGAAAACAATGGATCATGGATCACCACATCAAAAACTAGTGATGTATTTGGTGACTAGCATAACATAATCAAATTAAAATAAATAAATAAATAAATAAATAAATAAATAAATAAATAAATAAATAAACATAGATGCAAAATTCTCAATAAAATATTAGCAAATCAAAACCAACAATGTATAAAAAGGATTATATACCATAACCAAATGGGATTTAGCTCAGGTATATAACACTGGTTCAACATTCAAAAATCAATTAATACAATCCATTACATTAACAGGCTGAAAAAGAAATCACATGATTATATCAATAGATGTGGAAAAAACATTCCACAAAATCCAACACCTATTTGTGATTAAAAACTCCTAATAAACTAGAAATAGTGAGGAATTTCCTCAACTTGATAAAAAACGTCTCAAAAAGGCTACAGCTGTCATACTTAATGGTGGAAAACTCAAAGCTTTCCTTCTAAGACTAGGTACAATGCAAGGATGTCCCACTACACCACTCCTTTTCAAAATTATCCTGGAAGTTCTAACTAATGCAATAAGAGGAGAAGGAAATAAAAGGTATACAGATCGGGGAGAAAGAAATAAAACTGTTTTTGTTTGCAGAATACATAATCATCTGTGTATAAAATATGTTAGAATCAACAAAAACCCAGCTGGAACCAATAAGCAATTATATTAGGTTGTAGGATTCAAGATTAACATATAAAAGTCAATCACTTTCCTATAAACCAGCAATGGACAAGTGGAAATTGAAATTAAAAACACAATATCATTTATGTTAGCACCCCCCAAAATGAAAAACTTAGGTAAAAATCTAGCAGCATGTGTACATGGTCTATTAGGAAAGCATCAACAGTCTGATAAACAAAATCAAGGAATAACTAAATAAATGGAAAGATATTTCATGTCATGAAGAGGAACATACTGATCAACACTCAATATGATGAGATGTTAGTTCTTCCCAACTTCATCTATAGATTCAGTGAAATCCCAGTGAAAATCCCAGCGAATTATTTTGTGGATATCTACAAGCTTATTCTAAAATTTATATGGAGAGGCAAAAGACCCATTATAGCCAACACAATATTGAAATAGAAGAACAAAGTTGGAAGACTGACACTCCCTGACTTCAAGACTTATTTTAAAGCTAAAATTATCAAGACAGTGTGGTACTGGAAAAAGAAAAGACAGATCAATGGAACAGAATAGAGAACCCAGAAATAAACCCACATAAATATAGTCAACTGATCTTTGATAAAGAAGCAAAGGCAATATATTAGAGTAAGATAGTCTTTTCAACAAATGGTGCTGCAAAACCTGGACATTTACTTGCTAAAAAAAAAAAAGGAGAGAATCGAGACACAAACATTACACTCTTCACAAAAATGAATTCAAAATTAATCACAGACCTAAATGTAATATATAATACTATGAAACTTCTAGAAGATAACATAGGAGAAAACCTAGATGACCTTGGGTATGACAATGACTTTTTAGATAAAACACTGAAGGCACCATCCATGAAAGAAATAATTGATAAACTAGAATTAAAAATCAAAAACCTCTCTGTTAAAGACAATGTTAAGAGAATGAGAAGACAAGCCCCAGACTGGGAGAAATTATTTGCAAAAGACACATCTGATAAAGGACTGTTATCCAAAAGATTAAAAAAAAGTCTTAAAACTTAACAATAAGAAAACAAGCAAATCAAATAAAAAGTGGACCAAAGATATTAACAGATACCTCACCAAAGAAGATATACAGATGACAAATAAACATAAGAAAAGATGTTCTACATCATATGTCATCAGGGAAATGCAAATTAAAACAACCATGAGATACCACCACACACCTATTAGAATAGCCAAAACCCAGAACACTGACAACACTAAATGATGGTGAAGATATGGTGCAATAAGAACTCTCATTTATTGCTGTGAGAATGCAAAATGGTACACTACTTTGGAAGAGTTTGGCAGTTTCTTACAAAACTAACCTGACTCTTCATTTGATCGAGAAATTGTGTTCCTTGGTATTTACCTAATGGAGTTAAAACCTTCTGTTGCCACAAAAAATAGCATACAGATAGCCGTAACAGCTTTATTCATAATTACCAAAACTTGGAAGCAACCTAAATGTCCTTCAGCAGGTGAATGTATAAATAAAACAATTGGACATCCAGACAATGGAATATTATTCGGCACTAAAAAAGAAAATGAGCTATCAAGCCATAAAAAGACACGAAGGAATCTTAAATGAATATTACTTAGTGAAAGAAGTGAACCTCAGGAGGCTACATATTGCATTATTCCAACTATATGACATTCTGGAAGAGGCAAAATTATGGAGACAATAAACAGTTCAATGGTTGTTGGGGTTGGTGTGTGAAAGGGGAAGAAATGAACAGAGTACAGAGGATACTTAGGACAGTAAAAATACTCTGTATGATGTTATAATAATGGATGTACATTGTTATACATTTGTCCAAATCCATGGAATGCAAAACACCAAAAGCGATTCCTAAAGTAAACTATAGACTTTAGATGATTATGATGTGTCAGTGTTGGTTCATCCTTGGTAAAAAATATAACATTCTGGTGAGTAATGTTGATAATGGGGGAGACTATTTATGTGTAAAGCAAGGTGTATATGGGAAATCTCTGTACCTATTTCTCAATATTGTTTTAAATTCTTTGTGACCTTGGATGAAGCAATGCTTTCTTGGGTAGGACTCTAAAAACATCAGCAACAAAAGGAAAAATTAGATTACTTGGACTTCATCACAATTAAAAGGATGTTATTAAGAAAGTGAAGGCAACCCAAAGAATGAGAGAAAATATTTGCAAATCATATATGTTACAAGGATCTAGTATCCAGAATAAAGAATTCTTATAATTCAATAATAATAAGACAACTCAATTGAAAATGGGCAAAATATTTGAATGGATATTTCTACAAAGAAGATATACAAATAGCCAATAAGCACTCACAAAAAAAATGATCAACATCATTTGCCCCTAGGGAAATGCAAATCAAAACCATCATGAAATACCACTTCACTACCTCTTTTATAATCAAAAACAAAGGTAAAGAAGTGTTGTCAAGGTGCGAAGAAATTGGAACCCTCATATACTGCTTGTGGAAATTTAAAGTGGTGCCATCCTTTGGAAAACAGGCTGGTAGTTCTTCAAAATATTAAACATAGAATTTCCACATGATTCAGTACATCCATTTCTAAGTATATTCCTGGAGAACTAAAAGCCTATATCCACAGAAAGGCAGAAGAATCATTCATAATATTCAAAAAGTGAAAGTATCCCAAATAACTAACAAATAAATGGGTAAATCAACTGTGGGTATCAATACAGTGTAATATCTAAAGTTAAAAGGAACTAAAAAGAATAAGATATAGCCTATGGCCCACCATGGATGAACCTTAAAAACCTCATGCTAAGTAAAAGAAGTCAGCCGCAAAAACCTTATATTATATAATTCTATTTATATGAAAAGTCCAGAATAGGCAAATCTATGGAGACAAGAGGCAGAACAGAAAGTAGTTGCCTGGAGCTGGGGAGTTTGGTGGGAAATGGGAGATGACTATTGAGTAAGTACAAGATTCCTTTTCAGGTTGATGAAAATGCTCTAAAATTGATTGTGGTGGTGGCCCAACTCTTTGTAAATACCAAAAATCATTGTATCGTGCACTTTAAATGGATGAATTCTGTTGTGTGAATTCTATCTCAAAAAAGCTGTTTAAAAAAGAAACTGCTTGAGGATTGTAATTTTTGTGAGAATGTAGTTTTGTGAGAGCATGGATAAGGGATCCCCAACTCAGCCTGGAGGCCCAGGATTTTAGGGAAGACTTCTTCTGGGCAATAATTCTTGAGTTTTAAAGGCCAGCCAGAGATAGAAAAAGTGTGTGTGTGTGCGTGTGTGCACTCACACACGCATGCGTGTGCGCACAAACAAGTATTTAAAAAGAGAGAGAGAGAGCTCATGTTGTGATAGAGTATTCCATAGAAAAACTACATATAATTCAGGGGTAACATGAACTCAGATAATGCTTGAAAAGCAAGCAAAGGATATACAGAGGGCTTTTTAATCCAAGTTAAGATGTTCAAACTTAAATCTATGCTCATTGTAAAACTACTGATGGACTTTTTTAAAAAAGATTGATTTATTCATTTTAGAGAGAGAGAGAGCACAAGTGGGAGGGACAAAGGGAGATGGAGAGAGAATCTCAAGCAGACTCCACGCTGAGCATGGAGTCTGAGGCAGGGTTCAATCTCACGACCCTGAGATCACAACCTGAGCGGAAATCCAGAGTCAGACACTTAACTGACTGCATCAACCGGATGCTTCAAACTCTTGATGGACTTTCGATTAAAGACATACGATGATGATGACATTTGCATCTTCTGCATTGTCGTGGATATATTCTTTGAGAAAAGGAGAGCAGAGTGGGAAGGATGAAACTGAAGGTGGTAAGAATGGTTGAGACATAGGCAAGAAATAAAGACAGCATGACATAGACCAAGGAGCATGCAGGGGAAGGGCAGTGGAGGAGGGAGCAGATTCAAGAAAGACTGAGAAGGTTAACAAAAGTCATTTTGTCTGGTAGGTTTGGGATATTGCTTGCGAGGGGAAAAGTAAGAACAGAGAAGAATCCAGGCCCAGGTCCAGATTGCCAGTAGAATGATCTAGTAATATCAAACCAACAAGTGAGCTAGAGAATATAGGAAGAAGACTGTGTTTAGAAAAAGCTGTAGGGGTACCTGGGTACACAATCATTGAGCATCCCACTCTTGGTTTTGGCTCAGGTCATGATCCCAGGGTCCAAAGATTGAGCTCCGCCATGGACTCTACACTCAGCAGAAAGTCTGCCTGAGTTTCTCTCTCTCTCTCTCCCTCTCTCTGCCCCTTCTCCCTGCTCTCTCTCTCTCTCCCTCTGCTCCTCCTCCCCACTCTCTCTCTCAAAATAAACAAATCTTAAAAAAAAAAAAAAGAAAAAGCTGCAAAATTTTTGCTCTTGAAGATCAGGGGTGTGTCTTTTTCATCTAGTAGATCCAACAAATACCACACTGCAAATCAAATAGCTGCCTGGACATATTGCAACAGCGTTAGACTTGCAGATCAAGTGTGCAAGAGCTCAAGTCCCTGCTGAGCCAATTCCCCAAAAGCTAAAAAGGAAATAGCCAGTGTTTGGGGCAAATGTGGGAAACAGTCAAACATTCTACTGGTTTCTAAGCCTGCCTGGTGTTCTATAAAATGTGGTGCCTGCCAAAGTTCATGGTGACAGGACTGTAGAAGAGAGGATGCTATTGGAGTGGAAAAACAGGAATGCTTTGCAGAATTTTGATTTAGAGCCTCCGCTGTAAATGCCAGTTGTTTCACTAACTTCATTTTGCTAATGCAAGAACAGCTTTTGCAGTAATAACATATTTCAGTGTGAATGTCTTTTTAATAATCCTTAATTTGAGTCCTAATTCCCTTGATAGCCACTTTGAGGAGACAACTGCATTCCAAAAGTAACACTGCATGAGCACAGTTGAGAAAAAACTAACCATATGTGCACACACACACAAAATCAGAAAGATATTACATATATTTTAACACATTATCATATTTCTTAAATGTCATCAAAGGAAGACCCTGAACCCTGTAATAAGCAAGCATTCTGAATTTCATAGGCATCAACAATTAACAGCCCATACCTTATCATCAGTCAGAATTTGAGCAGGTTGGAGATAGAAGACAGAGACGTAATAAGAGAGACAAAAGAGATGAATAGAGGAAAAAAAAGCACAACTTATAATGTAACCACAGAAGCCAGGGCAAGCTCGCAGCAATGGGGGCAGCTGAATATATTTTATCATGGGATCTGATATAATTTAGCAACATTTTTTTTTTATCCAGTGGAGAGAGCCAACAAGCTAAGTCGGGATCAATGAGTTGACACTGATGGGTCCAGAGTAACAAAGCTGCCAAGAAAACATTAATGCCAACAAAGAAATATGTGTGTGCCCTCACCTTTCCCCTCCTGAGCCCTTGATAGAACAAATTTATTTTTGTGTTATAGAAAATTGCTCACAGTAGCACCCCCCCTTCCTCATCCATTCCCAACTGTCTTCTATTCTTCTCACCTGTAGTAACTCTTAACTCTTGCTCTGAGAACAGCTTCATGAGACCAGCTCTGAGATTGGGGCCAGAAGGCTCAGAGAGGCTCAGTCACCACAAAAGAAAAATCAGCAATGCCATGTTTATATGGCACACTTCACCTAGCCTGCCATGTGGGAAGAATTAATTAACAAAAGGTAAACCAAATATCAGACTCGTTATTCTTCCATCTCTACCTTCCAGTCCAAGTCAAGTCTCCTTGTTATCAATGCTTTTTGTTTATCATCCTGCATTCCTCCTTTGTTGTACTTATCAAAGTGTTCTTGAATAATTAATTGTGTAAGTATTTTTTTGTTGTCTGTTTTCCTGACCGTGAACTCCATGACAATAGGGACTGTGTTTGTCCACTGATCTCATGGACATTCAGTCAATATGTATTTAGGGGTGGAAGGAGGAAGATAGGGTTGGAAGAGGGAGAAATGAAAAAGGAAGAAAGGGAACAGGTGAGAAAAGAAGAAATGTGAATTCTTGGTTACTCATGAGCTGACTATATAGCTACATATTTCTCAGGCATTGTGGTTCTCTATATTTAATAAGCATTTGGGCCACATGACCCCACTAGAGTTTTACTCATACATAAGATATCTTATAATTTATGATCTAGGTTCCACTTGCCCCAGTATATACGTGCTACTGGCCTGCCATCTCTTTGTCCATTACTGTGAACAGTGAAAGCAAGATCAGTTCTACATTCTAAGGAATTTCAGTCTCAAGGCCCAACAATGCAAACATTTGAACAGAAAGAGAAGAAAAGCTCAGCAGAGCGATCTGAAAGAGAAAAAAATAGTAAGAATAATTTTATTTGACCACAGCTCTCTACTTTTGCATTGGATAGTTCCATCGTTTATACACCAGTTCAAAAGTAGCCCCATTCACAAGAAGTCTTAAACATCATGAAACAATCATCTACAGGTAGCAAAATAATTATTTCTTATTTCCAGTGATGTTACAAGTACAAAACACCACACACACACACACACACACACACACCCCAAACAAAAAAATCCTGGTGGTGGCCTCCTAAAGGTAATCTCTCTTTCTTTCAAATTTTCCAAAGGTTGTAGGTTCTACAGCACTGAGCAATAGCACTTTCTGTAATGATGATGTTCTTTATTGGTGCCATCTCCAATATGGTAGATGCTAGCCACATGTGGCTACAGAGTACTTGAAATGTGGCTGATGAGACTACAAAACTAATGTTTAATTTTATCTAATTTTAATTCATTTGCATTGAAATTTTAATAGCCCTGTGTGGTTAGTGGTTACTGTGTTGGACAGCCCCTAATAACACCAGAACAACTTGGCTAATGAGGAACTCTGGCCTTGACCTCATACTCTTTGACTTTCTGATTCCAGAAATAGTCTGAATAGGCTCTTCTAGCAATATCTGACTATACTTTGATTGATCAGCCAATCACTGCAGATATATTCAGCTGTACAAATAAATATTAACCCTGCCTTTCCATAATTTAGATTGAAATGTCTATCACTGGAGTTACCTTTTTGGTTTATACAACAACAAAGAATAGGGGCATTGTCTCTAAAATGTCACTGTTGGAATGCACATGACTTATGTGGAAAGAAACATGCAACTCTCTGCTCTGGTGAGTCTAGGTGGTACCGAATGTGGAAGACGGTCTTGGGCAGGAAAGATCAATGGAATTTTGAGAGGCTCAAATTGAGAGAAGTAGAGTGGTTAGTTCACATTCTGAATCTTACAAAATCTTACAAAAATCCTGGAAGTGCAGTGAGTGTTTATAAGGGCTCAGCAGAGGTTACCAGACTATATACCAGTGAAAATCAGTCTGAAATCTACCCTTAGCACTGTAGACTCTCAATACTTGTCTTGGATCATGAGGCACATAGGAATAAATTTCCACCAAATAACTGCTCCTAAGACTGCAAATAACCTTAGGAATTATCAGAAGATTTTAGTTACCAAGGTTTCCTCTCTTTCTCCCATTCCCCTCCCCTCATCTCTCACTTAATAATCATTTATTGGCAATCTACCATGTTCCAGGCTCTATATGGAGCATTAGGGACACACCACTAAACTAGACCTAGATCTAACCTTTAAAAAGCCACCTTATGTTGTACACGGTATTAAGTTGACTTTAAAAACTCACTGAAAAACTAATGTCAAAAATTCTGAGCTTCTGCTAAATGAGAGCTGGAATAAATACATGGTATTAGTACATAGTTCCGGGCCCAAAGACCACCACCACCAAGCTCACTGCCCTTACACTTACACAAGCACATACATATACACACACATACATAATAACTTTTTCCCACTTTGAAAAGCCCAGAAAAGTGACTTGGTAGGCTTGTTTTCTCTTCTTTTTTTTATTTTTATAGAAAATATTCATAAAGTGATTTTTGCCTATCTTTGCTTCTCCAGGATATCAAAGGTAACACTATTAAAAATTTCTAGAGCTTTTTATTAATTCATTTTGTTTTCACTACAGATTTTACATTACTAAGGATACTAATTATTGGTCAATGGGATGAGATAGGAACCAGGTAAAGATCCTGATGCCACCATCCAGGCTGACAGGCTCTGCAGTCACATGCATTTGAGAAAAGCTCTTGCTTGGGTATTGGTATTAGATTGTTTACACTAATTTGGAGAAGGGGGATGTGGTCCTGACACACTTTTAGTCCAGAGGGAACCGCTGATTTTTATAACTGAGTTGAGTTTAAAATGTGAAACAGATTGGCTTTGCTGGCAAACTCAGAGCACAGGTGTGTTTATTTCTTCATAAAACAATGGTACTCCTATACAAAGCCCCAGGACCCCAGATGGACCCCCTATTTCTCTCCACATAGCCTCATCACCTGAATCACAGATGGAACCCACTTAACTCATTCCTTATGCCTCCTACTTCTCTCTTCGGCTCACTTAATTACCCAGAGCTATTGCTGAGTTATTGTTCAAGGACATATTTTTAAATTATATCTCTTAGTTTACCAATGGGCATACATTTTTTAAAAATAATCTGATGCCTCATATGAATGAATATCTATCTCCCTTCAGTAGTGAAAGTGCCATCTGTTCCTTAGAGTTTCAGTTTCATGGAAATACTATCTTTGGTTTGGCTGCCCTTGGTCCTGATCACCACATTATCCTCTTATAGTACCTCCCCCCACAATATACCATCTCAGGCTCCATCAAAAGAATTCTATTTTCTCAAATTTTTCCATATTGAATTAAACAACCAGAGCACAGAGTTGTCTTTTTATGTCTCTTTATTTCTGGCTCAGAGTATTCATAACCCAACCCCTACTATTTACCTTAGGTCACAGAGAAGAATATGACAAGAGGCTATTGTTTCAAAGAACACACAATAAATAAAGGCAGATACATAAATACTTTTAATACATGGCCATGCATATGATAATGTAAGTATGATAACAAAACTAGGATGTAGACCTGAAGAAGGAGAGCAGGTTCGTCTGAAGGGCCAAGAAAGCTCCCCAGAGGAGACTCTTCCTTTGTACAGCTGGATAGGAGCCAATCATATACAAAAGCAGGAGGAGATTATTTGAGGCTTCAAGGATACAAAATTGGGTATTCACAACTATAGGTAGATATGAGAAACTAAATATTTATTGAGTACCTGTTGTATGATAGACATTTAGTATGAATTTGTATACAATGGTTTATTTATTCCTACTACAACCTAGTGCCAAAGATAGTGTTTTTCTACCTTATAAGTGAAGGAACTGAAGCTTAAAGGGTGTAAGTAAATGACCTAAAGCTACACAGTTAGAAGTAGGGACAGAATTTGAAATCATATCCAAAGTCTATCTAGTCCTTCCACTATATTTTGTAGGATTTCCTCAGCTGATTTTGCTTCACAGGAAACAGAATTGGCCAAGTTGGTAGGCAAACATTATCCTGTGTTATCTCCTTCCCCTCCTCCCCCAAACACACACTTCCATTCCTGTCATTAGATAACAGAACATCAAGTACAATTTCTTTTAGGGAGTGACTACTCCACAGGTAAGCTCTGGGAGCTCAGCATGCCCGGACACCTTTCTGGTTGGATGTCATCTCCTATGGAGGGCTCTGTTTCCCTCGACCATTATTCCAAACTTTTAGGGAAACTGTTGGCAAAATTATGCTAAGGATAAAGTTAAACTCTGCCTTGACTTTCTCCAGGCTCTAGGCTCTGGAAGTCAGTCCAAAGTCAAGAAAGCCAACAGTGCTTTTCCTGGTCATTAGGTTTATCAACTCTCTGCATCTAGTGCACGCTCCATTAAAGGAGCTCTGTGACATCTACAAGAGAAACAAAACAACAGTCAAGATGACAGTAGCAGCAGCTCTTAAAATAATAGAACCACTTCCTTGGGGGGGGGGGAACCTTAAAAGTGAAGTTACTTTCTCGTTTAGTTATCTCTATTCATTATTCACACCAAAGTACACTTAGCAAAGAAAACACAAGGCAACCCTTTACTGCAGTGAGTGGATTCTAACTTTATACAGGATTCCAGTTTTCAGACATCTGTGGAGTTGCTCTTGGAACTTGTTCTTCTTGGGAATTAGACTGATGTCTCTTGGCCATGGCTGGTTAGCTCTGATGGTTAGGGCACTATGATAATAAGGCCAGGCTCATGGGTTTGATGCCAGTGACATCCAGTCAACCATGCCTTGTCCCTTTCCATTCACGCCACAGACATTAATTGAATGTTTACTAGGTGCCAGATCATGTGGAAGGCAATAAACAAAATGAAGAGGGGCCTATTCTTATTCTGAAGGAACTCACAGTTTAATGGAAAGACAATGACAATAAAGTAGCACAGACAGAATAAGTCACCAGTGGACAGATGATCAAAGTGCTCTGAAGGCAGATGGAGAACCAGTTCCCGAGCCTTGGCGGTTGTCAGGAACTGGTAGCATCCTTGGAGGATAGATGAACTGTACAGTGAAGAAACAAGGAGCCTCACAAGCCTTTCAGGTCATGCACACATGTACAGAGATGTTTGTTGTTAAATATGACACAGCTTTGCCTGTGAAAAAATGTAGGAATATTCCGGAAGAGCTGTGGATAATTCCTACTAAAATCAGCACCAGGTGAGTAGGCCCCAGCACCTGGAGTGAAAAGTCCCAAGTTAGATTTCGGCCTAGGTCAACAGCTCCTCTTCCAAAGACCTGGTGAGTTAGTGAGTTAGCGAGGTTAATGAGGGCCAGTGCAGGTGCCCAACCTGATCCCTAGGAACACTATGGCCATAGAAAAATATGTCCTTCTACCCATAACCGTGGAGGAAGACAGCCAGTGGTATCTATCTGACCAATGTCTATAGCGTGGGAAGATATGACTGGAGCAGTGCAAATCAACCGTTTCTGAAGAAAGAAATCTCAAATTGTATATCATGCAAATATTAGATACGCAAGGCAATGCAGTAATATAGTATTAATCTTACCACAGTGCTCTGACAAAAGTTACTCTGCTGAATTTCTGATATTTGGAATGAGGGTGCTCTTCACATTTAACAAATAAGGGCCCTGAGTCATGTAGCATAGGGATGATTTCCACCAAGGCTCTGTCACAATTCAGGAGTAAGGGCAGAAATAGTGCCAATGAAGAGGTTGTTCCAAGAGTAAGGGAACAATACCCTGTTCTTGGCGAATGGCTAATCTCTTTAGAATGGGAGGAGGGAAGGATCCTGGGATCTGGATCCAGACAGTCTTTGGATCTAATCCTAGCTCTACCACTGTTCAACTGTGCAACCCAGTACAAGTTTACTGAATGTCCCCTTGCCTCAGTTCTTTATTTGTACAATAGAAATAATAATCCCACTGCCACAGGATGGTTGTGAGTTTTAAAGAAGAGATTGGATGCAAAGTACTTCAGATGACATGTAATAGAAATCAAAATATGCCAGTGGCCTTCTCTCATTTTGTTTGCATCTGAAAAATGTGCACCACTTTCCAGATATGCAAAGCTCTGAGGTCCTGAGTGATAGATCTTCTAGAAATCCAAAGTCATTATTTGAGCTGTCACTTTATTCTGATATTTGAAAGATCTCTTTAGAACAGCCCCAACTCGTGACTGGGATAGAATTAGGGATTTGCATTATTCTGCTCCTGCTAACCTCTGGTCTTCTAAAACATAAGAGGGTTGAGCTAACTGACACATTATATGTTATAGAAACAGGCAGCTCACATTCAGGTTGAAGATTAAACTGAACCTGCCTATTGCCAGAGCCTTGTTTACCACCTCTCATGTTAACGGTTGCCATTTAGCAAGCCTGGGTGCTGTAATTATTACCTGAAGCAAAAAATATAGTCAGCACTTTATAAGAAATGCAAACTCCTCACCCTTCCTTTGGTTCTCAGAGCAATACCATTAATTATGATAAATTCTTCTGATATTTTTGTGACTGTGGTAGATATTTTCTTAGGTATTCCTCTGCAATTTGACATCAACCATTGTCCACTTAGCATAAATTAGGGCCAAGACTCCATGGCTGAATTTCACCACTTATTATGCCTCATTCAGGGGAGCTAATTCCTTTCTTAAATACATATTAAAAAAATTTTAAGGTATTTTTTAGCAGTGGATGTTTTCAGAGCTACAGTTCTGCCATTTCCCAGGCACAAAATTCATGCAGAGATTGTTAGCAGCCGTTCTCTTCCCACCCTATGAGAAGGATAAATTTCCTAGAAGATTTAGGGGTTTGGGATTTTGTATACAACGTTCAATTAACATATCCCACTACTTTGTCTAATTGTCTATTGCCCTCCTCTTATCCACAACTCATTTAATAAACTTGATAAGGTTGATTCTCATTTATTGAAAATCTGCAAAAGTACTTGAGGGACTGATTGCTTCTTTTCAGGGACTTAAATCCTCAGAGTAGAACATCTCAGGAAGGAGGATCAGAATAGTAGTATCGCCACAGAGTAAGGCCACATGACATTAGGACACCAGGAAGAACTTCCTGAGGAATTTGTCTGATCCCTCCTTTTTTTCCTCTCCTCCCATAGATTCAAACATGTCAAGTTGTCCCCGGAAAAATGGCTGACAACTCTCCAGAGTAACATGTCCATGTAAAGGAAACTCCTTGCTTATTGAATCTGACTTAAAGTTGAGGAAATCTTATGATTTCTATGACACAATAATTTATTGGTAAGCATTTATCTAGTGATGCCCCAGAACTCAATAAGGCACTGTTGACACGAAGCAAGTGTGAGCTATGGCTCACTGAGGAGCATGCAAGACTGTTGGGTGACAAGACTGTGCTCCTGGAATGGAATATAACAATGGCAATTCCCACAGCTCAGGTGTCTGGGCTTGAAAATAGCTTCTCCACATAATAAGACATGGAAGGAATCATAGGTCTGGAGAAATATGTGAGGATCCATGAGGAAGGTGAAATTTGAGTTGCACCTGAAGAATCCTGGCTGGGGCAGGGGCAGTGGGGTGGGGTGGATATTATGATAATCATACCAGCATGAGAACCAGTGAGTAGGTGAAAAGAGTGAAATCCCTCACGAACCAGTGAGAAGTTCAGCCTGCTCTGTGATCAAGGTAATTGGAGGGTACAGTATTGGGTGTGTTTGCTGAAGCCAAGCTTACAGTGCCCATGTTCTTTCAAACCTAGGACCTTGGCCCAAGGCAAACACTGCAATTTAAGGGAGAGGGTGGAAACTTCTTCTTATCAAAGAAAGAGGATATTCTAGTTACCACTATATAGGCATACCTCACAACTAGAGAGCACAAAGAACACTGACTGTTTAACAGTCAGTTTTGTCTAATAAAACAAAACAAAACAATGTTAGACTCAAGATGCTGAAACTCAACTTTCTATTTTTATAGATGAGGCTGAGCCTGTGCCTTTTGGTGGCTTACAGTCACATAGTCTGTCAGTGTCTCAGAACCATTTCCTCTAGGTTTAGAGGGTCTTTATTTTTTTCTCCCCTTAATCACACTCGACTCACTCCAACTCATTCTTCTCCCCCTTAAGAAGGAAAACTTCCTAATGATCATTTACCAAGGTTGTCCCGTCCCTTGAAGTCCTCTTCCATCTCAGGTTAAGATCATTACATATTCTAAGGTCAACCTCCATTGTCCCCTCTTTAAAGAGGCTCTCCTGATTCTGGAGACCAGTCATGGTGCCTCCCCTCTGCTGAACTCACAGAACCTTCCACCTGTAACTCCAATGGCTCTGGTTCTAGTCAAGTCTTATTCCTAGCCACTTGTACACTTGTCTCATCTTTGAGATTATAAATCTCTCCAGGACAGGAAGCTTGGGTTGTTCATCTTGGTATCCCCTCTTGGCTTAGCACAGTGTCTTCACATAATAGCTTCCTAAATACTTAATGAATTTGTTGAATTATTGCACCAAATGTATTTACATCAACCGGTAGCTACTAAATACAGTGTGCCTGAGCCACGAGTAAAATGGCAAAGTACAACGGACAGCGGATGATGATGTCTCTAAAATGTATATCAGAGCATTTTCTGATAGGTAGCCCAAAATATAATATAATAATAACAATAATAATAATAATAATGGTTATCACCTACAATGTGCTAGGCAGTCATTATGATTTACATTACAAATTTATGGGCGTTCTGCCTATAGAGAAGCTATGTAGACAAGATATCCTCCCCCTCTAAACTCACTCTGGGAAATCCTGACAGGTCTGATGGATTTGCCAAGCTAGCTGGCTTTGGTGGGAACTGAAACAATTTGTCAAACTCCAAGGGTTTGTGAGCATGAACGTGTATGGGAAAGGAAGTTTAATGTTGCCTGGAATGTGAATCCAGAACTTTTAGCCAAGGCCAGACAACCCAGAAAGGAAATAGCCCAAGGACACTGGAGTGGGCAACATAAACCCTTGTGCAGTTTGCTCTGGTTAAAGGTTGACAGCAGGGAAGATTGACAGTGATTTATAGGCAGTGAGAGTGCCAGGTTCCCACAGAAAGGGGCCCCAGACTCAAATAAAAGCAGCTATTTATAGGGATGGAAGGAGAACTGAATTCCCAAACCACCACTCTAGGCCTTGGCTTCTCTTCTGAAGCTTCAAGTGTTTGGAGGAAATGTACGGTGAGTCAATAAGCATAGTAAGTCAGAGAATTGCATATAATAGCAGCTCAAGGCATCTGCTGGTAAACAGCCATGGTCTCAGGTCTCTCTGTAAGGACACTGTCCTCTGGGGGCGCCTGAGTGGCACAATTGGTAAGCATCCCACTCTTGCTTTCAGCTCAGGTCATGACCTCTGGGTTGTGAGATCCAGCCAGGTGTGGGGCTCTGTGCTGGGCTTGGAGATGCCTGGGATTCTCTCTGTCCCTCTCCCTCTGCCCCTCCCTTACCCTCTGCACACATGTGTGCACTCTCTCTCTAGTAAAAAAAAAAAAAGAGAGAGAGAGACTGTCCTCTGGATCAGGGGCTGAGATGGTGAATAGGAGAACGAAGTCTGTGTGAATGTGGAAATGCACTGGGAGGGAAGGGAAATTGGGATTCATCTATGTGAACTAGAGTGGGGTTTGAAGGTTGGGATGGGGTGGGTACAATGGGAGATGTGGGAGCTCTGGAACTGCCACAAGCAACTATCTGCCCACTGTAGACACCTAATAAAAGTGGCCTATTCCTAGCCTGGTCCCTAGCTCTGTATTATCCAGCATTGTAACTTTAATTCATTGAAATCTCTGCTTAATCCTCCTTAAGCCTCTAGCCTCTGCACCACCCTAACCTCTACAAGTACTAGATTTGCACATTTTCACTTGGACATCTTAAGAGGTAAATTTAGCTGAATTTGTCCAATATGGAACTTTTGATAACCTACCCCTGTCCAAATATCTTCTTCCTGCCTCCCATCCAGGTTTTCTCATCAAAAAATAACATCACAGGGCATCAACCCAAATACCACTGTTACATCACCCATAAATACACTATGCCTTTAGTATTACCATGGTAAGACATGCCAGGATGTTTTACTAACATTTCTCTGTCAAACGCTGTCAGCAAAAGTAATAATAATAGATACTATTTATCAGCTACTTTTAATGAGCATCACTCTAAACTTTTCACATATATTCATTTTTTTTATCCTCAAAAAGATGACAAGAGGTGGAAAATACTACTATCCCTCATTTTACTGTTGAAAAAACTGAGACACAGAGAAGATAGATAACCAGGTGAAGCCACATAGTTGGTATTTGGGGGGATCCTAATTCAGGCAGTCTACTCCAGACCAAACACTCTTCAGCTGTATGGAATACATTTGCTGGAGCCAGGATTGCCAGAAGATGTCATGGTTCCTGAGGAAGATGTGTTCACAGCACGCTCTATGAGACAGACTGGACAGCTTACGCACAGAAATCTAATCCAATATGATAATCAACACTTCCATCTTCACGCCAAGGTCAGACTTCTCTTTTCTACGCCCACTGTCTGTGACAGGTGATCGGCCTGCCATCTAGGAAAGCAGGGTAACCCACTGCTTCTGCCTTTTGGCTCCAAGGGGATCAGGCGAGGGAACAGGGAGAGGAGAGGAATCACAAACTTATAAGCATAGAAAAATGCTCATCTCACTCAACAGTCTTAAGGTGGCAGATGTGTGAGTTGCTTCTGTGGACTATGGATGTTGCCCTGGGTTTCAAGAGTCTCTCCTGCTGGGCTCCTACACTATGGTTCCCAGGGTGCCGATGATGAATTCTACTCCTCCAGCTGCTGTTTCCTGTTAAGCACAGGTGTCTTCATCAGTTCCCTCCACACAGACTTTTTCTTTGGAATCCACACTTTTTCAGAGCTTTCAGCAGCCCCAGATTGATTCTCAATCTGCAGGGTTTACAGTATAGTTCATGACCCCATGTGGCCCCTGCAGCTCTCCTTTATCCAAAGCAATGCACTAGCCCTCCTCTCGCCCTCCAGATTTTCTATGTGTGAGTCAGATATTGGCTCACCACCACTGCCAAATACACACTGGAGCCTTATCTCAAGGAATCCTCTAAATATGGGCCAACAGGAGCTTTTGTAGCATTCCCATGGCTCTCTCAAAAATTATCTTCACCAAAACCTCTCAAATATTGACTCCTTTGAATTGGCTCTGTGGGTAAAGGGAATTTGAGAGTCATAACATGTTTTTGGAGAAATCCTGCTTTGCTCATGCCTCACAGTGCACTGGCCTCTCACTTTGGAATTCCTATTGTTTCTAGGTGCTGCAGTCGAAAGTTCCAATTCAGCATCCCTATTGGGCACTTATTTTGTGTCAAGCACTATTATAAGCATTCTAGATGTATTACCTAAATTAAGTTCAAAAATAATTATATAAGGTAAAAAATACCAATATCCACATTTTAAAGAGTCTACAACTTAGATTCCAAATATAGTTCAGTACAAAGTATGAGCTCTTACCCATTTTAAACAAAGGACCTGGACTTCCTCTATGTTGTTTACATTTGCTGTCCCTACCATTTTACTCAGATGGGAAGCTTTTTCCCATCTAACTTTTATCCCTCCCAACCTCATTAAAATGACTTTTCTGAAAGCCATTGAACACTTGTTGTCAGATCTTAGTATCTGATATAGTTGAACACTTCTACCTTCTTGAAATACTCTCTTTTCTAGGATTCCATGACCACACACTCTTCTGATTTATTTCCCACTTCACTGTGCCTCTTCTCAGTTGCCCCTTTGCTACTTCTCCATCTAGCCTTTACATGTTGACTTAAATCTTCATCATGGACCCTCTTCCCTTCTTTATTTACATTCTCTTCCTTGGTGTTTAGTGTGATGCCTTTAAATCTCATGTCTCTGCTGATGACTCCTTTATATAAATCTCCACCCTGGCCTCTACAAGTACCAGATTTGTACATTTTCACTTGAACATCTTAAGAGGTGAATTTAGCAGAATTTGTCCAATATGGAACTTTTGATAACCTACTCCTATCCAAATATCTTCTTCCTGCTCCCCATCCAGTTTTGCTCATCAAAAAATAGCATCACAGTGCATCAACCCAAATACCACTGTTACATCATCCATAAATACACTATGTCCTTATTCTCCACCTTTCCTCCATCATCAAATCCCATTGGTTTTACTTTCTTTTTGAAAAACAGTTTTATTTATTTACTTATTTTAGAGAGAAAGAGAGCGTGAGCAGGGGAGGGGCAGAGGCAGAGAGAGAGAGAGAGAAACCCAAGTAGACTCTGAGCTGAGCACGGAGCTCAGTGGGGTAGGGGGCTTAATGTCAAGACCCTGAGATCATGACCTGAGCTGAAACCAAGAGTCCAATGCTTAACCGACTGAGCCACCTAGGCACCCCGTATTGGTTTTACTTTCAAAATGTATTTCAATCCTCTCCAATTTCATGATGATTGCATTAATCCAAACCACCATCCCCTTTTCTCCAGATTACTATTTACATGGCAGGCAAGGTGATTGCTTAGAACTATACATCAGATTGCA
>NC_138379.1:75012837-75053306 GCF_054177405.1 Leptonychotes weddellii
AGTGTTATTGAAACACTCTTCCTCCTGCTTTATGCAGTTCTGATACCTCCTTCAAAGACCGACTTGGACAGCACCTTTTCGAAAAATCCATTGCTGACCATTTTATTTTAAATGGCTTTCTCCAGTTATTCTCTATCTCACCATTCTCTTTATAGCCTTCATAATATCAGCATAATCTATAAATAGACAAGGTATTATTTGTGCACGTTTGTTTGTTGGTCTCCCCCATTGGTAACTAAACTTCAGGGGAATATAATCTTTATCTTCTTCCTTGCTATATTCATGTCACTTCTCATACAGTAAGTACTCAAATGTTTTTGACTGACTGGATGAATAAAATGAATGAATGAATGAAGGGGTGGAAGGATGAATCATGATATGTTGATAGATTGAATATTCTGTAAGGTAGGCAACATATCAAATCCCTGAATAAAATCTGACAAATGAATAGCCTACAAGATATGAAATGAAAATGTTGATCTTGTTTTCAACTGACCCCCAACTTTCCCTCAGATCGCTGAGCCCCCTTTGGAAGTTAAAACCACAACACTCTCTTTCTAGGTAGGTTTCAGAGTGAAGGCACAAAGAAACTCTGGACATCTGATGAGCCTGAGGCAACCAGGGAGAATGGCAGTCAGAGGAAAATGCCCCTTCCACCAGAAAAAATGTCTCCAGTCAGCCTTCAGGATCCTGAATGATCACAGCACTGGAGGCTCCACTTGGAAGATTTTAATCTGAGAAAAATGGTTTAATACATAACATGCTGTGGGGATATTTGTTTGGGAGCAGATTGAGCTTAAGTCAAATACCCTGCATTTACAAATCCAACTGATTAATAAACAGCCACAGAATTTTGCTCTTTCTCTACAATACACTCAGGAAAATGGATGGATTTTATTATTCTACTTATTATTTTTTATCAGCAAAAGTAAAAAAAAAAAGTGATTTCACCCATCACTCCTAAGCTGTAAAATAAGAGAAACAGTATGATTATATATTGCTGGAAAAAAGATGCAATTGTAGAGAATTATAAATCATATTCTTTTGTTTGGTTGGCATTTTTTGTTTGTGTCTAATGCAAAGAGCAGGAGATTTACCATAGTTTGCGTTCTATAACCTGCAGTACATGTGACAGGAGAAAAAAAAATCTATTAGCAAAAATGAGTTTTGCCTTTCTGGGCCGAAAGCAAAATAGCACCAGGTTGAAATATTCATCTATTTCTCTTGCCAGGGTTTATTCCTTTTAGTGACAGTCGTCTACCCTTAAAAAACAAACAGACACGTCTGCCCTTAAAAAACAGACACAACTACCCTCAAAAAACAAAAAGACAAACAAAAACTCTTAGAGATTTTCTCAAAATGATATTGGTCAAAATACAAAGCTTTGTCTCCTGGTCTGGACTTTGCAGTTCATTAATAACTGCAGTGATACACTTCTTTCTAAGGAGAAAAAAAGATGACTTCTCTTCGGTTTTGTTTGTAAAACAAAATGTGAGTGACCAAGTGTATTCTGCACAGATTTGGAAAGGAGGAAAATACAACTGGGAAATGCATCCACAGCATTATATGTACCCAAGTTAGGAATACTGTATGGAAAAGAATTCTTCAATTGGGTTTGCATATGCTCTGCATTCTGAAACCACATTTCATGGCAGTATTCAAGCCTGTAAGAGAATAATGCTTGAATAAATGAGCAGGTTTTGTGATCATTTTCTCTGTGCCATTTTCTCTGTATCCATTCAGGGCAAGTCAAGGGGATATATATTTAAATGTTAGTATAAAATCTTTAAACTAGACAATTGGAAAGTCGTTTAAGCTCTGAGGATAATAAGATATGAGACCATGTTCCTAAGAGACTCTTGATATTATAATCCATGCCAAATAATTTTAGTTTTGTGTTACATATTCAATGACATACTCCAGGGCAGATATAAAACAAGTAAACCCATATGTCTCTTTGTGTGTGATCTATTCATTTACATACAAAGTTGCACTGAAATACACACACACACACACACGTAGTAAAGATACTTAAAATAAATGGTCAGAATGGATAGAGATATTTGATTTTTATGCCTTTATTGCTTAGAGCAATTTCAGTTTCACAGAAAAATTAAGGGAAAGGTACAGAGATTTTCCACATATCTCCTGATCCCATACATTCATAGCCTCCCCTATTGACAACATCCCCCACCAGGATGCTACATTTTGTTTTAACTGATGAACCTACACTGACACATCATAATCACCCAAAGTCTATAGTTTACATTACAACTCCTTCTTGGTGTTGTACATTCTATGGCTGGACAAATGCATAGTGATATGTATGCACCATTATAGCATTACATGGAGTATTATCCCTGTCGTAAAAATCCTCTGTGCTCTGCCTATTCCCCTCAGCCCCTGGCAACTACTGATCTTTCTGCTGTCTCCCCAGTTTAGTACTTTCCAGAATGTCATATAGTTGGAATCATACAGTATTGTAGCTTTTTCAGATTGGTTTCATCCATTTAGTAACATGCATTTAACTTTCCTCCATATCTTTGCATGGCTTAATAGCTCATTTCTCTTTGTGATGAATAATATTCCATTGTCTGGAGATACCACAGTTTATTTATCCACTCACCTACTGAGGGACATCTTGGTTGCTTCCAAGTTTTGCAATTATGATTAAAGCTGCTACACACATCGATGTGAATGTTTTTGCGTGGACGTAAGTTTTCAACTCCTTTGGGTAAATACCAAGGAGCACGACTATTGGGTCATATAGTAAACCGCCAAACTCTTTTCCAAAGTGGCTGTACCATTTTTCATTCCAAACAGCAATGAATGCAAGTTTCCATCACTCCACATCTTCACTGGCATTGGGTACTGTCAGTGTTCCAGGTTTGGGCCATTCTAATAGGTATGTAGGGATATCCCATTGCTGTTTTAATTTTCATTTCCCTGATGACATATAATGTGGGGCATCTTTTCATATGCTGTTTGCCATTTGTATATCTTCTTTGGTAAGGTGTCTGTTAAGGTCTTTGGCCCATTTTTTCACTGGGTTGTTTGTTTTCTTATCATGAAGTTTTAAGGCTTCTGTATATATTTCGGATAACAGTCCTTTACTGGATGTGTCTTGCAAATACTTTCTCCCAGTCTGTGGCTTGTCTGCCCATTCTCTTAACATTGTCTTTCATAGAGCAGAAGATTTTGATTTTAATTTTAAGGAAGTTCAGACTATCAATTACCCACTCATGGATCATACCTTTGGTGTTGTATCTAAAAAAGCATCACCATATCCAAGGTCATGTTTCCTCCTGTGTTATCTTCTAGGGATTTTATAGTTTTTTGTTATACGTGTAGGTCTATGACCCATTTTGAGTTAATTTTTGTGAAGGATGTCAGGTCTATGTCTAGATGCATTGTTTTGCATGTAGATGTCCAGCTGTTCTGGCATCATTTGTTGAAGAGACTATCTTTGTTCCACTGTATGAAGCATGGGATGTATCTCCATTTACTTAGTTCTTTGATTTTGTTCATCAGAGTTTTATAGTTTTCCTCATATGAATTTTGTACATACTTTGTTAGACATCAACAATGATAGTATTTCATTTTTGGAAGTGGTAATATAAGTGGTATTCCTTTTCCTTCATTTCAAATTTTACTTGTTCATTGTTGGTATATAGGAAAATGATTAACTTTTGTATATTAACCTTGAATCCTACAACATTGTCATAATTGTTTATTAGTTCTAGGTTTTTAAAATTGATTCTTTTGGATTTCCTGCATAGATAATTCCTTCATTCCTGTGAATGAAGAGTTTTATGGCTTCCTTCCCAATCTGTATATTTTTCCTTTTCTTTTCTTGCCTTATTGCATTAGCTAGAATTTCCAGTTCAGTGTTGGAAAAGAGTGGCAAGAGGACACATCCTCACTTTGAACTTGATCTTAATGGGAAGGTGTACCATTAAGTATCATTCCCACCATTAAATAAGATGTTAACAATAGGTTTTTTGTAGACATTCTTTATCAAGTTGAGAAAATTCCCCTCTATTCCTAGTTTACTGAGAGTTTTTATCATGAATGGATGGTTGGGTTTTGTCAAATGGGTTTTTCTACATCTGTTGATGTGATCATGTGATTTTTCTTTTTTATCCTGTTGATGAGATGGTTTATATTAATTGATTTTCAAATGCTGAAATAGCTTTGCACCTTGCACACCTGGATAAATCTCACTCAATTGTGGTCTGTAATTTTTATACATTTTAAAATTCAATTTGCTAATATTTCATTGAGGATTTTTGCATCTATGTTCACAAGATATATTTGTCTTCAGTTTTCTTTTTTTGTAATGTCTTTGTCTGATTTTAGTATTAGGGTAATGCTAGTCTTATAGAATGAGTTAGGAAGTATTCTCTGTGCCCCTTTCCTCTGGAAGAGATTGTAGAGAATCAGTTTAAATTCTTCCTTTAATGTTTGGTAGAATTCACCATTAAGTCCAACCAGGCCTGGTGCAATACTTGAGATTTTTATGGCAAAATGAGTTTTAGTTGTGTGTGATATGATAGAAATTTGACAGGATAAAAGCCATAAAAGGGTTAGGTTTTGTTGGTTCTGAGGAAGCCAATATTAAGCATGATATCCAACCTGTGATCTAAAATTGGATGTATGCTGAGGTAGAAGGGGAAGTTAACAGAGGAAGACAAATGCTAAAAGTTACCTAGGAACTGACAAGAGTCAAGCAGGAGGTCTTTTGTTACAAAAATGAGCTGAGGGTAAATAACTAAGAAAAGTACCAGAAGAATCTGAAGAGCAGTAGCAAACAATATTTTGGCACAATCCAGCATAATCTTCCTGAATTTTATTCTCTATTGTAGAACTGCTCTCATGCTAACTCTGGCCTTCTATAGGGCCACCTATACCCTGATTGTTTTGAAGGTTAATGGGTTAATTGCTGGTTTGGTATGAGTTTGGTTAAATCAGGAGAAGGCTTGCTTTTGAGTAAACACACACACACACACACACACACAAACACACACACCACCGACTCTCAAGCACTTTAACTCAAATAATTTTTATTAGTTTCCTGTTGCTCTGGTTATCTATTTCTGTATAACAAACCAATTGAGAACTTCTAAAAAAAATATACCTATGGAACCTAGGGGTAAGGCATTTGGACAGGGCATAGAAGAAATGGCTTTTACAATCACATGATATCTGGGACTTCAATTGGAAAAATTCAGACTTTGGGTGAGTTGTTGGCTGGGGCTTGGAATGATCTGGAGGGCTTTCAAGCATGTCTGGCAGTTGATCCTGGCTGCTTGCTGGGACCTCAGGTAAACATGGCCTTTCCAAGTGGTCTCTCCCAACATGGGCTAGTTAGGCTCCTTCCCAGCCTGGATGCTGGGTTCCAACAACATGTGCTCCAAGAGAACAAGGTGGAAGTGCATAACAGGTTTATGATGTAGCTTCAGAAATCACATAGTCTCACTTCTGAAATATATTCTTTATTGGTTGTTTCTGTTAAAAAGTTCTTTCCAGATTCAAAAAAAGGGACATAGATACCACCACTTGGTGGGAGGAATGTAAAGGTCCTATCAGAGAAAAGTATGTGGGATACAAGATATTGTTATGGCCATCTTTGGAAATACAAGCTACCATGCTAGCAAATCAGTAGAGAAAATACCAATAATTTACTAAGAATAGAGTAAAATGAAATAATTTTGGGCTTCAAAAAATTTTCAATATTGATCTGATAATGGGACATATTTAAAACTCTCTCACCCTGCAGAATTTGAAAGACTATTTCAATAAGTCAGAGTGATCATCTGTGGTTCTCTAATTTGGGGACCCCATCTTACTACACTGTTGGGCTCTTGCTATGGACCAAACTACTGAAAGACAGAGGTGGCTTCACAGCTTGTTGCTTAAAAAGGCTTAAGATTTGTGTGTATACTCTTCAGATTATGAAAGAAAGAAGATGGGGTATGCATCTTTCAAAAAAGCCTGAAACTGTGATAAAAACTGTTGGAGAGAGTTTTAAATAACCAGGTCTCTTATGGAAATACTAGATCCATTCATTGAGCACACTAACTTACTTGTCCCTCCCCACAGTCTCTAAGGGATCAGGAACCTGGCTGATGGTCTTCATATCCACCTTGGGCAATACCAGTATCTCAGGAGACATGAATGCTGATCTGGACCACCTCTTCAATATCATTGCTTTTTAGTTCCTCAAACATCATCTCCAATGACATTTTCCATTCCACTTATGCTCCTCATTCCCATAGTTAGGTTCTACACCTTGTCATCACTCATAATTTCTCTATCTCAAAATCTCCCATCCTTCTCTTGCTATTCATCTCCAAACTCATTGAGAATTTTCATCTGTTAATCATCTACTTTCACCTAATTCTTTATTCCTCTCTTTTATTCTCCTTTTATACATCCCAGATTACTGCCTTATTATCCATCTCAGATTACATGGTCCATCTTTTCAATAATATTTTTACCAATGCCCTTAAACTCTGTTTTTCCCCTTTTTTAATGATTCATTCTCCTAAGCACTTAGTCTTTTGAAAATCAAAACCAGGAACACTCCTTTATTTCAACTCTCCTGTAAGTCCTCTTGAGGTCATGCTTAAATGTGGGAAAAGAGGAAAGAAGAGAAATGCCTGGAAAGGAAAAACAAAGTTGGCTAATATTTTGCAAAGAATATCTGGCCACATGAATAATTTGAAAGTTAATTTTGCTAATTATTGTGAAGGAGAAGTTCAGTGCACTATCAGAACACATAAGAGTGATCCTGTTTCCTCATCAAGGGCCCAAGGAATAGGGTGAAGGCTTCCGATTAGTAGAGCAATGATGTCCATCCTTCTCTTTATGTTTTATACTTGAAGTCAGCAAGTGTGACTCCCATCACGAAGGAAATATAGATGGCTTAGCCCCCACTCCTCTTATACAAACTTCTTTGCCTCCTGCTGGTCTGTGACTTATTTTGTTTTAAGGGCTTCCCAGGAGAGTTGTTTACTTTCCTCTAGTTTTTCTCTGAAAAAGAATGATGGGTACAATATGAGGACGAAGTAAAATGAGGGAAGGAAGTGAAAAATCTCCCCAAACCCATCTTCCCCTTAGGATGAACAGGGCTCTGCATTTGCACCCCAGCACCCCCCACCCCGAGCAACTGCAACCACAGAAATCACCATATATGCGGGTGATGGTGTTGAACAAACCTGACATTCATCCTCTGTTGAGCTTTGACAAAGAACATTAATTTCTAAGCATAAGTAGTCTTTCTCTGGAAGTTAATGAGAGACAATTATTGTCTTCGAAGATGGAAAAAGAGACAGGGGTGATAACCTAAGTTACCATTAAGCATCAGCAGCAAATCCCGAGTCCTGACTCCAAATCCTTTTTCACTTTTCCACCAGATGATGTGATCCATCCATGCTTGCTGACCATCAGCTGCAGATCATTGCCTTGTCCTGCAGCAAAGTCAGTACACACTGGAACCCTGTTGCCTCATCTGAGTGCCCGAGGAAAGTCTACAACCCTCTCTCTTTCAAGTTGCTCTCTTCCTCATTTATCTCTTCCCACCAAATTTGCCAGTCTCCAGGAGCTCAGAGGGGCAAGATAACTACGAGGCCCCATCCCAGCATATGGTCTGTCAGTCGCCAACATGGGTTCGTGGTGGCTGGCCCTTCTATCTGTATTAAAAATCATAGCAATCCATTTAGGCACCGCTGTTCCTTCCAGGCAAATGTGCAATAACACAGTTGGCCCATTAACATTGCAGCTGCATAGCAGATTAGTCACTTTGTGCCGTGCTGCCTTGTTAAAGCATCCACAACCACTTACAGAATTAGGGAATGGCGCTGCTGCAATGAGCTGGTGCACTGTTTACAATCATTCCCAGCACAGACAACACATTCTTGGTTTTCTGTGTGGGTTGGGTGGCTGAAAACAACTCCCACCAAGTTGGTACTTTCCATATAGCTCTAGAGTGGGAAAAAAAAAAAAAAAGAGCGTAACTGATGCTCATCCTGCTCTCCATTGGGATTCTCCATTGAGTTAAAAAAAAAAAAAAAGATAGTTTCATCAACTGTCCCAAGAAAATAGACTGATAACTTCCTCAGCTAAACTCTGGCTTCATAAATTCAGGGCTTGTGATTGGCTATAGTGGATCCTGAAGCCTCGTCAGGACAAGAACTTCGTGTGATTTTCCTTCTGCAGCATTTAACAATATGGCATATGCTATTAGGCTCTTTGATTTTAATTTATCCTGAGAAACACGTTCTCCTTTCATACAAATATTTTATAGACATCTATGGATAAACGTTTTTAAAGATTTTAGGATAAATGGAATGCAACTGTGCAGAAGCTACTTACATTTTCACTACGTGTCTTAAGTAGAAGGAAGAAATGCTCTTGGCACAAAGGCTGAGCGTATTTCCAAACCTTCCCTGGTGTTGGCTTCTTTGGCCCTCTCCGGGATGTGCAAGGTGTAATGTGAAGTAGCTTCAAGTGCAAAAATAACTAATAGCATACAAAGGAGTTGGGCCAAAGATGGCAAATACCCTGTCCCAGGGTTTAAACTGAACACGAATCACACTTACCACATTTCTGGTTTGGAACAAAATGAAATATATTTCATAATAGCACACTAAACTGGAATTAAAATGAAAACTTAAAACTATATATATAGTATACTAGAGTGATGGAGAAAAACAAGTCAGCTTTATTACTGGAAAAACATGCTTAAGAACTCTTTCTAAATATTTCACCACAACTGGGTTTGCTAACACCTTCCCTAAAATGACAGCCTCACCCTGTCATCACAAGACATCACAGACAGCCCTTGAATTCATCTGCTCGGGCTGCCATAACAAAATACCACACACTGCCTGGCTTAAACAACATACATTACTTTTCTCATAGCTCTGGAGGCTGGAAGTGCCAGGACAAGGTGTCAGAAGGTTTGGTTTCTTCTCACGTCTCTCTCCTTGGCCATCCTCATGTGGTCCTTTCTCTGCATGTGTCTGTGTCCTAAATCCTCCCTTTTTATAAGCACACCAGTCAGATTGGAGTAGAGCCCACCCTCACAGCCTCATTTTAACTGAATCACCTCTTTAAAGGCCGTCTCTCCAAATACAGTCACATTCTGAGGTGCTGGCGATGAGTACATCTGGATTTTGAGGAGGCAAAATTCAGCCTACAACAACCCTCCACGAGTGCAAACTGTTCACTACAAGGAAGAGCAGAGGAGGTGTTTTTCCTGGGGACAGTCTAGCTCATAGTGTCTCACTCCTGGTTGTGCATTAGGGCCAGCCAGGGAACTTTTAAAACCATCAACGCCTGGAGCTCTACCCCAGAGAAACTAAGACCTAATCTCTGGGACTGGAGTCAAGACATGAACATTTTCTGGAAGTCCACTAGATGATGATGGTGTACATTCAACACTGAGATCTAACAGAGTCACTCAAAAGAGGCAGAGAGGAAGGAACTGGGTGGGGGTACATACTCAGGTCCTTCTCCCAGTATTCCCGATTCCATGAGGTGCTTCTCTTCTCAGGAAGATGAGTGAGTAAGGAAGGAGTCTGACTACCCCCTAAGTATTCCCTTGCCTGTGCAGGATGATGGAGACGGGGAGCCTGGCTCAGCAGAAACACATGGATTATGCGTGGTCTGGTGGAGGAGTGTCTTTCCCTCCTCCACTCCTCCTGACATCTGCAAGGGAGGTGCTGGCCAGTTTCTAATAACCTAGTCCTGTAGTGCAAGCTATAGGCACAGCCTTCTCAAACCTTCATCTCTCACCATCTCCCTGGAGCAGCAAATTGTTCCACCCTGTCTTTGCACAGAACATTTATGGACCACGGGAAGCTGAGATTTAGTTCTCCATTCCCTTCACCCCTCTGGCTACTGGATCTCAATTCTGGGCAGCCAATCAACCCATCAGGAATCCACCAAAGCAAATCATTTTGCTTCTCCACAGCAGGCTGACTTCAGTAACCACCAAGAATTCATTACTGCTCTGGTTTGTTTACACTCGCTAGGAACAGACAGTGCCTGTGACTTATTTGGAGACACACATTCCCTATAAATTAGGCTTAATCTATGCTTCAAATAGATAGGCCAGCTTCTGGGGTTTCCTCTTTTTTTCTCCTTTCTTTCTTTAGGGAAGTGGGTATATAGGCACCTCCTTTTACAGGCCATATCCAGTCAGGAAAACAAAAAATGTAGGGGTGCCTGGGTGGCTCAGATGGTTAAGCATCTGCCTTCAGCTCAGGCCATGATCTCTGGGTCTTGGGATCGAGCCCCATGTCAGGCTCCTGGCTCAGCCAGGAGCTTCTCCCTCTCCCTCGGCCTGCTGCTTCCCCTGTTCATTCCCTCTCTCTCTCTCTCTCTCTCTCTCTGTCTCAAATGGATAAATAAACTCTTTTAAAAATTTTTTTAAAAAAGGAAAACAAAACATAATGAATGAGTCAGTAAATAAATAGCTTAGAGTTCAACTGTCTGGACTCGAGGTGGCAGGACACCTGGGTTCTAGCCCAAGCACCACCGTTAGCCATATTCATATGAAGTTAAAGTTACTTATCTCATCTCTAAAAGGATGGAAGTATTAGACTGGCCATGATTTACACGATGTGGAATCTCTATCTGAATAATGACAAATGAAGACAGAAGAGAGACACTGACCAGTTTTCATTTAATTAAATTAACTAAAGTGTTACTTACTGATCACCTACTATGTGCTGGGACTGTGCTGGCATAGATAGAAAGATATGCGGAGTGTGACTCCCTTTTAAACATAGACCTTGGTTAGCATGGTAGAGAATGAGGATCCTTACAGGTGGTGGCAGTTATAAGGATGTCTTGATCAATTTCTTTAAAAGAACAAAATATTAGGGTTCTGGCCACATTTATATAAATTTCTTTGGAGAATGTTAGGAGCACCCTTTCCCCAGAGGCAAGACAACTAGTAGCAAAGGTAAAAAAAAAAAAATAGTAAAACAGAAGCCCAAATTGAAAGAGCAGCATCAATATTTAATCACAGCAGGGTAAGGGCTGTTGAAGCAATAGGTATTAAATGTAGTTGAAACAAAGTATTCTGATTCCCACTGTGGGGTATGAGGTGGACTCGGGGCCTTTTCTCTGGGTGTCTCTTTCCCACAACCTGCCGGATGGAATATTCCCTAAGTGGATTGTGTTATTAGGAACACATCAAATCAATATCCTAGGAAGGGTTAGGTGTGCAGGGCCGAAGCATACCATGGGTAATTTCACTTCATGTAACAGATTGGTCTCTTAGCTATACAGTACAGAAGCATTTTCTTTCTACAAAATGGATAGCACAAAAGAATAATCTAGCTAGCATACTAATAAAGGAAAATAAAAGTGTCTGGGAAAATTCTTCGAAACCCTCAATGGCTAATTTGGGAATTCTAGACTTTGTGTACTGGAGAGACACAGTAAAGGATTATTAAACAACTCTACTACATGAGATGTATTACACTGAGGATGCACTCTTATTTTTGTAATTGCTACTTATCTCAGACCTTTTATTCCTGATCCCAGAGGACATTTTCAAAAACTAACACTGTCACCATACCTTGATCAAGGTTATGTGAGTCTTTCCTTTTCTTATAGAAGGATCACCTTCCTGGTCCCTTCTGCCCAACACTCCAGTTTAATAACTGTGTCTTTTCTGGGCACTGTTATTAACCTGGGGTTTATGGTCCCCTCTCCTGAACATCAGTTTAATAATAGTGCCTACTGTGAACCAGGGACATAGCATCTGCATTCTTCATTATTTGCCTTTTTGGATGCCAACCCTGATTACAGTCCTAATTATGGTTACATTTGTATGTGTGTGTGATGATAGATAGATAGATAGATAGATAGATAGATAGATAGATAGATGATAGACTAAAATCTCAGATTTGGAACTACCAGTTTTCTATACTCGGTCCATGGCCATGTTCTTGGCCCATAATCAGAAGCTCACTTCTCCAAGTACAAACAATTTTGCATCCATAGGCCACCATCACACACTTGGCAGAACCAGACACAGAATCAATAAAGAGATACTTTGCAGGTAAAGGGGAAAGACAGAGTGACCCCCAGTCTTCAGCACAGCCACATGGTGGGTGGTCCCTTCATTAGACACAGATGCTCTTCAATACAGGCAATGACACTTGTGGGGGATCAGAAGACCCAGGACACATTGCTGTTGAAGTGTCAGATGAATCAGGAGCAGAATTTTATTCCCCATCACTTTTCTCTTTACCAGAATTGTGTTCTGATGTGATATTCAAAATATGCAGCCAAAAACATGTTTTGCGATCTGCTGGACCAAAGCTATTTAAGGATTGTTTTTCCTGAGAAAGAGAAAAATTCTAAGGAAAGGATGCATACCCGTGAGCACAGTTAATTTCAATAAATTGAAATGTTCTCATCACCATCATAACAAACATTGAAACACTAGGGAAGCACATAACTTTTTGTGCCTCTGTTTTTCCATCTGCAGAAATTGCCATTTAAGGGAAAGGTGATCCATGTATCGTTCATTTTCTATATAGTGCGAAATAATTTGCACATTGAGTCGGGAATATACGTTGTATTTATCTTAAAAACCAAGGTATTTTTTTAAATAAGAAAAACTAACAATAAACATTTCTATAGCACAGATTTATGAATTTCCCTTCTTCCATTTATTATGGGAGGGAATAATATTCTGCTGAGTCCCCAGTGCATGCCAGTTTCTACATAGATGCCATGGAAATCTAACAGTTGTAAGATTCCCTTGGGGAAGACAGAGAGCGTCTTCAACACCCAGAGTCATCCAGAATATTCTTGGTGATGTTTGGGAGGACAGTTTTTTTTCTTTACCCTTTTATGTTCTTTGGCTAGTAAATGGATATAAGACAGATTAACAGGAGGGAAAAAAATTTAATCATGTATGTATGGAAACCCCATAAAAATATGATACCCAAGGACAAGTCAGGCAATTGACACCAGGCAAGACACGTAATTTTGCCATCCTGAGCTAAAAGGGATGGAGCCTGGAGCTCCAAAGTGGAAGAAGGTAATTCACAGGATAATGAGAAAAACAGTATTTGGTAATTAGATGTTTGCCCTGCCATACAGATAGATCGTTCAGATAAAAATTAGCTCTCACTAAGCCAGGACCCCTATCGAAATTCTTTTAGGTAGTTAAGGGGAAGGTAATGTTTTTCTTGAGTCTGCTGGGTCTTGATGGTCTTCAGCTTAAAATAATACACATGCACCAGTGGCAGACTCGGGGTCACATACTCTGCTCTCCCTCAGTGACAGTGAGGTCTTTTGCCTACTCTTCCTGTGACCTGAGGTGTTTCAGACATCACAGGACAGGTCCCAGTTCTTTTTCACTAGTAAAGGGCTTACCTGGAATTCAGATATGTGCATGGCCTCACTCTGGAACAGACTGGTCAGGCAGAGAGAAAAGTACCCTGGAGCTGTCAGATACAACATGAGCAATGATTTTGTAGGGCAAGATGAGGCAGGAATCCACAAGTTAGAGTTGAATTCAGAGTGGAACTTTCCAGAGGACAATCAGACATTTGCTTGACAAGCAATTCAATAATCTAATTTTACAGAGCCTTTAGGGATGATGTAATCTAATCCGTATTGCTACAGATTAGGTTACAAGGGCACAGGGAAGTTAACTGACTTTCCAAGTCACATTGCTAATAAATGAAAAAGGAGAAATTGATACTAGAAGTTCTGGCTCAAAGTCCAGTATCTTTCTTCACCATAATATGTTGCCTCTGGGGGACCCTGCATTCTCTGCTGGAGTCTGGCTTTATGAAAGTTTGTCTGCTTGGTATAGTTTGGTAAAGCACAATTGAGCCCCCTCAAGAGAAACATCACATTGCACATTGCCCTGCTAACCCAACCCTGGGATCACTATCTTTATTCATGTGCTGATTAATGCAACAAATATTTCTGGGATACATGCTTTTTATCAGTTTGTGACACATTGTAATTTATGGAAAATATATATTTGGGGATTCAAATGACCGAAGTATATTTTGCATATTGATTTAGTCTTTGTCCATGATTTCTGGCTTACAGCTCCCAAAACCCTTGACATTTCCTGACCAATAAAAGCAATGGGAGCATCTTTTGTTATCATATTTTGTCTCTTGTCCATAGTTTCTGAAAAGCTTCTGAGCTCTAAAAGTGAAATGAGTGTACTGTTATTCATACAAAATCCCTTTCCACAGCTGGGTTTATGTGAATGAGGTGACTTTTGGAAGCACCTATGGATGCGGGCTGGTTGCCAGGGGAACAAACCACAAATAGAGGAGTGGAATTTTCAGGCCTTCCACTCCAACACACACCTCCAGGGAGGTTAGGAGAGCTGCAGGTTGAATAAATTACCAATGGCCAATGATTTAATCACTCATGCCTATGTAATAAAATCTCCATAAAAAAATTTAACCAAAAAAAAAAAAAAAAAAAGAGGAAGGGTTTTGGAGAGTTTCTAGCCTAGGGAACCAGAATGCTTCCATATGCCACCATGCTGGGCCCCAAACTCCACAAGGACAGAAGCTCCTTTGTTTAGCTCACTCTATGGGATTCTTCATCTGGCTATTGATTCATATCCTCTAATATCCTTTGTGATAAATCTGTAATCTAGTGAGTAAATGGATTTCCTGTGTTCTGTGAGGCACCCTAGCAAATTAATTGAACCCAAGGTGGGCATCGTGGAAACCTCTGATTGATAACCAGTTAATCAGAAACACAGGTAACAACCTGAGTTTGTGATGAGCATCTGATGTGGGCAGGGAGGGTGGGCAGTCTTGTAGCGCTGACCCCTCAGCCTATATTCTCATACTATCTTCTTGGTAGTTAGTGTTTGAGTAGGGCAGGCAACTGACATCCAGAGAACTATTGGATGGGTGGGAGAGCCTCCCCCAAGGACCCACATTGTAACTGGTGACCAGAATCTTGTACCCTTACCAACCTAGGCTTGAGGATACAAAGTTGAGAAAGACTTAGCCCCTGGCCCTGAAGAAATTTCAGTGTAATAAAGGAATCTGACAAATGGGGGAAAAAAAAAACCCACTGTGATAGGTGTTATGAAAGAGGTAACCAAAGAGAGCCCTGAGAGTGTAGAGGGTGAACATTTGGTCAGCAGTGGAAGTTAGGTAAGATTTACCAGGGGAGATGAGGTCCAAGCTGAATTTTAAAGGAGGGGTGGAAGACCAATAGGTGAAGAAGGAGGCTGTCATTAATACCAGAGACAATAGAATGTTTAGCTGCACAGGAATGGGAAAAACAGTGCAGTGTTCAGGAAAACAAGTATTTGCACACAGCAGGAATGTGGACATGGTAAAAATTGAGGCTTGTGAAGTACAAAGTGACAAAAGAGGAGGGAGCTTTATAGCATACTGTTAATAGGCTTCGGCTGTAATTGGAAGGCAATGGGAAGCCACGGAAATGATTTAACTAAATATCTTTTAAAAAAATGTTCATTCTCATAGCTGTGTGAAAATAGATTAGGGTGGGTTGGGGGTGGGAAGACTGGAAGCTCAGAGATCAGTTAGAATGTTATTTCAGTGACCCAAAAATTAAGTGTGGTGGACACTAAGATGTACCACCCAGGTCCCTCTTCAGGGACAAAGAGCTTATGCCCTCCACAGCTGGGAGTGCTGCCAGAAGATAGGCTTCAGCTGTCAGCCTTCTTTGAGGATTGCCTTGGCCGGGAAAAATTTTGGCCAAGGTCACACCTTCTTCCAAGAGCCACTCACCTCTAATGACAGTTCAGCATAGCGTACAAAGGCCCAGCTTCCCCATCCTACCTTGAGACAATTCCAAAGGACTCCCCAACCATAGAGCTCCCTCTGGGCTCAGCTGAAGCCTTTATTGGGACTGCAGTGTGGGCTAGCTTCTCCTCCTGCCCAGTCCTGCTTCCATCCACTCCATCCCAAAGTGTTGATCCCCAAAGCACTCCCTGGTAAATGACCTGCCCACTAATTGCTCATCTCCATTCAGGGTCTGTGTCTCCAGGAAAACCAGCCTATGATAATAAGGTTGAAGGCCTGTACCAGGGCACTGGTATTAAGGAATGGGAGGAGGGTGTCTAGGTGGCTCCAGTTGGTTAAGTGTCTCCCTTTGGCTCAGGTCATGATCCCAGGTTCCTGGGATGGAGCCCCGTATCTGGCTCCCTGCTCAAGGGGGAGCCTGCTTCTCCCTCTCCCTCTGCCCCTCCCCGCCCCCAACTTGTGCTCTCTTTCGCTCTGCTCTCTCTCAAATAAATAAATAAAATCTTTTTAAAAAAAGAAATAGGAGGAAGCACAGAACTAATTCATATTTTATATATATATACACACATATGCATATATATATGTATATGTACAACTGACAGTATTAAGGACAATGGAGTATAAAAAAGAGGAACACTTTTTTTTTTAAAGATTTTATTTATTTATTTGACAGAGAGAGAGACAGCGAGAGCAGGAACACAAGCAGGGGGAGTGGGAGAGGGAGAAGCAGGCTTCCCACAGAGGAGGGAGCCCGATGCAGGGCTCGATCCCAGGACGCTGGGATCATGACCTGAGCCGAAGGCAGACGCCTAACGACTGAGCCACCCAGGCGCCCGAGGAACACTTTTCTGATGTGGATTATTGACTGAATGATCTTACTGTGAGATACCTGTAAGACAATGAGGAACTACATCACATAAACAATTGATATATACATAATATTGATATATATTAGACACTACATATGTAATATATATGTTAGATAGATAGATGATAGCGAGATAGAATGCATATATCCCCTTTGGAGACATCATTTCAGATTCTAGATGGGATTAAATACTGTTTAAGTAGATGAAGTCCCCAAGAAAGAGAGAAAAGAAGTCTCAGTAGTGAACACTGCAGAATTCCAATGTCCACAGATTTGGTAAGGGCAGTGTGACTGGCTGAGAAGGAGCAACCAGAGAGACAGGACAAAATTAGGCCACTATGATTTCACAAGAGATAAGAAAAAAGGAGGCTATTATTGATTAAGTTGATTGAAGAATCTAATGCGTTGAGAACTAAAAACGCTATTGTCTTCGTGTAACACTAGCAAGCGCAGTTTTGGTGAGGTAATGAGCTGGGGGCCAAATGGAGGCCAACAGAGGTGTGAACATGGCAGATATATTTGAATAAAAATCCTGGGTTGGGTAAAAAATGCTGGCATGAGTATTCTACAGGCTACATTTTTCACCTAGTAGCAGTACCTTCCCATTGTCACAGAAGACCAACATTTTAAGAGAAGATGATAAACTCATGATGAAACATCAGCATTGGAAGAGTAACACCAGAAAGAGGTATTTTCACAGAAATCGGTAGCCAGAGATATTTTTATTTTTATTTTTATTTTTTTAAGATTTTTTTTTAATTTATTTATTTGAGACAGAATGAGAGAGAGAGAGAGAGCACATGATAGGGGGGAGGGTCAGAGGAAGAAGCAGGCTCACTGCCGAGCAGGGAGCCCGATGCGGGACTTGATCCAGGGACTCCAGGATCATGACCTGAGCCGAAGGCAGTCGCTTAACCAACTGAGCCACCCAGGCACCCGGCCAGAGATATTTTTAATATATTAGCATGATAAGACAGGACTTGTGCCAGGTAGTATACCTAAATGAAAAGGCGTAGCTAACACGCTAAATAAATGAACATAGTGGACACAGCTGTAGAGCCAACTAGTGAGGTAGAACATCCAACTGAGGAACTATCCCCCAAATGCCAGGAAAAGTTAGAGACACTAGAGACAGATTCAAAAGTTTCATCCTACTGTTTGTAGCAAATTGAGAAGGTGACAGTAGAGAAATTTCAGGATGCTAAAGAATAAAGAAAATCATAACAGCTTACAGAGGTTTTGAGAAGATGATCTCCAAAGGGATGGAAATAAGATGGAATAAGATTTATCACTAGCACCCCTTCTTTCAAGAAGATAATAGAGATGACCTCTAAAGGAATGATGAAAAATAATTTTGAACAACAAAACACATTCTTCCTAGCCATATTATCATTTGAGTATGAAAAGCAAACAAAAGTATCTTCAGAAATGAAGAGTCTTAGAAATGTTGCTGTTCTGTATGCATGTGTCGCTAGTTTAGGTGAATTAAAAAAATTGAAGAAGACGGGGTAAGAGGGTACATGGGTCACCTGAAGCTACTTCTGTTCCCTCCTGTAATCTCACTAGAATAACTATAAAGGTATGTTAAAAGCAAAACCCTCTAAAGATAAGGAAGATAGGAGAAGAGAAAACAATAAAAGCCTGAATGGTGTAAAGCAAATAGACAATGAGTAAAATATTTTTTGAGGCTTGAGAAAACCGAATTCCAAACAAGCAGGAGAGAAAGTGAAGCGCAAACCCAATTTATACCAGAATCTCTGAAAGACTCAGGAATTGAGGAAACAAAACACCCTGGGAGCCAGTTTGAAGGGAAGGACCTAAATTAACGAGGACTGGTTGAAAATTGATTTAAGAAGCAGTCAGATCCTCTCACCAACCCGGGCTAGTGTGTCGCTAATCTCTCCCTCACCCTGGTACAAGACTGGAGATTTGTATTTTGAGAGAACACAGCAGAAGCGCACTCTGGACTGGTGGGCACAGGGCGCAGGTAGGACAGGAGTCAGTACACTAAAAACAGGGGACTTAAGTACCTGCGTAGACACTCGATACTGACAACCCCTGCCCTATTTTTCTATTCAGCTCCAAGAATGATGGCAATCAGCTCTTCACCCACTAAACAAGAGACTAGTAGAAGCTCCTCTGGGAAATCTGACTGTGTCAAGAGGAAAGACCTGAAGAAACCCACACCCTAGACATTTCTCCACTCATCGGCCCAGCCTGATCCCTCAAGGTCTACAAACCACAGCCATGAACTCAGGGCTTCCAATAAGCTTTTGTAAATATGATCCTGATATAAGAGCTGAAAGACCTGGCATCTGAAGATAGTTTATAATCTGAAAACTAGAAACCAAGGCATATAAATGAACACAATCCAGCAAGAACATAGACTGTGCAGGGAGAAAAATATCTTCTCTCTCTGCTTTAAAATAAGACAAAATTGCAACCATGAAACAGGAACAGGAAGCCAAGTATAGACAGCCTGGGTGCTCCCTGGAAATTATAAAAATTGTATATCAGAAAGGGGAAACTATGGAGAAGTTTAGAAGATGACATTGAGGAACTCATTGAGCAAAAAGAAAAAGAAAAGAGATGGAAAACAGAAAAGCAAAGATGAGGAAATTAGAGAGCCAGTGGAGGAGGTACAAATCCCCCCACCCCAGCCACTGGATTGAACTGTGGGGGGTATTTGAGCAAGTGAGCTGAGAGGTCCAAGTGCTAGGAGGAAACCTAGCAGAGAGGACAAGGCAGAAAATTTCCTGTGAGTTATCGGGCTCTAATGCGGTAGCCAGGGCATATAAACTAAGATGGAAGGGGTGCCTGGGTGGCTCAGTCGGTTCAGGGGCAGACTCTGGATTTCTGCTCAGGTCATGATCTCAGGGTCGTGGAATCGAGTTCTGGGGCTCCCACTGGGAGTCTGCTTGTCCCTCCTCCTCTGTTCTCCCCCACTTTGCACTCCCTCTCTCTCTCCCTCAAATAAATTTTAACAATCTTAAAAAAAAAGTAAAGATGGAAAAGCAATCACTCTATTTCATAATCAACAGGCCATGGTCGATAGGATCTTGGCAAGCATCATTCCAAAGCAGTTATCGGGGCAGAATCCAGATGACCCTGGACTGAGTCCTGGTTGATAAATGAGAATGTGAGAAAGTGACTGTTGGCTGCATTTTACATTATTTTTAAGGATGTAGGTGTGAATAAGAGTGTGCCGCGCAGATGGGCAGTGACTTCAGGTCAGCCACAGTGCACAAGTGGCTACAGAGGTCCAGCCTAGAGGAAAGATTCCAGAAACCCACCTCCCACGCCTCTAAAACAAAACAAACAAAAGAAAGGGAAGAATAGTCCTATCCCACCAGGGGAGGGGGTCTGAGAGCCGGCCTTTGTTAGAAATGCCTCTGTCAGTGCCTTCTCTTCAAGGCTTCCTAGACATACCCTAAATACTTGTGCCTGAACAATCTTTGGCTTTTGGAATATTTCTAGGATCTCTACCCTGAATCTCCGTCAAGCCATCTTGACAAGTGTATACTGCTGACTTTTTAACCTCAGATCTGGATCTTCTTACACTTTTTCCTTGTCATTTCAGACCTTCGCTTGCTTCTTGACTCACCCTCATTTGTAACCTGGAGATGGACAGCCCTGTGTCTCAGGAACCACGCCAGCAGGAGCGCACCCGCCCCCACAATCAATCCTGGCAACTAGGAGCCAGGAGTAGAGGAAGTGCTAACCCATCGACTTCCCCCGGGGAAGGAGGGAAGGGACATGAATGGGAGGGCACAAATGGGAGCAAGAAGGGCGCAGATGAGAAGAGGAAAACTAGCGCGTGGGTGTTCCAGGCACTAAGCGGGTAACTGACATGGTCCGCGCTCAGCACTGCACCTGCTATACCTCAAGCATAAAAGTCGGTTGTTTTGGTGGTTGATGCTGTTATCCAGCCAGAAAGACCAGCTCACCTGCCATCGGACACGTCACAAAGGAAGCAGTTGTGAAGAGGGGAAGGTGAAGGATCTGAACGCCCAGCTGCGTGCCAGGCTAACTTGCCATGTTCATTATTTCCTGTAATCTTCTTAATAATACTGCAAGGCACCAGTCCACCCTAACTTTTACAGATGATGATTACAAGGTTTAGAGAAGGGAGAAACTTGCCCAGAGCTATAAAGTGGCTGATCCAAGGTTGGGACCCGTCTGTCTGCTTCCACGTCGGGAGGGAAGCATTTTACCATTGATCGCGATGCGACCACAGCACTTCATTTTTAAGGCATTTGATTTTCCAATTAATATAACTTTCCAGAACCAGAGGTACCATCCACAATCTGAATTGAAACAAGCTGACTAGTCTTCAGGAGTTGAATGAGCAAAAGGTATTTGGGGGGCATTTTGTTCTCAGGTCTCCCGCTGCAAAGGGACGATCGGATTACAGAACGTGGCCTGGGGGCTTTCATTCCCCTCCCCTGTCCTCTCCATTTCTCCCTAAGTTAGTTTTCATTTCATAACGGTCATTAGTTGAGCTCTGGGAATGAAGTGTAAAAGTGCCCCTCACCTCTGGAGCCCTGACTGGCAGCAGTTCCTTGAAACTCGGCAATCAGAGCTCCATTTAGGCATCAGAACCTCATCAATTAGGCCTCAATGTACAGGGACCACGTGGCCTGTCGGTCAAGCTGAGCCGGGCGCGGAGGAGTAGTGGAGGCCTCATTACTGGCCTTAAGCTTTTGTGAAATTCCTGAATAAGCAGCCCATAGAGCGTCTGCAGAAGGGCTGCGAGTTTGTTTTTTTTTTTCCTTCTTCTTCTTCTTCCCCGCCTCCCGCGCCCCCCGCCCCCCCCCCCCCCGCTTTAACAACCGCTTTTATGGATAATTTAACACCGTGGGTTGCCAGCTGTGTTAATGCCGGAACCCCTTCCCTCATGGTGTCTGCCTTGTGAAATGGCCATCAGATACAGAGTCCATGCCTCCCTTTCGCCCAAGAAAACCATGCCTTTCTTAACATCCAGGGCCAGGGATCCATGTCAAGGACAAGGATTCTCATTCCAGGCGCTGCTCACACACAGGCCATTGAACACACTACTGCCTGGGCCCCTTTCAGAAGTGCTAAGTCTCTGGGGTGGTGCAACTAAATGTACCAAGTCTGTGCTCCCAACACAGTTCATTGGGCAGGGAGGTGGAGCGAGGGAGGTGATGCCCAGAGTCTAGGCTGTTTCTTGGTGGTGGAGGGAGGAAGCAGATGAAGAGGGAGAGGGTAGCTTTGGTCTCCACAGCTGTCTGCAGCCTCGACATTGAAGGAGCTATTTTAGCATATTTATCTAATCTGTTCCCCCGCTAAGGGAAGGCCATGTATTGGATAAGGTCTGGCCGTTCAGCCGAGCCTCATGTAACTAGATCAAGCCAGATCCAAGGCATGCCTCTTCCTGTTAAAGATTCAGGAACTGAATTTTATGGGTTTGCTCAGTGATGATTAGTTTCTAGGGGCATCTAATATACTGACCCAATTCCTATCAGATATACTGATAAGCCAGTCTCTGCCAATACATGAATTCACAGTGAAAAATATTAGAATATTCATGTCCCATTGTCAGTGTTTTCTCTCTTCTCAACCCTTAAGCAAAATAGAAAAACAACAACAAATAGAAAGAGACTTGAAATGTATTTCAAAGTCATTAAAATACTCAGAAAATTTGAACCTGCAATTCCACTAAAAGATACTTGAACGAAGGAAATCATTAGGATCATACACAAAGATTTAGTTATAGGAAGTGCTGCTAGTACAAATCTAATATTTTGAAAAAAATCCAAACATCCACAAATAGGAGATTGACTTTAAAAATTGATTTAGCCATGCATATTAAATTTTAGATTACTATTCATCCTTAAGAATATAGTATGACACTCTGAGTTCAACAGTGGGCAATACACTTCATTTTCTTGTTATAAATCAGACTAAACAACCTGAACAACCCTCCTGCATAAAAAAATCTTTGGATGAATTATATATATTAAATATCTCTTGAAGGCCTATAAAAAATGAACAACCAAATAAAATGAGCATTTATATTGCTTCGATGGTAGTTTTAAACTATGATTTCCCACTAAAAGAAAGCAGAACTTCTTAAGAAAATAGATAGTCTAAGTCTGGGACAGAAGAAGTACAAGATGAGCCTGAAACATCTGGGGTCCTGTCAGAAAAGCTTTGGAGGGAACTTGAAGAAACTGTCAAATAGGGTGATGGAATGGATAAAAAGGAAGACCCATCTATATGCTGCCTATAAGAGACCCATTTCAGGTCAAAAGACACATGCAGATTGAAAGTGAGGGGATGGAAAAGCACCTATCATGCAAATGGAAGTAAAAAAGAAAGCCAGAGTAGCAATATTTATATTGGACAAAGTAATACAATAATATGAAATATTATATTGTTTACAGAGTATTGTATTACAAAGTAATACAATAATAGTAGAAAACTTTAGTACCTCACTTACCTCAATGGATAGGTAATCCAAACAGAAAGTCAACCAGGAAACAGTGACTTTGAAAGGCACACTCGACCAGCTGAATCTAACAGATATATTCAGAACATTCCACTCTTAAAATAGCAGAATACTGAGGAAACTGGGTGGCTCAGTCAGTTAATTGTCCAACTCTTGATCTCAGTTCAGGTCTTGATCTCAGGGTCATGAGTTCAAACCCCACATTGAGCTTACTTTAAAAAAAAATAGCAGAATACCCATTCTTTTCAAATGCACATGGACCATTCTCCAGAATAGATCACATATTAGACCACAAAACAAGTCTCAACAAATTCAGAAAGGTTGAAGTCATACCATGCATCTTTCCAACCACAATGCTATGAAAATAGAAATCAATCCCAAGAAAATATCAGGAAAGAACACAAATACACAAAGATTAAATAACATACTACTAACCACTGAGAAATCAAAGAGGAGATAAGAAAATATATGGAAACAAATGAAAATGAAAACACAATGGTTCAAAATCTTTGGGATGCTGCAAGAGCTGTCCTAAGAAGGAAGTTTGTAGCAATACAAGCCTACCTCAAGAAGCAAAAAAAAATCTCAAATAAACCTAACCTTACATCTAAAGGAACTAGAAAAAGAAGTACAAATCCCAAAACCTGCAGAAGGAATAAAGATTAGAACAGAAATAATTGAAATAAAAACTAAAAAAAAAAAAAAATAGAACAGACCACTGAAACTAGGAGCTGGTTTTTTTAAAAAATCAATGAAACTGATAAACCTTGAGTCAGACTCATAAAAAGAGAGAGAGAGAGAGGACTCAAACAAAATCAAAAATGGAACAGGAGAAATGACAACCAACACCACAGAAATACAAAGGATTATAACAGAATATTATGAAAAATTATATGCCAACAAATAGGACATCCTAGAAGAAATGGTTACATTCCTAGAAACATAAAATCTTCCAAAACTGAATCAGGAAGAAATAGAAAATTTGAACAGACTAATTACCAGCAATGAAATTGAATCAGTAATCAAAAAACTCCCAACAAACAGAAGTCCAGGATCAGATGGCTTTACAGGAGAATTCTACCAAACATTTAAAGAAGAGTTAATACCTATTCTTCTCAAACTGTTGGAAAACACATAGAAGAGGAAGGAAAACTTCCAAATTCATTAACCTGATACTAAAACCCAATATAGACACCACTAAAAAAATAGAACTATGGTCCCATATATTTGGTGAACATAGATGCAAAAATCCTGAACAAAATACTAGCAAATCAAATCATTCATTTAAAAGAATACATTTAAAAGAATCATTCATCACAATACATTTAAAAGAATCATTCATCACAATAAAGTGGGATTTGTTCTTGGGTTGCAAGGGTAGTTCTATATTCTCAAAGCAATCAACATGATACATCACCATTAATAAGAGAAAGGATAAAAATCATATGATCTTTTTAATAGATGCAGAAAAAGCAATTGACAATGTACAACATCCATTCATGATAAAAACCCTCAACAAAGTTTGTTTAGAGGGAACATATCTCAACATAATAAAGGCTATTTATGAAAAACCCACAGGGAACATCATACTCAATGGTAAACTACTAAGAGCTTTTCCCCTAAGGTCAGGAAAAAACAAGGATGTCCACTCTCACCACTTCTATTCTATATGGTACTAGAAGTCCTAATTACAGCAATCAGACAACAGAAAGAAGAAAAGGGGGGGAGGTCCAAATTGGTAAGGAAAAAATAAAACTCTAATTATTTGCAGATGATATGATACTATATATAGAAAACCCTAACGACTCCACCAAAAAGCTACTAGAACTGATACATGAATTCAGTAAGTGTAGGATACAAAATCAATATAAATAAATCCATTGCATTTTTATACATTAATAATGAAGCAGCAGAAAGAGAAAATAAGAAAATACTCCTATTAACAATGGCATCAAAAATAACAAGATACTTAGGAATAAACTTAGCCAAGGAGGTGAAAGACCTGTACTCTGAAAACTATAAAACATTGATGGAAGAAATTAAAGACAACACAAAGGAATGGAAAGATAGTCCATGTTCACAAATTAGAAGAACAAATATTGTTAAAATGTCTATGCTACCCAAAACAACCTACAGATTTAATGCAATTCCTATCAAAATATCAATAACATTTTCACAGAACTAAAACAAATAATCCTAAAATTTGTATGGAATCACAAAAGACCCCAAATAGCCAAAGCAAACCAAAAACAGACTCTTAACTACAGAGAACAAACTCCAGAGGGTGAGGGGAATGGGTGAAATAGGTGAAGGATGGTAAGAGGACACTTACCAAGATGAACACTGAGTAGTGTATAGAATTATTCAATCACTGTATCGTACACTTGAAAATAATATAACACTGTATGTTAATAATACTTGAATTAAAATTTTTAAAAAGAGAAAGAAAATGTCAATGGCCAAGGGTTGAGTAATTTTAACTTCATTAAGGATAATAATGTCAATGAATTTAAATTTATCAAATATATTTAAATGTATGAGTTCCTAATTATATACACACTAACTACATATATACTACCTATTTTGTATATATAAAATATAATAAATATAAAATAATATACAAAAATATGTATGTGCATACACACACAAATTAATCACCTTCAGGTGAATAAGAAATTGACTCACTATAAAAACAAACAGTATATAAACAAATCAAGCATTATTCTGCCTTTCCCATGTGAACTGTATCACTGGATAACCAGCTGGTTGATGAGAAGTATCTGTTTATAAAAAGATTCAAATTAATAAATGCAAAAGAAATGATAAAAATATCACCATTGACAACTGCTAATTAATGAATAGATCAATGCATTGAGCATAAACAGATGCTAAAATCACATAAAGAGAGACAACCAGATATGATGTGTCTCTTGATGGAAGTCCACACCACCAGATAAAGACTAGCTAAAGGGATGGAACCCAAACCTGATGGAGCCTCTGGATCCAGCTCACAATTTGCAGGAAATACAGAGAACAGAGGAACATCTTGAGCATTGCTATGAATATTAAATCAGCAAAATCCATTCTGTGGATTTTGTTTTTCAGTAAGTAAATTGTAAGAAGAAAGGATTATATGTGGGGCATCTGTAAATTATAAACGACTTCAAAGACACACCAAACAAAAAATGGATTAAGTTTTAAGTTTAAGTTTTAATGTCTATGAATTCACCTTCAGGTGATTAAGTTATATAGAAATGCAAGAAAGTTATTACTACAAAAGTCAGGATAGTGGTTGTTTTTTGGAGGAGAAAGAAGGATTTGTGATTGATACAGAGCAGAAGGAGATGGTGGTGAAGCCCTATTTCTAGACCTGAGTGTTGGGATTAGGGTGTTTAAAAGTCAATATCTTTGGGGTGCCTGGGTGGCCCAGTAGTTTGAGCAACTGACTCTTGATTTTGGCTAAGGTTATGATCTCAGAATCATGAGATCAAGCCCCCCACTGAGACTTGGGTCTGCTTAAGATTCTCTCTCTCCCTCTGCCCCACCCTTCCCCTCTCCTCCCAACTCTCATGCACTCACTCTCTCTCTCAAAATAAAAATTTAAAAAAGTAAACATCTTCTACATTAAGCTATATATTTTTGTGCAGTGTTCCGTATTTGCTTTTGACTTTACAATAAAAGTTAAAATATATTCAACACATCATTGAGTTGGCAATAAAACAAAGAAAATCCTAGAAGTCCAAAACTGGAGCAAAAAGGTGAATTCATAGAGGTCAATGAGGACAGATGCTAGCTCTCAACCTGAGGGCAAATGCTACATCTTGAAGTCTTTGAGCCTCTCCGTTTCAAGGGCAACACAAGGCACTGGTTTGTGGTATCTCAGGGTCCCTGTTAGAAGTGAATTAAAATCCTCTCCAAAAAAGCACAGCTTCAGATCGGGCATCAAAAAGTTCGCACAGATAAAGTTCCAGAGGGTGTGAACTCATAGGAAAAATGCCGAAACTCATGAGGAAACAAGGAATCGGGACAATGAAACAGTGGAAATGATGGACAGCAGAGTCAGACTTGTAAAGAATTCAGAAAATGCAACTGAAAGAGGATGCTGGAACATAATAAAGATGCTGAGTATGTTTTAAGAGAACAAAGTCTTGAAAGCAACCAAGTAGATTTTTTTTTAAACATCAAGTGTAATGCTATAAGTGGAAAATAAATAAAACCAAAATTTATGACACCAGGGAGGGACATCCAACTTCAAGTATGATGAAACATCCTGTGGCAGAGCAATGTTCTTGCCAAGAAATATTGGAAAAGCGGAATAAAATACATAGAAACACCTATTGTAGAACTAGTAAGGTAATCAGATTTTGAGGGGGAAAAATTTAGGAAAGAAGAAACCTCGGGGAAAAATGGACCCAACATTCTGCAGCAGATTTTTACCTCCTTGTATTGGCAAGTTTGTGGGACAGAACAACAGTCTGATGGGCCAAGCAAAGAGTTTAGGCAGAGGGACACCTGCCATCAGGTGGAGAAAACAGAGCCGCTTCTGACCGTCTGATGGTTACAGATGCTTACGTGAGAAGGGAGGGGTGAAGATCTGAACTTAACGCTACCATTTTTTTCCTTCAAGACATATAAAAAATTCTGAAGCTTCTTGGGGCCAGAGGCCAAGAGGCCAAGCAAAAAGCCACCACAAAAGCGCTGGTAATCTCACATTGCCAGGAAGCAAAAGATGAGATTTTAGGACCTGCCAGAGAGCAAAGGTCCTGGAGGATATTCCAGGCTGTCATTTGGGAAGGGGACAAACCAGAGACAGATGAAAGCAGATGGCACAAAATAACAGTAATATTTTTTTGAATCATTTAAAAATAGAGATTTAAAATGCAAGGAAGGGGCGCCTGGGTGGCTCAGTCAGTTAAGCATCTGCCTTTGCCTCAGGTCATGATCCCACGTCGGGCTCCCTGCTCAGCAGGGAGCCTGCTTCTCCCTCTCCCTCTGCCTGCTGCTCCCCCTTCTTGTGATCTCTCTCTCTCTTTCAAATAAATAAATAAAATCTTTAAAAATAAATAAATAAAATAAAATAAAATGCAAGCTAGCAATGATATAAAAGACAAGAAGAGTTAATGGAGTTAAGGTGTTGTGTGATTCATGCTCTCTCAAATGAGTTTTTAAAAATTTGACTAAACTGTTAGGAGAGCATGTTGTAATCTCTACATTTTCCACTGAAAAAGGAGTAAAATATATACATAATCAAATGGAGGAAAACAAACAAAAAAATTGATTAAGCCAAAAGCAGGCTACAAAGAAGAATAAAAGTAACATGCAACAAAGATAAAATAGCAAAATGGTAGATACACAATTAACTGAGTTAGCAAGTTCATTAAATGTAAATTAGACTAAATCCAATTAAAAGACTAAGAACGCCAGACTGGAGCAAGCAAATATAAGTCAGCTTACAAAAGATGTTACTTAAATCTGAAGATAGAGAAAAACTGAAAGTATAAAGATAGAAAAATATGTTCCTAAGTAAGCGCTAACATCCCCACCTTCCTGAACACCACCAGGAAATGTGCACAGTTTAGGCTTAAAAATAAATACAAGAATTAAAGAAGGCATTTTTAAATAATAGTGTCAATCCACTAGAAAGATATCACAATCCTTCATCTCTAGGCATCCAGTAACATAGTTTCAAAATACAGAAAGCAAGAATTGACAGAACTAAAAGGAGAAATAGACAAACTCACAATCATAGAGGGAGACTCAAACACAGCTCTCTTCCTCAAAGCCAAAATAAGGATAAAAAATTGTAAAAATATAGGAGATCTGGACAACATAAATAATACATGTAATCTAATGGATATTTATAGAATGTTGACTCAATAAACTACAGGAGTTGGCAAACTTTTTCTTAAAGGTCTATATAGTAAGTATTTTAGACTTACAGGCCATGTGGACTCTGTAGCAACTAGTCAATCTGCCATCATAGGTGAACACAGATGCAGACAGCTTGGAAATGAATGGACAGGGTTGTGTTTCAATCAAACTTTACTTACAAATGCTCAACAAATTTCCAAGACTTGAGATCATTCAGAACACGTTGTCTGGCCATAGTGAATTTAAGTAGAAATAAGTGAATAAAGATAGGTAGAAAATTCCCATTATACAATCAAACATACACTTTAAACTCTAGTTCAAAGAAAAATCACAAAATAAATTAGAAATATTTTAAACCAAATAAAAATAAAAATATCACATACCAAAATTTATGGGATATCCTAAAGCTGTACTTAGAGGGATATTTATAGCTAAAAAACCAAATATCAAAGAATCTATGTCAAGGATTTAGAAAAAGAGCAGAATAACACCTAAAGCATAAGCAACAAAATTAAAAATAAACAAGTGAGACTACATCACACGAAAAAGCTTCTGCATGGCAATAGAAACTGTAAAATGAGAAAACAACCTACAGAATGCAGAAAAATATTTGCAAACCATATATCTGATGAGGGTTTAATGTCCAAAATACAGATGACCCTTGAACAACACAGATTTAAACTGTGCAGGTCCACTTACATATGGCTTTTTTTTTTTTCTTCAAGAAATAGAGCATGATACTCTAAATGTATTTTCTCTTCCTTATGATTTTATTAATATTTTCTTTCCTCTAGTTTACTTTATTATAAGAATACAGTGTCGAATACATACATAAAATATGTGTTGATTGACTGTTTATGTTATCTGCAAAGCTTCTGGTCAACAGTAAGCTATTGGTAGTTAAGTTTTGGGGGAGTCTAAAGTTATATATGGGTTTTTGACTGCATGGGGGTAGGAGTTGGCACTTCTAACTCCTGTGTTGTCCAAGGGCCAACTGTATATAAAGAACTCATGCAACTCAACAACAAAAAGATAAAAGTAAAAAATAATAATCCAATTTAAAAATCAGCAGAGGGGGACACCTGGGTGACTCAGTCGGTTAAGCATCTGCCTTCAGCTCAGGTCATGATCCCAGGGTCCTGGGATGAAGCCCCAAATCAGACTCCTTGCTCAGCAGGGGCTATGCACTCCCTGCTTGTGTTCTCTCTCTCTCTCTGACAAATAAATAAATAAAATCTTTACAAAAATAAAAATTTTAAAAATTTTTAAAAATCAGCAGAGGAACTGAATAGAATTTTACAAAAGAAGATATACAAATGGATAATAGATACATGAAATGCCGCTCAACATTACTAATCATTAGGGAAATGCAAATCAAAACCACAATGAGATATCACCTCATGCTTGTTAGAATGGCCAGCATCAAAAAGATAAGAGAATAACAAATGCTGGTGCGGATTTGAAGAAAAGGGAACCCTGTGCACTATTGGTGGGAATGTATATTGGTACAGCTGCTATGTAAAACAGTATGGAGGAGCCTCAAAATATTACAAATAGAACTACCATATAATCCAGCAATTCCACTTGTAGAAATATATTTAAAGAAAATGAAAACACTATGTCAAAAACACATCTGCACCACCACATTCATTGCAGTATTACTTCTAATAGTCAAGCTATGAAAACAAATTACCTGTTCATTGATGGGTGAACGGATAAGGAAGTTGTGGGATATATATATATAGAATATTATTCAGCCATTAAAAAAAGAAATCTTGACCTTTATGATAAAACATATGAACCTTGTGGGTAATATGTTAATTGAAGTAAGTCAGACAGAAAAGATAAACACTGTACGATTGCACCTGTATGTGGAATTTGACAAAAACAAAAACAAAAAATCCTCATAGAGAAAGAGATCGGATTTATGATTACTAGAGGCCAAAGGTAAATGTTGGAGAATTGGAGGAAAGTGATCAAAAGGTACAAACTTGCAGTTATCAGATAAATAAGTACTGGGGTTATCATGTACAACATGTCAACTAGAAGTTCGAGTAGTTCCTAAGAGTTCTTATGACAAGGAAAAGAACCACGTTTTTTTTCTTTTTGTATCTATATGAGATGATGAGTGTCAACTAATCACGTCACCATACGTGTAAGTCTGTAAGTCGAGTCACTGTACTATACACCTTAAACTTATACAGTGCTATATGTCAATTTTATCTCAATAAAACTGGAAAGGAAACAAAAAAGAAAAAGAGCAGTAAGTTAAGCTCATAGAAAGTAGAGACAAATATTAAGGATAAATGTAGACATTAATGAAATATTTAAAAGGCGTACAACAGAGAAAATGAACAAACTAAAAATTAGTATTTGAAAAGACCAATGAATTTGAGAGAACTTTTCTAAGACTAAAAAGGTAAAAAAGAGAGAGAAAAAAGTAAGAAGAGAAAAGCAAATAAAAGAGAGAAGACAGAATGACAAGATCAGAAATGAAAAGGGAGATATTACTAACCAATTTTAAGATAGTGAATACATAATAATATTATATGTTAAATACTTTAGAATAATAAATTAGAAATTTCTGATTAAAAGAATAATTTGTTGGTGGTAGGTGGCTCTTCTTTCTCTTCTCACTCTTGACATATTTTCCTCCCTTGATGTATGCATCCCACACATGGATTTGGGGCTTGACCTCTTCCTTGATTCCACCAATGAAACATGAACTGACAATTAGTAAGCAGAAGCTTTATTTTTTTTTAAGATTTATTTATTTATTTTAAAGAGAGAGAGAGAGAACACCTGAGCAGGATGGGCAGAGAATCTCAAGCGGACTCTAAGCTTTGTGTAGAGCCTGACGCAGACCTCAATCTCACAACCCTGAGATCAGGACCCTGAGATCACGACCTGAACCAAAACCAAGAGTCAGACACTTAACTGACTGCGCCACCCAGGTGCCCCTGAGCAGAAGCTTTAAATGTGTTTACATGGTTTGGTTTTGTCACATGTCATTTTTCCAACCCCTGGAACAGGACCTATGTAGACTCTGAAAAAGCTTGTGGAGCTGACCTGAGCTTTACCTACAGTCTCCCCAGATGAATTCAGGAGAAACACACCTGACCTACAGATTCATGAAAATCAACAAGAAAACAAAAGCTTGTGGCAAACCATTCATTTTTATAGTTGATTAGCATTATTGCAGTGAGTTTTGACTATATGTCTTTAAAAAAAAAATTTGCCAGTATTGAAAATAGAAGAAATTAGAAATCTAAATATTCCTATATATACTAAAGAAGAGTATGACTTAAATACAATTAATCAGTTAAAAACAAACTTCTTCAGGCCTTGATAATCTCATCAGAAAAGTGTCCTAAATTAAAGAAAGATTATCAATATAGCAAAACTTCTTCCACAGAATAAAAAAAGAGTAAACATTTTAAAACTCATTTTAAAAAACCATCATCACCTGGATTACAAATCTTGACAAGAGATTATAAAAGAAATTAAGACTATGAACATACATGCAAAAATTTATAATAAAATGTTACCGATAGAATCCAGTGATATATGAAAAGTATACTAAATCATGCACTAAGTGCAATTTATTGCAGGTTTGTTTGTTAAACTTCAAAAATCAATCATCATAATTCACCATAGGGGAGAAAACAAGAAAATCATATAATTATTTTGATAGAGGCAGAAAAAGCACTTGTAAAATGCAAACCATTAATGATAAAGAAAAAAGCTTACCAAATTAAGAGGAAGGAAGCTTCCTTGTGCTAATAAGTGGTATATTTTAAAATAACTAGAATCAAATATTTTATTTGTGAAATACTGAAATCTTTCCCTCCAAATTTGGGAGGAAAACAAATGTGCATATTGAACTAATAGCACTGAACTAATTCAGCACTGAACTAATGGTGCCTAAAGGTACAATAAGGGGGGAAAATAGCATAAAAATTAGAAAGAAAAAATAATTGTAATAATTATAATAATTCTGGTAATAATTCAGAAATGGCATAACTCTGTACAAAGAGATAGATAATTGATTAGATAATTTACTAGAATTAGTAGTGAATTTAACAAGTTACTTAAATAAAATTAACCAAAAATCTATTTTTTGTACACAAATATAAGTGAAAATTTAAAATTACCTCTACCATTTATATTAGCAGAAATTCAAATAAATAATAAAAGTTGTATAAGTTTCTACAATAAAAGCTATAAAAGATTACTGAGAGGAATTTTAAAAGACCCCAAAAAATAGATAAATAAACCATGTTCAAAATGGAAAGTCTCAAAATTATAAACATATTCTTTCCAAATTGATCTATGGAATTGTATGGAATTTCAATAAAAACTCCAGCAGCATATTTTTTATAGAAATGAACAAGTAGCCTTTAAAATTTATATGGAAATACAATAAAAATTTTTCAAAAAAATGTGTTAGGTCAATTGGATAGTCATATGAAAAAAATAAATCTTTATCCCTACCTCACACTATATGTAAAAATTAATCCCACATAGATCATGGCTATAAAAGTAAAAGAACAATAAAGCTTTTAGAAGAAAACATAAGGATATTTTTCATGACTTTGTGGTAAGCAAAAATTTCTTTAATTCATACAACCACCAACCATAAAGAATATAATTGATATATCATACCACATTAAAACTAAGAAATTTTATTTATCAAAAGTTAGGAGTATAAAATATGCCATAAAGTGGGAAAAGATATGTGTAGTATCCAATAGAAAAGATATGTATAGTATCCAATAAAACATTTTCAACTAGCATATTTAAGTACTTCTACTTGTTAATATGAAAATGCAAACTACTAAAAAGAAAAAGTGAGTCAAAGTCTTGAATAAACGTCTTTCAAAAGAGGATATCCAAATGGCCAATGGAAATATAAAACTAAACTTACCTTCATTAGCCAAAGAAATGTCAATTAAAACCACAATGTGACTGGACACTTTCCAGAATGACTAAAACACAAAATGTAGATAATTCCAAATCCAAAGATGTGGAGCAACTGGAACTTTGACACATTGTTCATGGAAGTATAAGTTGATACAAGAGCTTTGGAATGGTCTTAACAATATCTATTAAAGCTGAATATATGAATACCTATGAACTAGCAATTCTATTTGATTACAAAGAAACACATACATATGTATACCAAAAGATATATATGAGGAAGTTCATAGCAACACACTTTGTAATGGACAAATACTGAAATTAACCTAAATGTCTATTGAGGGTTGAATGGATAAAAGCAATAGAATATTCTTACACCCATGAAAATGAACTACATTTAGATTCAACAACATGATGAATGTCACAAACATATCCTTGAGCAAAAGAAGTCAGACATAAAAAACTTATTTACCATAAGGTTCTACTGTATAAAGTTCACAAAAGGCAAAGCTCATCTATGCTTTTGGAATGTAGGGTATTTATTAATTTGGGGGAGTTAATTTAGAGGAAGGGTCATGGGGGGAGCCTCTAGGGTGCTGGAATGTTCTATTTCTTGGTTAGGTGCTGCTTACATTGGTGGATTTACCTATAAGAATTTCTTCAAACTGGGCACTTCTAATTTCTACATTTTTATGTGAGTATATTATATAGCAATAAGGATTTGTTTAGGGGCTCCTGAGCGGCTCAGTCGGTTAAGTGTCCAACTCTTGATTTCAGCTTAGGTCATGATCTCCAGGTTGCGAGATCAAGCCCCACATTGGACTCTCTGCTGGGCATGGAGCCTGCTTAAGATTCTCCCTCTTCCTCGGTCCCTCGCCCCACCTCTCTCTCTCTCTCAAAAAAAAGATTTGTTTAAAGCAACTTTGAAATAAAAGTATTTTCAGACAAGCCAAACTGAGAGCATTATACCAAAAGACCATATACAGAGGCATTTCTGAGGGTTTTTATGTGGAAGAAGTCAATTGATTCCAGATAGAAGATCTGAATGCAAGAAGCAGTAATTAGCAAAGAAATTAGTATATAGGTGGTTAAAGCAAACAAATATGGATTTAATAAGATAGTATTAATAATTTTTGGTATGTTGGATAACTTTAACTTTCAGTTGTAAGATAGAGAAGGTCTGAGAATCTAATGTGTAACATGATGACACTAGTTGATAACACTATATGTATAATTGAAATTTCCTAAGAAACTAGAACTTAAATGTCCCCACCCATCCCCACCCCACCCCCCAAAAGGTAAATATGTGAGTGATGGATGTGTTAATTAATTTGATGGGGGAAGTCTTTTCACAAGTAGAATAAATCAAAAAGAATTATATCAAAAGAGAGTAAATTACTGGGTAAGAATATAAGTTAAAAGGAGAGTGATGAAAAAAGAGTTCAAAGCAATCATTTATTATCTTACAGTTTCTATGGGTCAAGAACTCAGGAGTGGCTTAGCAGAGGAATTCTGCCTATTTTTTGTGAGACTGCAGGCAAGATGTTTTTCAGGGTTATGATAATCTGAAGATTTGACTGGGGTTGGGAGACATGCTTCCAACATCACTAATGTGGCTGTTGGCAGATAGACTTAGTTCCTTGCTGGCTGTTGGACAAGGGCCTTAGTGCCTTACCACATAAAGCAAATATTAAGGAAACTCCAGAGGAAAATTGATGCATCATCAATTGTTGTGGGAGATTTTATTGCCCCTCTTAGTAATTGATAGGTAAAAACCAGTAAGGATAGAGAATTCTGAGCAATAAAATCGTCAGTCTGGTCTAATGGACACTTATAAAGTATCAGCCAATAACGGAGAATATATTTCTTTTTTAAGCACATATGAAACATTTACAAATATTGACTGCATAGTAAGCCATAAACCAAACCTCAACAAGTGTTCAAAAGCTATGAAATCATCTAATATGATGAAAATAGCAGTAAACAACAAAAAGAAAATAGGAAGAAATATTCACTTGGAAATTTAAAACACTTCTAAATAACTCAGGCATCAAGACACTGTCATAAGGGCACTAAGGTAATATTTAATAGGACACTATAGCCAAAATGCTTATGAATTTATAGAATCAAAATATACAACCTTAAATTATTATTTTAGAGAAGAAATAATTTTTAAGAGGAGTCAAATATTCAAGTTAAGAAATCAGAAAAAGAATAGCATAAAGAAAGGAAAAAAGAAAAAGAAGAATATCAGAGAGGACATTAGGAAGTGAGAAGAAAAAATATACAAACACCAAACGTGAACTCATTTAAAAACTGAAAAAGAGGGCGCCTGGGTGGCTCAGTTGGTTAAGTGACTGCCTTCGGCTCAGGTCATGATCCTGGAGTCCCGGGATCGAGTCCCGCATCGGGCTCCCGGCTCAGCGGGGAGCCTGCTTCTCCCTCTGACCCTCCCCCCTCTCATGTGCTCTCTCATTCTCTCTCTCTCAAATAAATAAATAAAATCTTAAAAAAAAAAAACTGAAAAAGAGACTAATCACTGCTAGATTGACCAAGAAAAAAAGAGACGGCACAAATAAACAATATTAAGAAAAGACAGATGGGGGAGAATATAACTATGAATATAGTAGAAACTGAAAATGTTTAAAAATATATTATCACTATCTTTATGTTGATAAATTTGAAAACTTTGATAAAACGGACAAATACTTAGAAAAGCTACACAATTCACTCAATAAGAAAAAGACAACTCAGGGGCGCCTGGGCGGCTCAGTTGGTTAAGCGACTGCCTTCGGCTCAGGTCATGATCCTGGAGTCCCGGGATCGAGTCCCACATCGGGCTCCCTGCTCAGCAAGGAGTCTGCTTCTCCCTCTGACCCTCCTTTCTCTCATGCTCTCTGTCTCTCATTCTCTCTCTCTCAAATAAATAAAATCTTAAAAAAAAAAAAAAAGAAAAAAGAAAAAGACAACTCAGAGTAAGTCTAAAATAATTTAAGAAATTGAATCAATAGTTCAAAATCTTCTCCCAAAGAAATCCCGAGGTCAGATATTTTACAAGTATATTTTATTAAAATGTCAGGGGGAAAAAAATCCCAATTTTACTCAATTTCTACCAAAGAAGAGAAAAATAAATGACACCCCAAATATTTTTATGAAATGTCTCTCTCTCTTTTCTTTTCCTTCCTCCCTCCATTCGTTCATCCCCCCTTCTTTCTCCCTCCCTTTTTTCTTTCTTTCTTTCTCTTTCTTTCTTTCTTCTTTTTCTTTCTTTCTTTCTCTCTTTCTTTCTTTCTTCTTTTTCTTTCTTTCTCTTTCTTTCTTTCTTTCTTTCTTTCTTTCTTTCTTTCTTTCTTTTTCTTTCTTTCTTTCATGTGTCAGGCCCATTATACCTTTCCTGTTCTGGATATGGAATCAGTCATTTTCTCAAGGAATCCGTAATGGCTGCTTTCTACCCAGCCTGTGCACTCCCGTCTGCTATGAGTGTTGACTGTTAATAACTCACAATAATTTAATAACTTCTTCAAAGAACAGCTCTGCGCTATCACCAAACTTCCTCACACCCTTACCTCAGTAGCTCATGGCCAGTGACTAACTGAGGTGGGGGACAAAAGACTTGCCTTAAGTTGTGAGTAACTCTGTACTGTAATTTGTGCACCAGATCCAGTGTAGGACCAGGCTGATGCTCATCTCCAGTCAAGCCTGCATCCCTCCTTATTAGCTTCTGACCCTTACTCTATCCTGCTTTCCTCAGCTCTCCTCCTGAGAGCTTTCCTTCAATAAATCACATTCAGTCCCTCTCTCTGGCTCTGCTTAGGAACCCAACCAAAAACACAGCATTAGTTTGTTCCAGTGAGAAATTATACCATAGTATGGATCAATCATTGTTTTGAGAACTTTTCAGTGGAAAGAGCTATGAAATATTTCTTTTTAATGAAGAAATTTATGAGTTCACACTGAAATTCCAATTCAATTTTATGATTATAGGGATTTATTTAACTTCTCTACTTTTATACCTGCACTTTCCTCTCTCCCACTGAAAATCATGGCTCCTAATACATCAACATATCTATTTGCTAAATAAAGGTTCTAAACATTGTTGACACAACAACACAAACTGACCATGAAATAATGCAATCTTTGAATATTCAAGTTTACATTGTTTGAGATCAATATTGTTTATTCAGAGTATAATTAATTCTTTAACTCATTTGCAAATCTATTATACAATAGCCCTTAATTATTAACTTCAGCTAAGTGTTTACATTCTAAATAGTTTCTCTTTTTTTTTTTTTTTAAAGATTTTATTTATTTTTTTGACAGAGAGAGACATAGAGAGAGCAGGAACACAAGCAGGGGGAGTGGGAGAGGGAGAAGCAGGCCTCCCGCAGAACAGGGAGCCCGATGTGGGACTCGATCCCAGGACCCTGGGATCATGACCTGAGCCGAAGGCAGACGCTTAACGACTGAGCCACCCAGGCGCCCAATAGTTTCTCTTTTTAAAGAATAATGTTACCAACTATCATTTCATTCATATGAAACAACATGTCTTGTCACCTGATATTCTATCTATAGTTATGCCCACAATAGATATATAAGGATATGTTCTCCAGTTGATAATTAAGTTATTTTCTTAGTGTTTGCTACTAATTACCTCTTGTTTACCTTGTGCTTTTCATATTTCATGACAGTCTTATTTATTTGTTTGTTTACATTGAGATCTAATCGACACATAACATTGTATTGGTTTTATGTGTACAGCATAATGACTTGGTATACGGAATTACAAAACCATCAGATCTCCCTTCATTGACTACAAGACAATTTGATTCAGGTCAAAATCCCAACAGATTGTTTTTTCTTTTTTAAGTAAAGTTACATGTAAATTTTTTGGTAGAGTAAGGCAATTCTGAATTAATCAAATAGTTTAGGAGGATTTTTCCTATCAGATATTAAGACTTATAAACTATGGTGAAACTATACAGTAATAGATCAATTGACAAATGGAAAATAATGGGAGTCTAGAAAGTGACCTCCACATAAATGAATTGGACTCTCATTTTGTTCCAGAGCTGGCATTGCCAATTAGTGAAGAAAGAATAGACTTCAAGTCAATTACTTTAAAGGAATTAGTTTTTCATTTGAAGAAAATGAAAATTGATTTCCAACAAGTCTCATCATATGCAAAATTTTATTACAATTGGATTCTATATCATATAATTTTTAAAAGACAAGATAGTCTATAAAGAAAATGAATAGACAAACCAGAAATAGGACACTCGTATTTGCAAATGTTTGCAATATTTGACATAGAATTGGTATAGAGAATACATAAAGAATAACTATAAATCAATAAGAAAAAGATAAGCAAACTAAAAGTTGGCAAAGGGCTTAAATTATCATTTCACAGAAAAGAAAAATTGCCACGAACATAAGAAAATATGCACAACATTACTAATGGGGCATGTGCAAACTAAAACCGTAATACAATGGCATTTTACATTCATCAAAAATTAGAAAGTCTGACAATTTTAAGTGCTGAAGAGAATAGGATATAATAATAATAATATACTGCTGGCAGGGTAACATTGATCATTGATCATTCTGGAAAACAATTTAGCTCCAGGAATTCTAATTTGAGGCATATTCTGGTACATACGTGCCATAGGAATGACAGAAATTTTTAAGGAAATGTATAAACGACTTGTAGTACATCCATATAATGGAGTACTATACAAGCAATCAATATAAATAAACTCCATTTATATGATGAATCTCAGAAATATAAAGCAAGATTAAATGAAAAGAAAAGAAACAGGTACAGAAGAATATATTCAATATCGTTCCACATAAAGTTCAGAAAAACGTACATGTGATTAACAATAAAGAAAAGTGAAGAAATATAAAACAGATTCCAGGATTATAATGTAATCATTCAAGGGGGAGAAGTATGGGGAGTGATGTAAATGGATAGGAAGTAGATTCAGGCCTTCAAAGTACTGCTAATTTAATTTTTATATGTGGGTCATTGTTTTGTTGCTTTTTAAGCCTGAACATTTATTAAAGCTTTTTTTTGTACAGATTAAATATTTCAGAAAGTTTTGTTTAAAATCAGGGTATAAAAAGTGCAATATGATTATAGAAAGAAAACAAGGAAGGAAGGAAGGAAATTATAAAGATTATAAAATTTTCAAAAACAACAAATTGATCACTTTAAATAAATATTTATTGGGTAATTAATATGTGCCAGAAGAAAAAAGATTTATCATTAGGTAATGAGGATGCCTTTAACATATTGAATAGATCGGAGGCTCAGAGAGGTGATTTTCCACAGGTTGCCCAATTGCTAAGTGGTACCCCAATATTCTAAACCAGTTCTTTTATTTCAGATTTTATTCTGTTTCTTTGATTTTAGCTTGCTTTCTAGGAAAATGCAAGCCAAAGTTTGGAAGTTTGGGAGGCTTTAATATTAATCAGGATCCTCCTTTATGAGGGTGTCTCATATCAAGCCTAGGCTTTAAAGAATGGTTATTAGGTTATT